>NC_137675.1:84607405-84614905 GCF_963989245.1 Nansenia antarctica
TGAACCAATCAGATGTGGTCAATGATTAACCATTGATTAATATTCACACACACGACACACTGTCATGTCAAGCTGCTGTCGCTCACCATTACACACACATGCACACTCACACACGCTCGCACACGCACTCGCACACGCGCGCACACACACACACACACACACACGAGAGAGGTGATAGACTTTACCTGGAACATCCTGCTCTCCCACATGCCCTCGAGTCCAGCCTGTGTGTGTGTGTGTGTGTGTGTGTGTGTGTGTGTGTGTGTGTGTGTGTGTGTGTGTATGTGTGTATGTGTGTGCGTGTGTGTGTGTGGTATTTTCTGTGTGGTTATGTAAGGTCTCATTATAATACAACCTGTCAGTTTGGTGTGTGTCTAGTTTCCTCCAAACGAGATGTGTGTCTTTGTGCCCTAGATGGGGGGGGTGGGGGGGGCTTGTTTGCACATTCCATATTTATTACACTAGTCTCGAATTATACATCTTACATACCACCGGCCACTTCATTAGGTACACCTTTTCAACTGCTGGTTAACGCAAATATCTAATCAGCCAATCACGTGGCAGCAACCCAATGCATTTAGGCACGTAGACATGGTCAAGACGATCTGCTGAAGTTCTAAACCAAGCATCAGAATAGGAAAGAAAGGTGATTTACCGGTAAGTGAATTTGAACGTGGCATGGGTGTTGATGCTAGACGGGCTGGTTTGAGTATTTCAGAAAGTGCTGACATACTGGGATTTTCCCGCACAACCATCTCTAAGGGTAACAAAGAATGGTCCGAAAAAGAGAAAAACTCCAGTGAGCGGCAGTTCTCTGGGCGAAAATGCCTTGTTGATGGCAGAGGTGAGAGGAGAATGAACAGACTGGTTCGAGCTGATAGATAACTCAGATAACCAACAGTGAACAACCAAGGTACGTGTATCATAGAGCATCTCTGGACGCACAACACGTCGAACCTTGAAGCAGTTGGGCTGCAGCAGCAGCAGACATGGTTAGGGTTAGAATCCTTGCGATCGTTCTGGCTCGTAGGGCCTAACCCTAACCCTAACCCTAACCATGACCATAACCCTAACCCTAACGAATTACTAAACCGAGGGAACGGATTACTAAACCGAGGGAACGGATTCACATCAAATATTTTTTTTCTACCATGTGACCCCAGGGGGGCACCGTACGAACCCATGCGTACGCACAGAAACTGTAGAAATTGACTCAGATGGCAGAGGGCGAGAGGAACGCTTTGAGGTTGATATCATTGTGTAAAATAAATCGAAATATGACCTCTCACCTATTAATATATGAACGTATATCCAAGCTGTACATATTGTATTGATATCCATCACCCTTGTTAACTGTACATATCTTCCCCCTTGTCCTGTACACTGTACATCTTTACTGTACATCATATTGACATTGGTATACACATATATTGACTTTTTATATTCATATTCTTTGCATGTATACTGACTCTGTATTAATTTATATTCATTTATACAGTATGTTTATGCACCCACCATGCACACATTCGTGGCTTATGCACTATGCAAATGACTGCACAGTGTTAGCAGACATTCTGGTTAGATGCCGAACATACAGATACTTACATACTCTGTCAATGACAATAAAGTTTAATCTAATCTAATCTAATCTAACCTAACCGAATATAACCTAACCCAACCCAACCCAACCCAACCCAACCCAACCCAATCCAATCCAATATCCTATCTAATCTAACCTAATCTAATCTAATGAAGAGTTCCCTGGAGTGCACACACAAAAAAAACATGATTCAGGATAATAAATACAACGTTTTTGCAAAACAAACCCTCAAATATGTTGTAGCTACAGTTTAATCAGGAATCATCTTTAATTGGATCTTAATTATTAAACAATACGTCCATGTGATGAAATGTATTCTCATAAATAATAAAGTGAACGGTGGGACAAATTATGATTAAACTGATGCTGTTTCCGATGCTTCAGTCAGGCAGATACGAGTGCACAGCTTCATACATTATCACAGCTTCATACATTATCACAGCTGCATACATTATTACAGCTTCATATTGTTCAAGCGCTTTGAGTTGCATTCATGTACGAAAGGCGCTATATAAATAACGTTTCACTTCACTTCACTTCATTGCACATTGCGCAGAAGTGGTGTGTAGAATTTCACTGGGTGGATTATTATTAATTTTTTTTTCTGTCGGGATTTGCCGTCATTGTCGTCATGCAGTCAGTATGGATTAATATTAATTAGGAGCGTTTCACTGAGCATTTATAGGCAACTATGGCCGTTAAAAGGGTGGGAGAAGATGCTCGCTCACGTGCGCAAAATTTAGAGTAGATTGTGATTTACGAAGGGAAAAAGGCATGGGACGTGCGTACTCACTGTGTCATAAATCTGAATATTTGTGTGCGTAAACGCTCTAGCTTTCGTACGTACGCAACTTTTTTACGCCAGTCCTACACAAAGTTTTCTTTCTAAATCTGCAGCAACTGCGTGATACTATAAAGTCAATATGGTCCAAAATCTCTGAGGAATGTTTCCAGCACCTTGTTGAATCTATGCCAAGAAGAATTAAGGCAGTTCTGACGACTAAAGAGGGGGTCCAACCCGGTACTAGCAAGGTGTACCAAATAAAGTGGCCGGTGAGTGTGTATGTAACATACCTCATGACCTATACCTCATGACCTATTGCCCTTGTTCTGTCACATTGTACATATAATATCATAACTGTACATATCACATTGTATATCATATCATAACTGTACCATATTGTACATAACACATTGTACAAATCATATCATAACTGCACATATCATATTTATATTCATCTCATGTATATCCACTTTATATTCATTTATTTATACTCAGTGTAATACCTTAGACTGCAATACCAGGCACTGTCTACAATATCATTTGCACCATGTCACTATTTGCACTATTTATCTGGTTAGATGCCAAATTACATTTGGTTGTCTCAGTACTTGTACCCTGTGCAATGACAATAACGTTTAATCTAATCTAGGAGGAGGGAGGAGGGAGGAGGGAGGAGGGAGGGAGGGAGGGAGGGAGGGAGGAGGAGGGAGGAGGGAGGCAGGGAGGAGGAGGGAGGGAGGGAGGAGGGAGGAGGAGGGAGGAGGGAGGGAGGGAGGAGGGAGGCAGGGAGGAGGGAGGGAAGGAGGGAGGAGGGAGGGAGGGAGGGAGGGAGGCAAGAAAAACTCCCTCACCTCGCTCACACTCATCAGCAGCTAGAACACACCCTCACTGCCACTCCAGTCCACTCTCCCACTCCCTCAGAGACAAACACACACACTGAGCCCACAACACACACACACACACACACACACACACCGAGCCCACAACACACACACACACACACACCGAGCCCACAACACACACACACACACACACACCGAGCCCACAGCACACACACACACCGAGCCCACAACACACACACACACACCGAGCCCACAGCACACACACACACCGAGCCCACAACACACACACACACACCGAGCCACAACACACACACACACACACACGGAGCCACAACACACTGAAGTGCCCGGCCTTATCTTGTCCCCTGGCAGCACCCGTAGCCCTGCGTGAACCTGCCGTCCTGGCAGAGGGAACACAAACAGCCTGGCAGCATGGCCCATGGTCACACACACACACACACACGCATGTATGCACACACGCACACGCATACACGCACACACACATAGCCTGGCAGAAAAGCCCATGGTCACACATGCGCGTATGCTCACATGCACACACACACACACACACAAACACACACACACACACACGTATGCACACATGCATACACACACACATGCACACACGCACACACACACACACACACACACACACACACACACACACATAGCCTGGCAGCAAAGCCCATGTTCGTAAACATTCACACACATACACACACACACGCACAGATACACACACACACACACACACACACACACACACACACACAGATGCCCATGTTGGCTGGCACACACAGGCATGGTGCCCCTCCCTACTGCAGACAGCCTGATAGTCAACAGAGTCTCCTCTTCAACTGAGTCAACACACCCTCCCCTACCTCCCCCATCCTCCCTTATCTCCCCCAGCCTCCCCTACACAACACACCCTCCCCTACCTCCCCCAGCCTCCCCTACACAACACACCCTCCCCTACCTCCCCCATCCTCCCCTACACAACACACCCTCCCCTACCTCCCCCATCCTCCCTTATCTCCCCCAGCCTCCCCTACACAACACACCCTCCCCTACCTCCCCTATCCTCCCTTATCTCCCCCATCCTCCCCTACACAACACACCCTCCCCTACCTCCCCCATCCTCCCTTATCTCCCCCATCCTCCCCTACACAACACACCCTCCCCTACCTCCCCTATCCTCCCTTATCTCCCCCATCCTCCCCTACACAACACACCCTCCCCTACCTCCCCTATCCTCCCTTATCTCCCCCATCCTCCCTTATCTCCCCCATCCTCCCCTACACAACACACCCTCCCCTACCTCCCCTATCCTCCCTTATCTCCCCCATCCTCCCCTACACAACACACCCTCCCCTACCTCCCCTATCCTCCCCTACCTCCCCCTATCCTCCCTTATCTCCCCCATCCTCCCCTACACAACACACCCTCCCCTACCTCCCCCATCCTCCCTTATCTCCCCCATCCTCCCCTACACAACACACCCTCCCCTACCTCCCCTATCCTCCCCTACCTCCCCCTATCCTCCCTTATCTCCCCCAGCCTCCCCCACACAACACACCCTCCCCTACCTCCCCCATCCTCCCTTATCTCCCCCATCCTCCCCTACACAACACACCCTCCCCTACCTCCCCTATCCTCCCCTACCTCCCCCAGCCTCCCCTACACAACACACCCTCCCCTACCTCCCCCAGCCTCCCCTACACAACACACCCTCCCCTACCTCCCCCAGCCTCCCCTACACAACACACCCTCCCCTACCTCCCCTTCCTCCCTTATCTCCCACACCCTCCCCTACCTCCCCCAGCCTCCCCAACCTATGTTCTGCTCAGGTGCCTCATAGCAGGTTGAATTCCACTCCAGACCCTGGGTCACTATAACATCATGCTAGGGGAGAGAGAGAGAGAGAGAGAGAGAGAGAGAGAGAGAGAGAGAGAGAGAGAGAGAGAGAGAGAGAGAGAGAGAGAGAGAGAGAGCCACTATAACATCATGCTAGGGGAGAGAGAGAGAGAGCTAGGGGAGAGAGAGAGCTAGGGGAGAGAGAGAGAGCCACTATAACATCATGCTAGGGGAGAGAGAGAGAGAGCCACTATAACATCATGCTAGGGGAGAGAGAGAGAGAGCCACTATAACATCATGCTAGGGGAGAGAGAAAGAGCTAGGGGAGAGAGAGAGAGCTAGGGGAGAGAGAGAGAGAGCCACTATAACATCATGCTAGGGGAGAGAGAGAGAGAGCCACTATAACATCATGCTAGGGGAGAGAGAGAGAGAGCCACTATAACATCATGCTAGGGGAGAGAGAGAGAGAGCCACTATAACATCATGCTAGGGGAGAGAGAAAGAGCTAGGGGAGAGAGAGAGAGCTAGGGGAGAGAGAGAGAGGGAGCTAGGGGAGAGAGAGAGAGCTAGGGGAGAGAGAGAGAGAGAGCTATAACATCATGCTAGGGGAGAGAGAGAGAGCCACTATAACATCATGCTAGGGGAGAGAGAGAGAGCTAGGGGAGAGAGAGAGAGAGAGAGAGCTAGGGGAGAGAGAGAGAGCTAGGGGAGAGAGAGAGAGCTAGGGGAGAGAGAGAGAGAGAGAGCTAGGGGAGAGAGAGAGAGCTAGGGGAGAGAGAGAGAGAGAGCTAGGGGAGAGAGAGGGAGCTAGGGGAGAGAGAGAGAGCTAGGGGAGAGAGAGAGCCACTATAACATCATGCTAGGGGAGAGAGAGAGAGCCACTATAACATCATGCTAGGGGAGAGAGAGAGAGAGAGAGAGAGAGCTAGGGGAGAGAGAGAGAGAGAGAGAGAGAGAGAGAGAGAGAGAGCTAGGGGAGAGAGAGAGAGAGAGAGAGAGAGAGAGAGCTAGGGGAGAGAGAGAGAGACACTATAACATCATGCTAGGGGAGAGAGGGAGAGAGAGAGAGAGAGAGAGAGAGAGAGCTAGGGGAGAGAGAGAGAGAGAGAGAGAGAGAGAGAGCTAGGGGAGAGAGAGAGAGAGCTAGGGGAGAGAGAGAGAGAGAGCCAGGCCTAACTGACATCCTGAGAACAGGGTTGATGATACACTCAGTGTTAACATCCCTTTGACAACAGCTGCCGATCGACCCAACAGTGGCCTGTCTGATTCCATCAGCAACCCACGGCAACCTAAACATTCCGTGTGAGGGAGTTAAGAGTGGGGGAGTGAGGAGTGAGGAGGAGGGGGGGAGGAGGAGGGAGGGAGGTGGTGGGGGAGGGAGGGAGGGGAGATGGGGAGAGAGTAAAGCAATTACTTGATAACAACTGGTGATTTGAAGATGCAAGGGGGCACGGAAGAGAGATAATGCACTGCCTCGTGGGAGAGACGAGGGAAAGGCTCTTCGGAGAGAAGGGGGGGAGGCGGGGGGGTTAGGAGAGAGAAAGGGGGAGGAGGGGGAGGAGGGAGAGGGGGAGGGGGCTGTGCTTCCGACATTCTGACAGATCCAATAGAACGGTTCACGTAGCAGCGGAATGACAGGCGGTGTAATTTTACGCCGTTTTGAGTGAGAAAATAATAGCCTATACACATGGGGTTCATCATTAACAGCTGAACTGTGTGTGTGTGTGTGTGTGTGTGTGTGTGTGCGTGTGTGTGTAAGTGCATGCGTGCGTGTGTGTGTGCCTCTGTGTGTGTGTGTGCGCCTCTGTGTGTGTGTGTGTGCGTCTGTGTGCGTGCCTCTGTGTGTGTGTGCATGCGTGCCTCTGTGTGTGTGCGCCTCTGTGTGTGTGTGTGTGTGTGCGTGCTTGTGCGTGTACCTCTGTGTGTGTGTGTGTGTGTGTGTGTGTGTGTGTGTGTGTGTGTGCGTGTGTGCGTGCCTCTGTGTGCGTGTGCCTCTGTGTGTGTGTGTGTGTGTGTCCCCGTGTGTGTAAGTTGGAAAGGGCGCTGACAGTTGAAAGGCGAGGGGCTTGTTGACAGCGAGCGAGAGCGCCCGCACCCGCACCCGCACCCCGCACCCCGCGCGCTCTTTAAGCAGCTCGTTTCCAGAACCGAGCTGAATCCAATCCCTTTCCATTCCACCCCGACGCGCTGCCAAGCAGAAAGTTCAACATTGATTTTTCCCCCACGGCCAGAACTCGCGTCGCTTGTAGTTACACGTGAAATGGGGGGAAACCCGACGACGCACAGCGGGGGCCCTGGCGGGTGAGAACATTTGATATAGGTGGGGCACCTCTACGACTCACGTATCGATTTTCACGCTGGAATAGGCTACGTAACCGAACCACAAAACAACTTCGTCTGCATTTTTTTTTTTAAAGCGTAAC
>NC_137675.1:84619905-84624805 GCF_963989245.1 Nansenia antarctica
TTATTCGGAAATACTGTACACATCTCAGCAAACACAGTTGGATTCGTAAAATGTTCTTCATACAGAACAAACAATAGAACAAAAGAAAATAAGCCTTCTGCTCATACCGTAAAGTAAAAGAAAATCAGGCTGCATCCTGCCGTTCGTTTTTGACTGGCCACAGGACCTCGTCAACACCACAGGCAATGTTCTCCCTGGCCAAGCAGCGGGGAAAGTATCGCCTGGCATGACGAATCCAATCCTGATAGCAGCAGTATATCACCACTTGCTTCCTCCATTGCTTGTAGGAGGGGTACGCGCTCATGGGGCCTGCGTTCATCTACCTCCCAACGCCTAGCAGAAAAAAACTCCTCAATAGGGTTGAGAAATGGAGAATATGGTGGCAGATGACGAACCAAAAAGTTGTGGGCGGTAGATGAACCAGTTGACCATCCTACTGCTCGGCTGGGGTGAGGATATTGTGTCGTGTCTCCAGGAAAGTGATGAGACGGCCACTATTTTAGGGGCCAACGGCTGAATGGTGATGGAGAATGTCTTGATGATTTATAGCTGCGCACATGGTGATGTTCCCCCTCGCTGGCCAGAAACCTCAACAATGTCATGCTGGCCAATGATGTTCCTTTCTCGTTGCCGTCCTTTTCGTGAGGTTCGAACCCCCTTCATCAACGTGGTCAACCAAAGTGGCCCGAATCTCATCAGATGTAATTGCTCTCCTAGGTCATAGTCTTCGTCGTCCTCTTGCTCTTGCCTTTCCTCCTCCTCTTCCTCCTCCTCCTCCTCTTCCTCCTCCTCCTCCTCCTCCACCTCCTCCTCCTCTTCCTCCTCCTCCTCCTCCTCCACCTCCTCCTCCTCCTCCTCCTCTTCCTCCTCCTCCTCCTCCTCTTCCTCCTCCTCCTCCTCCTACTCCTCCTCTTCCTCCTACTCCTCCTCCTCCTCATCCTCCTCTTCCTCCTCCACCTACTTCTCCTCCTCCTCTGACTCACACCCCTTCTCACTCTACCTCTCTCTGCAAAGTTGGCGTCCATTATTCTCCAACACAGGAGAGCTCACCTTTGGCCCTTTTATTGCTAAAGCTATGATTGCTAATTGAAAAGCAATATGTTGGTGTTTGCCCTATATGAGGAGTCGATGGTGTGATTGGTGGTGAGCTCAGCATTCTAAGTGGTTTCCATGTCAACACAAGAGATTTTACCAGTGAAGAGTGTGCCAAATGTAGAGGATTGCGTGTAGTAATAATAATAATAATAATAATAATAATAATAATAATAATAATACATTAGACTTATATAGCGCTTTTCTAGACACTCAAAGACGCTTTACAAACTGAAAAGATCGAGTAGTAATAATAGAAAGACACAAAAAATCTATAAAAGAAAGTATAGGGGCCTAATTAAGGTAGGGTAGTGTTTTTCAAAAACCGTGGGTTAGAACTGCGAAACGAGTGAAAAGCAGGAAATGTGTTTGTATTTGTGCATAATTGGTGTAAGTTAAGGTACCATATCATTTTTAGGTTTTGGTCATTGTGTCTAGGGTCCCAGTTGCAGTGTTAGCGTGGAAGCCATTGAGACAAGCTGTAACAGTAGATCACTCTGGGCCATCCACACCAGAGGTCTCAGGTGCCTGTCAGGGGGGAGGCTTGGAGGAGGTAGGAATCGGAGGACAGGCTCATTGTAATGCACAGAATTTTTGATACCATTCCTCATTTCATTCCATGCATTACAATGAGCCTGTCCTCCGATTTCTACCTCCAGTAGCCTCCCCTGCAGCCAGCGCCCCTGGCCTCCAGTCTCTCCCCTCTCTGACGGCCTCTCTGAGTCCTCCTCCATCTCACATACGCACCAGTCCCTTACCATCCCTGTCCACCTATTAGACATCTGTAATGGAGGTCTGCGTGTGTGTGTGTGTGTGGGGGGGTGTCTGTGTGTGTCTGTGTGTGCATGTGTGTTTGTATCTCAGTGTGTGTGTGTGTGTGTGTGTGTCTGTGTGTGCATGTGTGTTTGCGTCTCAGTGTGTGTGTGTTGTGTGTTGCATGTGTGTTTGCATATCAGTGTGTGTGTGTGTGTGTGTGTGTGTGTGTGTGCATGTGTGTTTGCGTCTCAGTGTGTGTGTGTGTGTTGTGTGTTGCATGTGTGTTTGCATCTCAGTGTGTGTGTGTGTGTGTGCATGTGTGTTTGCGTCTCAGTGTGTGTGTGTGTGTGTTTCTGTGTGTGTGTGTTGTGTGTTGGATGTGTGTTTGCATCTTGGTCTCTGTGTGTGTGGTGTGTGTGTGTGGATGTGTGTTTGCTTCTCGGTCTCTGTGTGCGCACGCTCGTGCATGCGTGTGTGTGTGTGTGTGTGTGTGTGTGTGTGACTATTAGGGCTTGCCTATTAGGCATTTGTTATGGCATTTGGACATTTCTATTTCTGTCCCCTGGGCTCTCATCTGGAAGCTTCTGGAAGTATGAACTCTTATCTGGATAATGAGCAGGACTCTGTGTAGAGAGAACAGGGCAACACTGAACACAACACAACACAATGTTGAATATGGAATCATAGTGATCAGTAATCAATGATCAAGATTATCGATGAATTGTTCTAAACATACATTATCTGGTCTGCGTTGGGTTGCTTGGTTAGAGAAGATGATGTCTGTAGGCTGTGTGAGGAGAAATGTGTGTGTGTGTGTGTGTGTGCATGTGTGTGTGTTATAGTGGGCGTGAGAAAGTGTGTGCAAAATTGTGTGAGTGTCTGTGTGTGTTTGTGTGTGTGTGTGTGTGTGTGTGTGTGTGCGATGCAGATCTGAATGGAGGATATTAACTCAAACAATTTCACACTGGGGTGCGTCAGCTAACTGGCTGGTGCTCCTCTCTCCTGTCTGATCCAGCTAGCAGCAGCAGCGCTGGGGTGTGTGTCCATTTGTGACACGGTCTGGTGAAAAGGTCAACATGTTGACAATTTCTCGAGTCACGCAAATGACCCAAAAGCTTTTTTTTCACCCCCCATATTACGAAAGTTGAAGTGTTGAAGAGCCCACTTGATATAACAAACAATACTTTTTAGGATCACTAAATACTTTGAATTCGTGAATTGGATTCGCTGTATCGTCTGCCGTAGGCTACTGGCTAAGTGATACACGGCTTGTAAACAACCTTACGTTTTAGGACGTGTTCAAAAGCAAGGACTGTCACTGTGTGATCATCATCATTATCATTATGTGTTTTTGTCTGGTATTTGGTTTGAGGTGTACCGACATTCAAATAAGCATATCTTTTTCAACTATTTTCTGATTTCAATGTATGACACATCATTTGAAGGCTTACAATCTGTGCTTTCACAATCTGGAAGAAACACCTTGCCCTACTTAGGGACGTTTTCATCAGAACGTGTCACATTTCTGTCACATTTTTCTGTCACATTAATGATAAACTGCTCGTTCAAGTCTGGTACTCTGCAATGACAATAAAGTTGAATCTAATCTAATTTAACTACTATCTGTTAGACTAGCTAGCAGGCTACTGTAGTCTGTCTATCTAACTACTATCTGTTAGACTAGCTAGCAGGCTACTGTAGTCTGTGTCTGTATAACTACTATCTGTTAGACTAGCTAGCAGGCTACTGTAGTCTGTGTCTGTATAACTACTATCTGTGAGACTAGCTAGCAGACTACTGTAGTCTGTGTCTCTATAACTACTATCTGTGAGACTAGCTAGCAGGCTACTGTAGTCTGTCTATCTAACTATCAGACTACTGTCTATCTGTTCATTTCTGATGAATGAATCTGAATTTGTCTCCTCTTTTATA
The DNA here is from genome assembly GCF_963989245.1 of Nansenia antarctica. Lineage (NCBI taxonomy): Eukaryota > Metazoa > Chordata > Actinopteri > Argentiniformes > Microstomatidae > Nansenia > Nansenia antarctica. The sequence continues at coordinate 84,623,686 of NC_137675.1, forward strand.
CATGGCTGTGATAGGGCCTTGATTCCAGGTCCCAGGTAAAGACCCAGCATCTCTCTCTCTCTCTCCCTCTCTCAACCTCTCTCTTTCCCTACCTCTCTCCCTCTCTGTCTTTCTCTCTCTCTCTCTCCCTCCCTCTCTCAACCTCTCTTTCCCTACCTCTCTCCCTCTCTCTCTGTCTTTCTCTCTCTCTCTCTCTCTCTCTCCGTCTCAACCTCTCTCTTTCCTTACCTCTCTCCCTCTCTCTGTCTTTCTCTCTCTCTCTCTCTGCCTCTCTCTCTCTTTCTCTCTCTGTCTTTCTCTCTCTCTGTCTCCAGCTCTCTCTCTCTATCTCTCTGTCTTTCTCACTCTCTATCTCTCTCTGTCTTTCCGTCTCTCTCTCTCCCTCTCTCTCCGTTTCTCTCTGTCTCTCTCTCTCCCTCTCTCTGTTTCTCTCTGTCTCACTTTCTCCATCTCTCTCTCTCCGTGTCTCTCTCTCTCTCTCTCTCTCACCATCTCTCTCTCTCTCTCTCCCTCTCTCTCTGTCTCTCTCTCCCCATCTCTCTCTCTCTCTCTCTCCGTCTCTCTCTCTCTCTGCAGCAGCAGCAGTAGTTCCTCCAGAGGGACTGTGTGGAGCAGAAGTCATAAAGAGCTGAATATCTTCTGTGATTACTGTTGCCGAGGCGGCTGGGGTTCTCTGCTGATTACCACGGCGACAGCCGCTGTTGTCCGCCTGATGAAAGGAGCTTCATTTGGTTGCCATGGTGAACAACTATTCCCCCAGCCTGTCTGGGTTGAGATAGCAGTCCTCCCGCCCTCCGTAAGAATCTCCCTCTCTCTCTCTCTGTCTCTCTCTCTCTCTCCCTCTCTCTCCTGCTCTCTCTCTCCTTCTATGTCTCTGCCTCTGTCTGTCTCTCTTTCTCTCTCTCTTTCTGCTTCTCTCCCTCCCTCTCTCTCACTCTGTCTCTGTCCTTCTCTGTCTTTGCCTCTCTCTGCCTCTCTCTGTCTCTCTTTCTCTGTCTCTGTCTGTCTGTCTCTCTCTCTCTGTCTTTCTCTTTCTCTGTCTCTTTCCCCTTCTCTCTCTCTGTCTTTCTCTTTCTCCTTCTCTCTCTCCCTGTCTTTTTTTTTCTGTCTCTTTCTCCAT
>NC_137675.1:84630005-84637505 GCF_963989245.1 Nansenia antarctica
TATCCAAAGTGACTTACATTGCTGTCAGTGCATATATTTTTCAGTATATATATAATACACAGTATACTATATACGTTTTGATTGTTAGTCCACCATACCTTCAGAACATTTGGGGAAGGAGATTACGTCCATCTGCTCAGTGTGTCTGTACGGCACTGTATGGCCACAGTTTGTCGCTTTGGATAAAGCTGCTAAATGTCAAATATGTAAATGTCAAAGTTCACAAGAGGTACCATTATGCAGGTTGTGTGGTAAATGGACTGCACTTATATAGTTCTCGAGGGAACGCGGGCGCACACTGGCTGCCGCTCCTCTCCTCTTTACGCACTCTGAGATTTCCTATGTAAAGTGCTTTTATAAATAAAATGTATTATTATTATTATTATTATTATTATTATAGCACCTTTATCCAAAGCGATTTACAATGGCCTTTCATTCAACCATTCACACAGACATTCACACACCAATGGTGGCAAGCTACCATGCAAGGCGCCGGCCTGCTCACTGGGAGCAATTTGGGGTTCAGTGTCTTGCCCAAGGACACTTCGACATGTGGCCAGCCAGGGCTCGAACCGCCAAATGATCTTGCGATCATTAGACGGCAGCTCTTTTTTTAATTTTGTATCTTTTATTATAAAAATATTCTTTTAAATACAATCATAGCTATACATATTCATACATGTTAATTTTATAGCCTTCATTGTATTCTAATTCAAATAAAATAAATTAAAAACCAATAAATAAAACAAAACAAAAAAAAACAAAATTTCGTTGTTTGGTACCTGTACTGTAGCAATGACAATAAAGTCCATTCATTCATTCATTCATTCATTCATTCATACCATTTTGGTATGAGATAAATCCATCTATTATTCAGTCAGTCCTTCATAACCAAAATAACCCTTTAATATAAATCAATAACAAATGAATGCAACAATAAAAACAAAAACCATCTTCAAAAATCTAAATCAAACTCCAACCCTCCATCCACCCCCACCCTTATAAACCCACAATCCCTAATAAACAACTTCTCAAAATCTTTTTGCCCTGTCTTGTGCATCAGTCCTACATTCTTCCTGACCAATCCCTCAGACTTTCCACACCGTTATCCACTTTCCCTCAAATCTTGCAAAATTTCTCCTCAAATAAATTGCATACCTAGCCTGTGATAATACATAATTTAAACACCATATATTCACTCCCCTCCTCTTTCCCTCCACCCCAAAAACCACCAACCTCCTCCACTCCTGCATCCCCACCACCTCCACCCCCCAGTGCTTCTTCACTAGTCCTTTCAACCTTTCTTCAAATCCCTTCATTTCTCTACATTCAAAAAGCATATGCATTAAGTTCTCATCCTGTATCCCACACACATCACACTCCCTCGAAACTGTTCTGTCTACCTGATGCAACACCACCTTAGTATAAACCCTGTTATGCCTGAGCATAACATCTAAATGTGTACATTCTAAACTATTATATTTCAAAAATAAATTCCTCCATACTGTATATTCTTCACCTCCAATCCTGGGAACACCTGCCTCCACACCTTCTCTGCCGCAGGCTCCTTCACTCTGCTCTCCAACAGTGCCCAGTAGCACTCCTTCACCTTAACAGCTGAGAAGTCCCGCACTGTTTCCCCTTTCCCTAGTCTTAACCTAGACAACTCTGTTTGCTCCTTCCCTCTTAACTCCCTATCTAACCTCCTCACCCACTCCCCTGATATACTCTGCTTTATTTTATTATACATGCTCACTATTTCTCCCCTTCTCATCTCCTCATCTGTTTCCCTAACAACTTCTATAATTGACTGCTCTGATAGGAACCCTGGCACTACCTCATACCTAAAATCCCTTACTCTAATCAGTCCTGCCCTCCAAAAACTCTAGACTATTTCCCCCTCTCTTCTTATTACCGGGTTCAATAAAACTGGAACATTTAGTATCTCCCCTCTCTTCTCACACTCATATCCTACCCCAGGCAAAAAACTACCCCAGGCTTTAAACACCTCTTTATAGAATTCCGGCACCCTATCATACATCCGTGCTTTAAAGCACATCAACAACCCATAATCCCCACACCCCCCACATCTATGTACCCATTCCCTAAAGTATCCTTTCCATCCATGTCCTTCCTCCCCATACAAAAACCTTTTGACTGTTCTGACTCTCATTGCCCTCATCTTTACCTCAAAATCTACCAGTTTCAACCCTCCTTTATCATAATCTGCTACTAGTACATCATACGCTATTTTAACCCCCTTTCCTCTCCACAAAAAATCTGACACTAACATCCTGGTTTCTTTTAGAACCCACTCTGGTACATTCAATACACCTAATACATAAACATATGTTGACATTAACAGTGCATTAACAATTACAACTTTTCCCTTCAGTTTCATGTTCCTTTGCTTCCAATAATTCAATGTTGTTCTTATTTTATTCAAAACCCCTGTCCATGTGTAATCAACAGCCTCCCTGTCATCCTCTCCAAGATATATCCCCAACACTTTTATCATCCCCTTTACAATTTTCAAATCAAAAACACAATTGTCTGTATTCACTCCCCCTATACACAACATTTCAGACTTGTCAACATTCACTTTTGCACCAGAAGCCTTTCCATATATGTTTACACACCCCATTATTTTGTTCACACTATTTACATCCCTGACAGTACATGTTGTGTCATCTGCATATTGATGGATTATGCTAACTCCTCCCCCCGGCATATTTATTCCCTTAATTTCTTTCCCAATATAAGCTGCCAATGGCTCCACAGATATGCTATATAGCAATGCTGACAGTGGACACCCTTGTCTTATTGATCTCCCCAAAGGGAAGGAGTCAGTCAATAAACCATCTATCTTTACTTTACTTCTAGCATTCTTATATAATAATTCAATCCAATCCCTCATAACAGTCCCAATCCCAAAATGTTCCATTGTTTTCAATAAAAATACATGTTCCACCCTGTCAAAAGCCTTATTTAAATCCAAAAATAACAATAATCCTCCTTCCTCCCTCATGTCCTTCACAACATCCCTTAATGTGCACATATTCTCTGCCACATCCCTCCCTGGGACTCCATAGGCCTGGGTAGGTGCAATCATGTTTTTCATTACTTCATTCAATCTATTAGCTAATACTTTTGCTATGGTTTTATAATCACAATTAAGTAATGATAATGCTCTATAATTCTGTAATTTGTTCCTGTCCCCTTTACCCTTATACAATAACGTGAGCACCCCCAAGCCCATAGAGTCCGGAACCACCCTTTGATTCCCCATACACGTATACACTCTGCACAATATAGGGGCCAGGATATCAACAAATGCTTTATAAAATTCAGCCGTCAACCCGTCCGAACCCGGACTCTTATTTAGGTTTAACCCCATGATGGCTGTCTTAACCTCCTCCACCCTTAGATCTGCATCACACATTTTCCCTTCTTCTTCTGTCACCCTAGTTTCCACTGATTCTGATACTTTATTCATACATTCCTCATTCACACCCCCAGATGTATATAGGTCTGTATAAAATGACTGCACTGTATCCATTATTCCCACTAAGTCTGTTATTATTTCACCTTTATCATTCTCTAATTCCTTAATTTTCCCTTTCTCTTTCTGTCTCTTCTCTAAACCTAAAAAGAATGCTGTACTCCTTTCTCCCTCAACCACATACCTTGCTCTACTCCTTACTAAAGCACCTTCACACTTTCTCTTCTCTAACTCCCTCAAATCTTCCCTCACCCTGAAATACTCTGTTAAATCATGCCCTGGAATATTATCAACTCTCTCCTGTTCTATTACCTTTTCTGCAAATCCCTTTCCTCCCTCACCCTCTCTTTCCCTCTCCGTTTTGCAAATGCTATTATTACAGCTTTTAATTTATCCTTCATCCCTTCCCACCACACACACATCACTCTCATACATCTGGTCTTCCATAGCCACACTCACACACTCTCTTACTATCACCCCAAAACGTATATCTTTAAGCAAACTTGCATTAAAGTACCATGTCCCTCCTCTTCCCCCTACGTTCCCCGCACCTAGCTGGAAAGACTGAGCATCGTGGTCACTAAAAGCCATAAACCGATACTCAACCTTTCCAACCAGGTGCCTCACCTCCCTCTTCACTAAACACAAATCTATCCTTGATTGTCTCAAAACCCCCATCACCATTTGTCTCCTTGAAAAAACCTGTGCATCAGGGTGCCCCTCCCTCCATATATCCACCATTCCTCTTGTGCGCATCATTTCTAGCAATACTGGGCGTGACGGATCATTCCTAAATGTCACCCCCCTTGTTACATCTAACCTATCCACCACCACATTATAATCCCCAACCATAATACAATTCCCAACACATTTCTCTTTCAAAGATAAAAAAAAATCGTTTCTATATTTATCCACATTTGGTGCATATATGCAATACAGTGCATACTCAATCCCTTGATGTTCAAAACCCACTCCCACCACTCTTCCCTCATTGTCATTCATTATGTTCCTTACATTATTCACCACCCCATTCTTTACCAAAATAGCCACCCCACAAGCATACACTGTTCCATTGCTTACATACACTTGTCCATTCCACCTCCTTCTTACCTCTTCCATTATGTCCTCTGTCCAATGCGTCTCTTGGAGGCATATGATTTCCTCCTTGTATGCTGCCAACACAAGCTCCATCTTCTTCCTATCTCTGAGTCCATTTGTGTTGACAGCAACAACCCTGACCATAGTCAAGATACAAAAAAAAGGAACACATGCACCCCCATGTCATTTTCCTATAGCCACCTTGGTCTTCTTTCCTCGTGCTTTTGCACCCCTTCCCGATCTTGTCCTCACCCTCTGTACATCCGCATATAGTCCTTCATCGGAACCTTTTCTTTTTCCCACGCCCTCTCTGTTGAATGAATGAATGAATGAATGAATGGTCTTTATTGTTGTCATTGCTATAGTACAGGTACCAAACAACGAAATTTAGGAGGGGTGGCTCCCCTGGTGCTAGGAAAGAAAAAAAAACTAAAAAAACAAGAAGGGAAAGGAGCTGGTTTACATAAATAAAGGCTATGTGCACTATCCACTATACTATACTGTACAGATAGACGACTAGGGTTGTCATATTGCACATAGTGTTATTACACATTCATTTAAAGTGTCGCAGTTTGCAGGCTTGAAATGTACACATTTGTGCCTCAGCACTACACCTGATTTTTTCAATCCAGCAGCTGCCATCAATCCGTCCAGACTGTCCAGGGCCCAGAACCTAGGTCTTTGCTGTGTTCAGGGCCTGGATGGCCCTGGGGTAGAAGCTGTGCTTCAGTCTGTTTGTCCTTGCGGCCATGGTCCTGTACCGCCTTTTCGAGGGCAGCCGGGCAAAGTGTTCGTACCCAGGGTGGGTTGGGTCTCTGGAGATCTTGGAGGCCTTCCTGAGACAGCGTGTGTTGTACAGCTCTTCCAGAGAGGGGAGGGGGGCGCCGGTGATCTTCTGGGCTGTTCTCACGACTCTCTGTAGCGCATTTCTCTCCGCGGTTGTGCAGCTGGAGAACCAGTTGCAGATGCCGTAGGTGAGGATGCTCTCCACTCCGCCGCGGTAGAAGGCCACCAGTATCTCCTGCTTGTTGTGTTCCTTCCTGAGGACTCTCAGGAAGTAGAGCCGCTGTTGTGCCTTCTTGATGGTGGCTGCTGTGTTGTTCTTCCAGGACAGGTCATCCTGTATGTGCACCCCCAGGAATCGGAGGGCTGAGACTCTCTCCACGCTCTCTCCGTCGATGAGCAGGGGCTGGACCTCAGACTTTTTCCTCCTGAAGTCCACGATGATTTCCTGGGTCTTTGACTTGTTCAGCAGCAGGTTGTTAACCTTGCACAGCTTGCTCAGCTGCTCTACCTCATCCCTGTACGCCGCCTCGTCCCCCCCCGAGATGCAGCCCACCATGGTGGTGTCGTCTGCAAACTTTACGATGGAGTTGCTGGGGTGGACGGGGGTGAAGTCGTAGGTGTAGAGGTTGTAGAGGATGGGGCTTAGCACGCAGCCCTGGGGGGACCCAGTGCTGAGTCTGAGGGCTGTGGAGGTGTGGGAGCCCACCCGCACCCTCTGGGGGCGGTCGGACAGGAAGTCCTTGATCCATGCACATATAGAGTGTGATAGTCCCAGGTCTTGTAGTTTGGTCACTAGCTTGTCTGGAAGGATGGTGTTGAAGGCAGAGCTGAAGTCCACAAAGAGCAGTCTCGCGTAGCTGTTTCCCCTCTCCAGGTGGGATAGAGTGGCGTGGAGAGTCGTCGCGATGGCGTCCTCTGTGGACCTGTGGGCTCTGTAGGCGAACTGGTATGGATCCAGGTTGGGCGGGAGGCGTGTGAGTATGTGGGCCCGGACTAGTTTCTCGAAGCACTTCATGATGATTGGTGTGAGTGCCACCGGGCGGTAGTCGTTTAGGCAGCTCACCGTGCTTTTCTTCGGGACTGGGATGATAGTTGAGGTTTTCAGGCAGGGTGGGATGGTGGCCTGGGACAGGGACTGGTTGAAGATGTTGGTGAAAACCCCGGCCAGCTGGTCGGCGCAGTCCCTCAGCACCCGTCCCAGGACGCCATCCGGCCCCGAGGCTTTCCTGGGGTCCACCGCCTTCAGCACGCGTCTCACTTCATGCTCTGTGAGGGTGAGGCTGCTGAGAGCTGGAGAGAGTGGTGTTTGTGTTGTGGTTACCTCCGTTCGCCCCTCGTCGAATCGGGCGTAGAAGGAGTTCAGCTTTTCCGCCAGCAGGGGGTCGTCCTCTGCGGCTGTGAGCCTGTTGGCTCTGAAGTTTGTCATGTGCTGAACCCCCTGCCACATCCGCCTGGAGTCGTTGCTCAGGAAGCATTCCTCAATCTTCTCTCTGTGGTCTGCCTTGGCCTCTCGGATGCCGCGCTTTAGGTTAGCCCTGGTGGTGCTGTACAGCAGTGTGCCCTTCCCTGCGAAGAAGGCGTTGTCCCTCTCATTGATCAGTTTTTGGACCTTCCCAGTCATCCATGGCTTCGTGTTGGGGTAGACCCGGACCCGTTTGTCCACGGTGACTGAGTTGGTGCAGAAGGCCCTGCCTCATCCATTTCTCCATCTCTTACTGCATTGTCGAAGCTGGCTCCAATCTCCTCTCTCTCTTTACCCTCCACTTCCACCGAACCAGGCCCCTCCGCTCTTCCGGCTCCAACTGCGTCTCCTCCACCACCTCAGCTTGTCCTCCTCCCTCCGTCATGTCTTCATGGCTCCTTTCCCCACCTTCTCCTTGTGTCTCCACCTCTTCCTCCTCCACCACCTCCTCTTCCTCCTCTCCCACCATCTCCTCTTCTTCGTCCCCCTCCACCTCCTCCACCTCCACCTCCACCACCTCCTCCTCCTCCTCCTCCTCCTCACCACTGCTCACTCTCTCTCCTCCATCCCCTCCTCTCCTTCCAATGCATTCACGTGCATAATGTCCTCGTTTGTTACATTTGAAACACATGAACTCCGGGCATTCTCGTAA
>NC_137675.1:84647505-84655005 GCF_963989245.1 Nansenia antarctica
CTGTAAACACTGAAATCAACTTTTCCACAAAAAAAAAAAAAAAAAAAAAAAAGAGCTGTTGGTGCGCAAGAGCGCCTTCATGCGGCTGATTTGCCGCGCAGCATGCATTTTGGCGACGCATGCGCACTGGCGCACCAGTTATGTGCACCCCTGACTATAACACTACTTTACATTGTTAGCAGGCTCACAAAACAAGCTGTGTCAGTTGATTAGCGATGTGTCATAGTTTTTCAACAACGCGGAAATGTATTCACATGTTTGGAAAGAAAAGTCTGATCATTAGATCATCAGATCCCGATATGTGGATGAAAGCATTAGAACCTGACACATCGTGAGCTTAGAATGATACGGTTCTATCTCCGTTTAGGGTAGTTCAGAGATATTGAGCGTCAAAGTTTTTACATTCCATTACGTTTTGTGAGATGGAACCTTTGTATTTTATTAATTACTAACTAAAAAATGTCACTAACTAAAAATAACACCATACAGGCATTAATAAACACCTAATGGATCAGATTATGTAAAAAACTAAATGTTGACAAAAATGGAGATAGAACCTTATAATTCTAACGTCACGACATACTAATATATATACTCATATATACACTAATATTGGGCCCAAAATGGTGAGGTTTGATTTCTACAACATGAAATATACTTTCAGATTCAGTATCATCATACTACTTGCTACAGGATGAACTAATTCAGAGCAACAGTCTTACAAGACTACCCTGGTGACTGGAACTGGAGCAACTATTGTGGTGGATTTAATTGATTCTAAACCTTATTTAAGCACAAAGAGCTTAAATCAATTGACTCCAAAGACGCCTTTTAGAGCGCAGAGAGAAAATAGCAGACCAAAAAAAAAAAAGTTCTATTTATAGAACTGTCCTTGGTCACAAGGTCACTATTCTTGGGAACCAATCATATTATACAAATCTGTGATTGCACAAGTTATGGGCCCTGTCCATAGTCAGAATTATTCACTGCGCCACAGATCTTACAGGAAGGAAATGGGCCTTCTTTGAGTGCTAGATTCGCCAAACTGTAGAGAGACTTACATTTCTCAGTATAAAATGATATAAAACTACAACACTATCTTAATACAGAATGTGAGGATGCCATCCCTCCATCTCTTATTTCCAGTACTCAAGTTGTAAAAACAAATCAGGGGGGATGGTGGATTTCATCATATGGGGACAATTTGTGCTGATGACAACGCAGAGGGTGGGAGACCAACTGTGCACCCTTCAGATTATTATTAAAGCATAACGATAATGATTATACTCCTAAAACAACATGCATGTTATGGATGTTAGATGTCAGATACTCCTGTCATTGCTCTTGACCAAGGCACCTCAGGATTGGAGTCGGTCCCAGGGCTACCATGGCACCACTGCTCTTACATAGTTAGGGTCAAATGCATGCAAATGAGGATAATTAGTGCAAAATCATGTTTTAATCATTGATCAAATGACGTAAGGGATGGAAAGGGGCGATGGCAGTTTTAGAAGGGGGATGATTTTGACCGTTTTTATTTCAGGGGGGGATGGCATCCCCCCTCATCCCCCCTCAACTGGAGTACTGTTATGTCTCTCTTCCTTATGTCTCCACCCTCCTCTTGAGGGTGAAGCTGTGGTCCAGTGGAACAGCTGATCAGATCAGACTTTCTCATTCCCCTCGTTGTGGAGCCAGTCGAGGGTAGGGGTAGGGGAACGGATAAGACGTTACTGATACCCGTTCCCTTATCGATTACCGATCGATTTTCTGTGTGGGGGGGGAAAAAGGTAGGCGTAGGCAGGTTTTTTCAGCGCCTGAACGCAGCTGTTCCGTTATCTGGAGTCTCTGAACACGGTGAGTGTCTAATATCTGGACATCACGTTTGAACACGAACCGGATGAGCCGGAGCAGCTGGCTGGAGCGTCCCTAGTCGAGGGGTGGACAAGGTTCTACCTCAGAGCTCCGACACCGCACGTACACGACCCCGGGGTGTCACCTGTCACCGCCCCCCCCCCCCCCCGCCCCCCCATTCTCCACGCTCCGCTGTGTGGACGGAGCATGACAGTGTCGCATTAAGGTTGAAAAGACACTCGAACATACGCACTCGCCTCCTTCAAAGAGCTCTCAGCACAGGTTTGTGTGTGTGTGTGTGAGGTGTGTGTGGTGTGTGCGTGCGTGTGTGTGTGTGTGTGTGTGTGTGTGAGTGTATGTGTGTGTGTGTGTGGTGTGTGTGGCCGTGTGTGTGTGGGTGCAGGTGTGTGTGTGTGAGTGTGTGTGTGTGTGTGTGGTGTGTGTGTGTGTGTGTGTGTGTGTGTGTGTGTGTGTGGTTCCAGTCACATCCATCAGCCCTCTGTTTCTGATGGCTCCTATCTGGCAGTAGGCAGCACGCTATGGCACACACACACACACACACACACACACACACACACAGTGTGACTCATTGAAGTGTTAACATGCAGGAAATCACACATTTATGCTTGCACACATCCCCTCCAGTGTTCAATCCACACACACACACACACACACACACACACACACACACACACACACACACACACAGACACTGGACCGACCAAAATACAGTCATACACACATTGACACACATCGTTCTTTTGTTCACTACCCCTGCAGCTACACCCCCCTCACTTACCCCCTCTTCTTCTCTCACCCCATAGTCTCTCACCCCTCCCTCTCTCATTCCATCCTCTCTCACCCCCATCCTCTCACCGACTCCCTCTCTCACCCCTCCCTCTCTCTGACTCTCAGACTGACAGCTGGAGGATACTCCCTGACAGAGAGGTAGAGAGAAGGGAGGAAGAGTGAGAGAAGGGAGGAAGAGAGAGAGAAGGGAGGAAGAGAGAGAGAAGAGAGGGAGAGAGAGAGAAGAGAGGAAGAGAGAGAGAAGGGAGGGAGAGTGAGAGAGAAGGGATGGAGAGAGAGAGAGAAAGGAGGGGGGATGAGGGATGAGGGGGAAAAGTCAGTAAGTGAAAGAGAGCAAGAGCACGATGAATAGCACTAGCATGTGTGTGTGTGTGTGTGTGTGTGTGTGTGTGTGTGTGTCCTATTTTAGGGCATCAAAAGTATTCGGAAATTGGTTTGACAGGTGTTTCTGTTTAGTCAGATGTGTTCCGCCACATCATTTGTGCAAACATAAGAGAGCTGTCAATGTCTAATATTGAAATTTGCATTTGCCTTTGGAGTCTGCTATTGGTGTCTGCCAACAGGAGGTTCAAAGAGACATGAATGACAATAAAGGAAGCCATTATGAAGCTGAAATACCTGAAAAAGTCATTTAAAAAAAAAGAAATGCTGGTGAGATTGACATTTTAACCATTTACTCATTTAGACACCTTTATCCAAAGCGACTTACAGATTACAGGGACAGTCTCCCTGGAGTAATTTAGGGCTAAGTGTCTTACTCAAGGGCACACTAGTGGTGGTGTTCCCAGGTGGGATTTGAACTCATGACCTTCTGATCATGCGTATCTGAGCGTATTTACGAACACACCCGTGTTCAAACCTGGAGCTCCAGGACAGCAACAGCAAGGACGTCTGACCACATTAGAAAGACAGAAACAGAGCTGGGTAACATAGTGGATATTAGCTCTTGCTATCTGGCCTGAAACAGAGAGTACACAGTAGCAGATTACCTGTCTACTGTGACTGGCATAGATAACCCTGGTTCCCCAGAGAACACGGGCTGTGCTCACTCTGCCCACAAAACCAGGCAGGAACTGAGGTACATTTCTTAACCTCATGCCAACAGTACAGTGAAATTAGAGATATCCCCCACCCCAAAAAATGTCCAAAATTCACAAAGAATTTATAACCAAAAAAATGGATTGAGAAAAACGACCATATGTACTGGGCAAAACACCCAAATGTGAAATCCTAGGAGCCACATTTTTGACTTCGGGCCACATTTCTAAGGAGAGCCAGCGGGCCGTGTATGTTGCAGTATACCATAACTGTTTATTGTTAGTTTTGTTAGTTTTGTTAGCCTTTTAATATTTGTCTTTACTTTCTGATTGTTGAGAGAGACGATTGAGTGGTTAGATGGGAGCTAGGGGAGGGTTGAGTGGGTAGATGGGAGATAGGGGAGGGTTGAGTGGGTAGATGGGAGCTAGGGGAGGGTTGAGTAGTTAGATGGGAGCTAGGTGAGGGTTGAGTGGGTAGATGGGAGCTAGGGGAGGGTTGAGTGGGTAGATGGGAGCTAGGGGAGGGTTGAGTAGTTAGATGGGAGCTAGGGGAGGGTTGAGTAGTTAGATGGGAGCTAGGGGAGGGTTGAGTAGTTAGATGGGAGCTAGGGGAGCTAGGGGAGGGTTGAGTAGTTAGATGGGAGCTAGGGGAGGGTTGAGTAGTTAGATGGGAGCTAGGGGAGCTAGGGGAGGGTTGAGTGGTTAGATGGGAGCTAGGGGAGGGTTGAGTGGGTAGATGGGAGCTAGGGGAGGGTTGAGTGGGTAGATGGGAGCTAGGGGAGCTAGGGGAGGGTTGAGTGGGTAGATGGGAGCTAGGGGAGGGGTGAGTAGTTAGATGGGAGCTAGGGGAGCTAGGGGAGGGTTGAGTGGGTAGATGGGAGCTAGGGGAGGGTTGAGTGGGTAGATGGGAGCTAGGGGAGGGTTGAGTGGGTAGATGGGAGCTAGGGGAGGGTTGAGTAGTTAGATGGGAGCTAGGGGAGGGTTGAGTGGGTAGATGGGAGCTAGGGGAGGGTTGAGTGGGTAGATGGGAGCTAGGGGAGGGGTGAGTAGTTAGATGGGAGCTAGGGGAGGGTTGAGTGGGTAGATGGGAGCTAGGGGAGAGTTGAGTGGGTAGATGGGAGCTAGGGGAGGGCTGAGTAGTAAGATGGGAGCTAGGGGAGGGTTGAGTGGGTAGATGGGAGCTAGGGGAGGGTTGAGTGGGTAGATACGAGCTAGGGGAGGGTTGAGTAGTTAGATGGGAGCTAGGGGAGGGTTGAGTAGTTAGATGGGAGCTAGGGGAGCTAGGGGAGGGTTGAGTGGGTAGATGGGAGCTAGGGGAGGGTTGAGTGGGTAGATGGGAGCTAGGGGAGGGTTGAGTAGTTAGATGGGAGCTAGGGGAGGGTTGAGTGGGTAGATGGGAGCTAGGGGAGTGTTGAGTAGTTAGATGGGAGCTAGGGGAGGGTTGAGTGGGTAGATGGGAGCTAGGGGAGGGTTGAGTGGGTAGATGGGAGCTAGGGGAGGGTTGAGTGGGTAGATGGGAGCTAGGGGAGGGTTGAGTGGGTAGATAGGAGCTAGGGGAGGGTTAGGGTTAGGGTTACGGTTAAGGTCGGAGGTCAGGGTTAAGGTTAAGGTCGGAGGTCAGGGTTAAGGTTAAGGTCGGAGGTCAGGTTTAAGATTTACAGTTCAAGAGAGCATCATTATTCATAGTGTTAGGGTTAGGGTTAGGGTTCGAATATCAAATATTATTTCACAACCGCAAGGTCAAGTTCAAGGCAGTAATAATAATAATAATAATAACTTTTATTTGTATAGCACTTTTCCTGCAAGCATTGCAGCTCAAAGTGCTTAGGTAGGGAGAAAAGGAGAGAGGGAGGGGGGGCGATGGAGGGAGAGATGGAGAGAGAGGGGGGAGGGGGAGAGAGAGAGGGAGGGGGAGAGAGAGAGATATATATATATATATGTATATACATATAGAAAGAGAGAGAGATGGGGGAGGGGGAGAGAGAGAGAGGGAGAGAGGGAGGGATATATATATGTATATACATATAGAAAGAGAGAGAGAGGGGGGAGGGGGAGAGAGAGAGGGAGAGAGGGAGGGATATATATATATATATATATATATATATATGTATATACATATAGAAAGAGAGAGAGAGAGAGAGAGAGGAGAGGAGCCAAAGTGCACTACCAGCAGGGAAGTGTGTGTGTCTTCTACATCCTGAAGGCTTGTGGGTAAGCAGTGAGAGAAAGAGAAAAGAGACAGAGAGAGGAGGGAGAGAGAGAGAGAGAGAGGGAGAGAGAGAGAGAGAGAGGGAGGAGGGAGAGAGAGAGAGGGAGCGAGATAGCCCAAAGGGGGATGACAGGGGGAACAATGAGGGCAGAGAGGGTGAGGGGAGAGAGAGAGAAAGAGGGGGAGAAAATGTAGAACAGCACTAGAGCCAGGAACTGCACAAGAGCTCAGGGACACAGCAAGGTACCACGGAGAGAAGAGACGGATGAGTGAACTTCTATGTAGAGAGAGGGAGGGAGGGAGGGAGGGAGAGGGAGGGGGAAGGGAGGGAGGGAGAGGGAGGGGGGGAGGGAGAGGAGAGGGGGACAGACAGACAGACAGACAGACAGACAGCCTGACAGACAGAGAGAGGGAGGGAGGGAAGGAGGGAAGGAAGTGAAGACAGACAGTCGAGTATAATCATCGTTTTGCAGGAATATAACGAGGCCGGAATGTGATTAGAACACCACAGGAGCGCTGTGAGCCCACGCATATCACGACCCTTCTGGACCGTGTCATTTCCTGTGTCAGGTCAACGCCGGCTTCTCAGCCAATCGGACGGCTGCTACGTGATGATGGTGATGGTGTAGGGGGGCCAATCGGAGCTGAGGATGAGTCACAGTGACTATAGGATCACTGTGTGTGTGCGTGCGTGTGTGTGTGCATGTGTGTGTGTGTGCGTGTGTGTGTGTGCGTGTGTGTGTGTGTGCGTGTGTGTCACAGTGAATACAATCACTACCCACTGTAATATAATGAGACTTACAGCTTCAACTGAAGAACAAAAAGCTTTCAGCCTTAAATAGGGAGTTTGAGTGTGTGTGTGTGTGTGTGTGTGTTTGATTGTGTGTGTGTAAGTGTGTGTGCATGCGTGTGTACCTGCGTGTGTGTGTGTGTGTGTGTGTGGTTAGATAGTGACACTTGAACTGTGTCTAATGACCAGGTGAACAGAGCCTACGCTGATCTGATCTCAGAACAGCTCAATCAGAACGTTCCTGATCTTCAGATCCTCTTCCTCATCCCAATGATCAGCTGTCGTCTCAGCGGGACACCAAGCAGGGCGCAACCCTGCCTCTGATTGGCCGGTTCCCCCCCCCCCCCCCCCCCCTCCCATGGGGCTTAGCGTCAATCTCAGTCAGAGAGACGGCGGGGTATAAATAGAAGAGAAGAAGAAGAAGTGCTTCACAAGTACGCTCACCGCCGCCAGGAAGAAGGAGAAGAAGAACAACAACAACAACAGGAAGCTCACTTCACAAGTCACGCCACCACAGAAGAAGAGGATGTTGACAGGCCCGCCACAAAGAGAGGCGGAGGAGAGGAGGAGGAGGAGGGGAGGAGGAGAGGAGGACGAGAGGAGGAGAGGAGGAGGAGGAGAGGGGGAGGAGAGGAGAGGAGGAGGAGGAGAGGAGGAGAGGAGGAGGAGAGGAGGAGGAGGAGAGGAGGAGAGGAGGAGGAGAGGAGGAG
Source organism: Nansenia antarctica (assembly GCF_963989245.1). Classification (NCBI taxonomy): domain Eukaryota; kingdom Metazoa; phylum Chordata; class Actinopteri; order Argentiniformes; family Microstomatidae; genus Nansenia; species Nansenia antarctica. The sequence goes on from NC_137675.1 coordinate 84,654,913, forward strand.
GAGAGGTGGAGGAGAGGTGGAGGAGAAGTGGAGGAGATGGGGAGGAGAGGAGGAGAGGAGGAGGAGGAGGGGAGGAGGAGGAGGAGGGGAGGA
>NC_137675.1:84657505-84672505 GCF_963989245.1 Nansenia antarctica
GGACTAAGCATCCTAATATGTCATTTTATGAAGTTTTAATATGTTTTCAGGCGAGAAAGTAACCATATATATTCACAAAATGTATCCGGTTTATCAAAATAACCCGTTTATACAAAATGTATCCGGTTTATCAAAATAACCCGTTTATATATGATCTGACGGTTTTTTCCCCACTTCTGAGAGCAGACGACACATTTGGGTTGTGTCAGCAGATTAACGTAAATGCAAGTGTGCATAGCGCACACACACACACACACACACACACACACACACACACACACACACACACACACACACACACACACACACACACACACACACAGAGGAAATCTCTGTTTAAACTGACGGCTGATTTCCGAGAGGACGCCCACGGACAGAAGGTGAACTTGGTAGTCGGAGGTAAGAGAGGCTTTGCTATCCTAGCGGGGAGCTAGCTCGCGGTGTTCGGGTGACAGCCAGGGCGCGTTCGTAAATACGCTCTGGAAATCTGATCAGCACTCACGGAATGCCTCTTGTCCAATCAAATGACTTGGTCCCTTTATGATGTTGAACCCAGTGTGCGCTCCGGGGCTCTCAGAGCGAATTTACGAACGCAGCCTCAAGTTCAATACTCGCGACACACACGGACTGGTCCAGTTTCACTAACCACTGTGTAGAGTAGTAGACGCATCATTTCTACTAACACAGTAATATGACTACATGATCACACTAGTCTAGTCGTGTTTAAGCCCACGTTTCACTTTCTACTCCTAGACACACACTGTCCTAGTCACACACACTCCTAGACACACACTGTCCTAGACACACACACTCCTAGTCACACACACTCCTAGACACACACTGTCCTAGACACACACACTCCTAGTCACTCACACTCCTAGACACACACACTCCTAGACACACACACTCCTAGACACACACTGTCCTAGACACACACACTCCTAGACACACACACTGTCCTAGTCACACACACTGTCCTAGTCACACACACTGTCCTAGACACACACACTCCTAGTCACACACACTCCTAGACACACACTGTCCTAGTCACACACACTGTCCTAGTCACACACACACTGTCCTAGTCACACACTGTCCTAGACACACACTGTCCTAGTCACACACTGTCCTAGACACACACTGTCCTAGTCACACACACTGTCCTAGACACACACACTCCTAGTCACACACACTCCTAGACACACACACTCCTAGTCACACACTGTCCTAGTTACACACACTCCTAGACACACACTGTCCTAGACACACACTGTCCTAGTCACACACTGTCCTAGACACACACTGTCCTAGTCACACACTGTCCTAGTCACACACATTCTTTTACACAGGCTACACACACAGAGTTCGTCCACAGCGCAGGATTAGCATAGATTATAAACAAACACGCAGGATGAAGCCTGTCTGCTCACACTCAACTTGCCCTAGCACTGCCCAGAGTGTGTACAGTCGGTTAGATTGTTAATGTATCTGTATCTTTGTGTTACACGTTATCAAGGTATAGTAGTAGTAGCCTACTTCTTGCAATACTACTTCTAGATGTGAGTAGAGGATATAACCCAGTACAATATGACATGAGTTGGAAAATGCCAATATCTTTAATAGATGTAACAGTAAGTTGGTAACAAAATAAACTGATTTTACACAGTTGTGTGTCTAGGACAGTGTGTGACTAGGACAGTGTGTGTGACTAGGACAGTGTGTGTGACTAGGACAGTGTGTGTGACTAGGACAGTGTGTGTCTAGGAGTGTGGGTGACTAGGAGTGTGTGTGTCTAGGACAGTGTGTGTGACTAGGACAGTGTGTGTGACTAGGACAGTGTGTGTGTCTAGGAGTGTGTGTGTCTAGGACAGTGTGTGTCTAGGAGTGTGTGTGTCTAGGAGTGTGTGTGTCTAGGAGTGTGTGTGACTAGGAGTGTGTGTGTCTAGGACAGTGTGTGTCTAGGAGTGTGTGTGTCTAGGACAGTGTGTGTCTAGGAGTGTGTGTGACTAGGACAGTGTGTGTCTAGGAGTAGAAAGTGAAACGTGGGCTTAAACACGACTAGACTAGTGTGATCATGTAGTCATATTACTGTGTTAGTAGAAATGATGCGTCTACTACTCTACACAGTGGTTAGTGAAACTGGACCAGTCCGTGTGTGTCGCGAGTATTGAACTTGAGGCTGCGTTCGTAAATTCGCTCTGAGAGCCCCGGAGCGCACACTGGGTTCAACGTCATAAAGGGACCAAGTCATTTGATTGGACAAGAGGCATTCCGTGAGTGCTGATCAGATTTCCAGAGCGTATTTACGAACGCGCCCTGGCTGTCACCCGAACACCGCGAGCTAGCTCCCCGCTAGGATAGCAAAGCCTCTCTTACCTCCGACTACCAAATTCACCTTCTGTCCGTGGGCGTCCTCTCGGAAATCAGCCGTCAGTTTAAACAGAGATTTCCTCTGTGTGTGTGTGTGTGTGTGTGTGTGTGTGTGTGTGTGTGTGTGTGTGTGTGTGTGTGTGTGTGTGCGCTATGCACACTTGCATTTACGTTAATCTGCTGACACAACCCAAATGTGTCGTCTGCTCTCAGAAGTGGGGAAAAAACCGTCAGATCATATATAAACGGGTTATTTTGATAAACCGGATACATTTTGTGAATATATATGGTTACTTTCTCGCCTGAAAACATATTAAAACTTCATAAAATGACATATTAGGATGCTTAGTCCAGGGCTCAAATTGCGTTTGCAACTTTATGAGAAATGATCTGCTGATCAGACCTCCGTTTCTTTCTTTATATAAACGGGTTATTTTGATAAACCGGATACATTTTGTGAATATATATGGTTACTTTCTCGCCTGAAAACATATTAAAACTTCATAAAATGACATATTAACACTTGTAGAGGCAAATTACAGCTTTTCGCTAATGGGCTGTCAAAACGGAGGTTTCAAAAACACTAGACTGACGAGTCACAGTCGCCAGCTGGTCGTGACGCGTGCGCGTGCCAGCTGGTCGTGACGCGTTAGGCCGCACCCCCGGTAGCTTTTGCCCAGCGGAAGGTTTTGCCCTGACAGCTCCCCTGGTGTTAGGAAAGAAAAAAAAAAAAAAAAAAAAAAAAACTTTTAGAAAAAGAATAAAATCACAAGAAGGTAAGGAGCTGGTTTACATAAATAAAGGCTATGTACACAATCCACTGTACTATACTGCACAGATAGTCAACTAGGGTTGTCATATTGCACAATAGTATTTTTTCACGTTATTTAAAGTGTCACAGTTTGCAGGCTTGAAATGTACATGTTTGTGCCTCAGCACTACACCTGATTTTTTCAGTCCAGCAGCTGCCATACAATCCGTCCAGACTGTCCAGGGCCCAGAACTTAGGTCTTTGCTGTGTTCAGGGCCTGGACGGCCCTGTGGTAGAAGCAGTTCTTCAGTCTGTTTGTCTTAGCGGCCGGGGTCCTGTACCTCCTTTTCGAGGGCAGCCTGGTAAAGTGTACGTGCCCAGGGTGGGTCGGGTCCCTGGAGATCTTTGAGGCCTTCCTGAGACAGCGTGTGTTGTACAGCTCTTCCAGAGAGGGGAGGGGGGCGCCGGTGATCTTCTGTGCTGTTCTCACTACTCTCTGTAGCGCATTTCTCTCCGCTGTTGTGCAGCTGTAGAACCAGTTGCAGATGCCGTAGGTGAGGATGCTCTCCACTGCGCCGCGGTAGAAGGCCACCAGTATCTCCTGCTTGTTGTGTTCTTTCCTGAGGCATCTCAGGGTGTATAGCCGCTGTTGTGCCCTCTTGATGGTGCCTTTTGTGTTGTCCTTCCAGGTCAGGTCATCCCGCATGTGATGTCCCAGGAATCGGAGGGTTGAGACTCTCTCCACGCTCTCTCCGTCGATGAGCAGGGGCTGGATCTCGGACTTTTTCCTCCTGAAGTCTACGATGAATTCCTGGGTCTTTGACTTGTTCAGCAGCAGGTTGTTAACCTTGCACAGCTTGCTCAGTTGCTCTACCTCATCCCTGTACGCCGCCTCGTCCCCCCCCGAGATACATCCCACCACGGTGGTGTCGTCTGCAAACTTTACGATGTAGTTGCTGGGGTGGACGGGGGTGAAGTCGTGGGTGTAGAGGTTGTAGAGGATGGGGCTTAGCACGCAGCCCTGGGGGGACCCAGTGCTGAGGCTGAGGGCTGTGGAGGTGTGGGGGCCCACCCGCACCCTCTGGGTGCGGTCGGTCAGGAAGTCCTTGATCCACGCACATATAGAGTGTGATAGACCCAGGTCTAGTAGTTTGGTCACTAGCCTGTCTGGAAGGATGGTGTTGAAGGCGGAGCTGAAGTCCACGAAGAGCAGTCTCGCGTAGCTGTTTCCCCTCTCCAGGTGGGATAGAGTGGCGTGGAGAGTCGTCGCGATGGCGTCCTCTGTGGACCTGTGGGCTCTGTAGGCGAACTGGTATGGATCCAGGTTGGGCGGGAGGCGTGTGAGTATGTGGGCCCGGACTAGTTTCTCGAAGCACTTCATGATGATTGGTGTGAGTGCCACCGGGCGGTAGTCGTTTAGGCAGCTCACCGTGCTTTTCTTCGGGACTGGGATGATAGTTGAGGTTTTCAGACAGGGTGGGACGGTGGCCTGGGACAGGGACTGGTTAAAGATGTTGGTGAAAACCCCGGCCAGCTGGTCGGCGCAGTCTCTCAGCACTCGTCCCAGGACGCCATCCGGCCCCGAGGCTTTCCTGGGGTCCACCGCCTTCAGTACGCGTCTCACTTCATGCTCTGTGAGGGTGAGGCTGCTGAGAGCTGGAGAGAGTGGTGTTTGTGTTGCGGTTACCTCCGTTCGCCCCTCGTCGAACCGGGCGTAGAAGGTGTTCAGCTTTCCCGCCAGCAGGGGGTCGTCCTCTGCGGCTGTGAGCCTGTTGGCTCTGAAGTTTGTCATCTGCTGAACCCCCTGCCACATCCGCCTGGAGTCGTTGCTCAGGAGGCATTCCTCAATCTTCTCTCTGTGCTCTGCCTTGGCCACTTTGATGCCGCGCTTTAGGTTGGCCCTGGTGGAGCTGTACAGCGGTGTGCTCTTCCCTGCGAAGAAGGCGTTGTCCCTCTCGTTGATCAGTTTTTGGACCTTCCCAGTCATCCATGGCTTCGTGTTGGGGTAGACCCGGACCCGTTTGTCCACAGTGACTGAGTTGGTGCAGTTCACTATGTGGTTCAGAACCAACGACGTGTACTGTTCCAGGTCCTCATGCTCATATTCCTGCCATAGGGTGTCATTTAGGCAGATCTGCAGTGGAGCGGACCCTTCTGGCCAGGTTCTGACAGTCTTAGTGGGGATGGGAGCACTTTTCCCCATTGTAGTGTATGCAGGAATCAGGAGGATTGACACATGGTCAGACATGCCTAGATGAGCTAGCGGACTAGCCTTGTAAGCACGTTTGATGTTGGTGTATACCTTATCCAGTGTTTTTTCTCCTCTCGTTGCACATTTCACATGCTGATAGAACTTGGGTAGTACTGCCTTCAGGTCGACATGATTGAAGTCCCCCGCTATGATGTGAATAGCCTGTGGATCAGTGCTTTGTTGGCCACTGATGACTTCATATAGTCGCGCCAATGCTAGGCTGCTGTCTGCGCTAGGCGCTATATACACACATGTTATTAGCACCGCGTTAAACTCCCTCGGGAGGTATGTGGGTCGGCATTTAACAGTCAAGTATTCCAGGTCTGGGGAGCAGTGGCTACTTACAGTTTTCGTGTTTAAGCACCAGCTATCCTTCGTCGATATTATGATCCCACCTCCTCTTGACTTTCCGCTAAGCTCCGTTCGGTCCGCGCGATGTAGCGTGCGCCCCTCCAAGCTAACAGCTGCGTCCACAATGTTGTCATTTAGCCAGGTTTCGGTCAGAATAATCACACAGCTATCCCCCACGATGTTGTTTTTAGCAACCTGTAGTCTCAGTTCATCCATCTTGTTCGTCAGGGATCTGACGTTGGAGAGGAAAATACTTGGCAAAGCTGGTTTGTTTGGGCTGCGTCTTAATCTTGCTAGCAGGCCTCCCCGGCGGCCACGTCGTTTCCTACGGTCTCGGCGCCGGCGTTTCCGCCTCAGGGAGGGAACTGTGAACCAAGGTTCTCCCGGTAGACGGGCGATGTCTTTGTTAATCCTGTATTGCTCCAGGAACTCCGCCGTAACTATCTTGTCGTTTTGCGTGCCGACTTCTAATAAGTCGAGCCTGCTGTAGGTACTATATACACAACTGTTCCCTATAAGTACTAAAAAAAAAGTGAACATACAAATGTACTTAAAAACACAATGAAACACCAGTGTGGTAGCCACTCCAGCTGCAGCGTCTAAGCGCGCGGCCATCTAACATCTCTGAGCATCTCTGATCTCTTGTGCATGACAGTCCCACATTTTGACATATTTCCATGTGGCATTTCCCCCTATGCTTTATTAGATTAGATTAGATCAATATTTAGATTAGATCTAATCTAATCTAATTTACTTTTGACATATTTCCATTTCCATTTTCACCTATGCTTTGATGGCATATGACGCCCGAAATGTAACTAATGTTCAGCCGAAGTGAGTTGTTGCACTTATTACCTCTCCTCTAATACCAGTGCAGACTGGCAGGGTAGGAGCACAGGTTAATAGCCTACAGACTGGCAGGGTAGGAGCACAGGTTAATAGCCTACAGAGCACTGCTATCCTATCATGAACTGGCCTGGTATTGAAGCGTTGTTCTTTTTTATTTGAAGATAGTTTGATTGTTTGCTAGATTGATAGCGTGAAACTGAAGTTGTGAACGAATCGTGAGCGTCCATGCTTTTTATATGATACTAATGATGACGTATCAGGGTCTTGAAGGGTCGTCCCATTTCACAGGGGAACATTTTCAACCACTACCCCTTAACTCCATAACTCTGTTCCGAGGGGCAAGCCGGAAAGCGGGTGGCACTCCAAACCGAGGGGGTAGGGGATAAAAATGAGAAAAGGGATTGGGCTAGACGGCTAGTGGTATCAGTCTTTCAGCACAACATGTGGATTTTATTTACAACCCCAATTGATCCGTTTTCACAATCGATCCACCTATCATTTGTCAGTGTGAGTTGCTCTTTGTGGAGTCAGAAGTCGTGGCTTCTTGTCAAAGGCCGCAAAACACAGGGAATTCAACCACTCAGCCTCACCACCACCACCACCACCACCCATAACACCACCCATAACACCACCCATAACACCACCACCACCACCCATAACACCACCCATAACTTCACACATGAACTAACAAGGTTTTTCCAGCGCCCAGCGTTGACACCAGTTCTAGTGGTGCAGCCATGTCAGATGGATAGGGGATATTAAGGGCTCCCCGGGGGGGCATCATCGGGAGGGGGGAGAGGGGGGAGAGGGGAGCTCAGGTCCTGGGGAGATAATTCACCTGATGATAAGGCCTCTTTCATGGATCATAAAGCACTGTTATTGCCTTGTCCTCGCAGGGGTTGTGTGTGTGTGAGTGTGTGTGTGTATGTGTGTGTGTGTGTGTGTGTCTGTGTGTGTATGTGTGTGTGTGTGTGTGTGTGTGTCTGTGTGTGTGTGTGAGTGTGTGTGTGTGTGTGTGTGTGTGTGAGTGTGTGTGTGTGTGTGTGTGTGTGTGTGCGTGTGTGTGTATGTGTGTGTGTGTGTGTGTCAGGGAGAGAGAGAGCTCCAAGGGTGAGAACTCTTCATCTCATCAACTCTTACTGCTTCATCACACACTCAGACACACACACACACACACACACACACACACACACACACACCAGTCCTATCATCTCTGATCATCATGGAGTTCTGTGGTCAGGCTAAACTTCTAACACACAACCATTTGGCTGACGCTTTTATACAAAGCCTCTTACATTGCAGTGAGCGCGTACGTTTTTTCAGTACATATGGTCCCGGCGGGAATCGAACCCACGACGTCACGCTCTACCGACTGAGACACAGAGGACCTTCTGTGTGTCTAAATCTGTCTGTGGTCATGCTAACCTTCTGTCTGCGGTCATGCTGATGTTCTGTCTGTGGTCATGCTAACCTTCTGTGTGTGTAACTGTCTGTGGTCATGCTAACCTTCTGTCTGTGGTCATGCTAACCGTCTGTCTGTGGTCATGCTAACCTTCTGTGTGTGTAACTGTCTGTGGTCATGCTATTGCTAACCTTCTGTGTGTGTAACTGTCTGTGGTCATGCTAACCTTCTGTGTGTGTAACTGTCTGTGGTCATGTTAACCTTCTGTCTGTGGTCATGCTAACCTTCTGTCTGTGGTCATGCTAACCTTCTGTGTGTAACTGTCTGTGGTCATGCTAACCTTCTGTGTGTATAACTGTCTGTGGTCATGCTAACCTTCTGTCTGTGGTCATGCTAACCTTCTGTGTGTAACTGTCTGTGGTCATGCTAACCTTCTGTGTGTAACTGTCTGTGGTCATGCTTCTGTGTGTGTAACTGTCTGTGGTCATGCTAACCTTTTGTGTGTAACTGTCTGTGGTCATGCTAACCTTCTGTCTGTGGTCATGCTAACCTTCTGTCTGTGGTCATGTTAACCTTCTGTCTGTGGTCATGTTAACCTTCTGTCTGTGGTCATGCTAACCTTCTGTCTGTGGTCATGCTAACCTTCTGTCTGTGGTCATGCTTCTGTGTGTATAACTGTCTGTCTTATTCTTGCTGGGGAGTAGTCCATCAACGTCGCTAAAGGAAAATCCAGGCTTATATTTGATAACTGTCGCAAGATTTATCAAAAAAAAGCTGGATTGGTCTCACAAGACTTATTAGAATTAGCCTGGATTTTCCTTTAGCAACGTTGATGGAATGATTATGTTTGCTAACACCTTTCTCTGACAACTTACCTCTACTTTAACCAATCAAAATGTTCCGACTTTTCTTTTGAAACACCGAACTATAAGTTTCAACGTTGCTGGGAATCACAACACAAACTCGCTAGTCATGCCAAACTACTGCAACGCAATGGATTGGGTGAGTAATCCCCACTGCTACCTAGTTAACTATAACACTACTTTACATTGTTAGCAGGCTCACAAAACAAGCTGTGTCAGTTGACTAGCGATGTGTCATTGGATTTTCAACAACGCGAACATTTTCGAAAGAAAAGTCAGATCATTACATCAGATCCCGATATGAGAACCAAAGCATTAGAACGTGACACAAACATACTTTCATACAAATGGTGTTTTCAGCTGTTTGTATGAATTCATCCATATTTACTGTGAGATCCTGTGGTCTACCAAACATGACCTGCCTGCAGAGAGTAAGAAGGAGAACGTGACACAAACATACTTTCATACAAATTGTGTTTTCAGCTGTTTGTATGAATTCATCCATATGTACTGTGAGATCCTGTGGTCTACCAAACATGGCCTGCCTGCAGAGAGGTAGAAGGAGCCGCTGACCACGTTCCTGACGAACTAAACCAAAGGGTTCGGTTTCACCTGAGGAGAAGAAGACTAATTACCATAAACAAGAGTGAGAGAGAGAGAGAGAGAGAGAGAGAGAGAGGGAGAGAGGGAGAGAGAGAGAGAGAGAGAGAGAGAGAGAGAGAGAGAGAGAGAGAGAGAGAGAGAGAGAGAGAGAGAGAGGGAGAGAGAGAGGCAGAGCAAGATAATTACCGAGAGGCAGAGAGAGTGAATGAGATTGAGAGTGAAGCGGAGAGAACGTGTGACAGAGAGTAGTTTGTGCAGGCGTTTCACAGCGCGTGTTTGCCTGTTTGTGTGTGTGTGTGTGTGTGTGTGTGTGTGTGTGTGTGTGTGTGTCGGTGTCGGTGTGTGTGTTGGTGTGTGTCGGCGTGTGGAGGTCCCTGATAAGCGAGGTAGGGAAGAGGGAGGGAGGGAGGGAGGGAGGGAGACAGGAGGGAGGGAGGGGAGAAGCAGCAGAGAGAGAGTAATGACAGTCTAGATAAGAGAAGCTCGTCTTCACATCCTCCCCTGTGTCGGGTCTGATGCTTCTCACTCACACCGGACCAGAGACGCGTCCACGCTGTCACACACACACACACACACACACACACACACACACACACACACACACACACACACGTAATAAACTGGAAAGCATAATAGAGCTGGCAGGGAGAGGGAGGGAAGGGAGGGAGGAGGGGAGGAGGGAGGGCAGGAGGGAGGGAGGTTTGGGTTGAAAAAGTGATTTAAATGCAGCTCGGCTCAGGCGGGAGCACAGCTATTATTCAACATTAGCACGCTGTCGCAAACGGAGATAGCGGAAACCCTCCTCCACCAATCACAGGAGGCCGCACTCAGCAATCTTCCATGCGGACCGTTTTCTGTGAAGGGCGTCGAGACTGTGGGGGGGAAAGGGGGGAACTCTGGGAAGAAAAAGAGTGAGGAAAAGAGAAAGAGACAGGGGGAAGATCATGGCTACTTGACCCGTGAGCGTTTTGGGGGGGGGGGGGGGGGGGGCAGGCCCCGTGCCTCCTCTCTCCGAACGAAGAGTCTACAAAAATAACACAATTATCGATTTCTTGCGCTAGCTTTCTCCATAGCTGTGAAATGAAGGCGTAAAGGTTCCCACAGCAGCTGGTGGAACCAGCAGCCGATTTAATGTTCTTTTGTCTTTTATTCTGAAAAATGTAAACACATTTCAGCGTTGTTGAAAATCACTGACACGCTCGCTAGTCAGCTAACACAGCTTGTTTCTTGAGCCTGCTAACAATGTAAAGTAGTGTTATAGTTAATTAGGTAGCAGTGGGGATTACTCACCGAATCCATTGCGTTGCAGTATTTCGGCTTGACTAGCGAGTGTGTCATTGACTTTCAACAGCGCTGACATTTATTTACATTTTTCTGAATAAAGGTTTGAACATTTAGATGTTTAGATGATTGCCGACTTGTTCCCCCTTTCACCAGCTGCCATCACACAGTATATGTGTGTATATTTCGGTTTGTCTTTCTCCACAGTTACTGTATCAACAATTTTAAATTAATAGCCTGGTACCACACACACCCCTGGTACCACACACACCCCTGGTACCACACACACCCCTGGTACCACACACACCCCTGGCTTGACTACTCTAAACTATCAGACTCTGTGTATTATTACGCCTGCTGACATTATATTTTGATTCACCATCCGGATTCAACAAACGGGAAGAAAGCAATCTACTAGAGAGGGAGGGGGGGGGGGAGATTGCAATCCATGCAATTCCATCCAAGTCTGTGAGGCACAAACAAGCAATGATTACATGGAGGGACTATCAGACAGCCGTAACAACTCATGCATCACTGGCAAATGTCTTAAACTAGGAACATAACAAACAGGTTAGAGGAAATCGGGAATAAAATGAGATGTGGCGTGGCTTACTGTTCTCCCTAGCAGAGGGGCTTACTGAAAAAACTATCCAAATATTGGAAAGTCATGGTCTGGAATACAAAAACAACCTTGTAGGCCTTGTATGTGACACGTTCTAGTCTTTTGGCCGACTTTTCTTTTGAAACACGGAACTGCGTTTCAACGTTGTTGAGAATCACCACACAAACTCGCTAGTCGAGCCAAAATACTGCAACAACGCAATGGATTCGGTGAGTAATCCCCCCACTGCTACCTAGGTAACTACAGTAGAACACTACTCTACGTTGTTAGCAAGCTCACAAAACAAGCTGTGTTAGTTGACTAGCGATGTGTCATTGATTTTCAACAACGCGGAAATGTATTCACATTTTTCGAAAGAAAAGTCAGATCAGATCCTGATAAGCATTAGAACGTGACACATGATGGTGCTGCTGTCATGAGTGGTAAGCATTGTGGCCAGAATCAAAGAGCAAGCGAAATATACCTTTTTTACATCCATTGCAACGACCGAACTGTCTAAATGTAGATTAAGTAGATACAGTCAAAACTGGAGGCAGAGGAGTTCTTCTCCTTACTAGAAAAAACTGCACGTGTTCACATCTGGGACTGAAGACCCATCTCTTCAGGCTGCACCTTAACTGCTCCTCCTGAGACATCTACTACCCCTCAGCACTGCGTCTCCTGAGACACCTGCTTCCCCCTATACTGTGTCTCTTAAGATTTATACTACCCCCTTGTACTATTTCTCCAGTGTCTATAAATAAATAAAAAACGTTCTTCTTTCTTCTTCTATCATGACGACTGCCAATGGCCCCTGGCCTGAGCTAGATTACTCTTCCTGCTATGGCTGGTGGATTGATGAGTCACTTGCTTAGTCAAATGTATTGATTGTAAGTCACTTTGGAATAAGGCGTCTGCTAAATGCCAAAAATGTATATGAATGAATGAATGAATGGTCTTTATTGTCATTAATACAGTACAGGTACCATACAACGAAATTTAGTAGGGGGGGCTCCCCTGGTGCTTGGAAAAAGACTAAAAACAAGAGGGCCAAGGGTAAAATAAAAAAGGGAAAAGAGCTGGTTTACATAAATAAAGGCTATGTACACTATCTACTATACTATACTACTATACTATACAATAAAACACTGTGCTGTACTCTATGCTATGCTATACATATCCTAACTTTTCCTATATCTGAACCTTATGTACACAAGGGTCCTATTGCACATAGTATTGTTGCACATTCATTTAAAGTGTCGCAGTTAGCAGGTTTGAAATGTTCACAGTTGTATTTCAATACATATGTAAATGGATCGTATGTCCATCCTAAATGGCCAACTATACACAGAGAGTGCACCAAGAGAACTCCAGCAATTAAGTGACACTCGATGGTCATGGCGATTTATAGCTCTATGTAACATAACAACAAAATATAGATAGATTGCCTGCCCTTAAGCGAGTACTGCAAGAGATAGCCCAAGAACATAATGGTGAGAGATCTGTTGAGGCTCCAGGTCGGCTGGCACAGATAGATCTTGAATTCATTGTGCATCCGGTTACACTGCGTAACGTGTTTGGAAAAACAAAACTTCTCTCTGATGTGCTACAGTATTTATCATGGCGGTTCGATCCCCGGCTGTCCACGTGTCGAAGGTGTCCAAATTGCCTTGCATGGTAGCTTGCCGCCATTGGTGTGTGAATGTGTGTGTGAATGGGTGAATGAGAGGCCGTTGTAAAGAGCTTTGGAATAAGGCGCTAGATAAGTGCAGTCCATTTACCATTGATCAGATCAGGCGGTTTTCAAAGACAAACTGTGACATAATGAATAGCTTCCACGCTCTCAACCACCAAAAGTGATGCATCTCTGAAGGAAACAGCTCTGTTTTCGTTTGCTCGATTGTACGATTCAAAAATGTATGACTTGGGGCATGAACTACACCAGCTCGGATGAATTTTAGAAAGGAAAACACAGACTGGGAGGCAGAGACCCTCTAGTACAGTAGAGCTGGTACATTGAGCCAGATAAAGAAGTGTTGTTGAGCTCTTCAGACTCTGCAAAACACAGTGTGCACCCCAGAGAGTACTCCTGCTTCTTGTGAACTTCTTTTGAGTTTGAGTTCTACACCGAAGCTGGTGAGAACTTACCTCAGGTCCACCAGAACAGACGAGAGATTTAACGGTCTGGGCGTACTAAGTACTGAGTGTAGGAGGGCGAAGGCTTTGTGTCTTGACTCATTTGTCTCATCGGTTTAACAAAAATCTAAAAAAACATAGAATACAGTTGATCTCTGTCTCTCCCTCTGTCTCTCTCTCTATCTCTCTCTCTTTCTGTCTCTCTCTCTCTCTCTTTCTGTCTCTCTCTCTCTCTGTCTCTCCCTCTCTCTGTCTCTCCCTCTCTCTCTGTTTCCCTCTCCCTCTCTTTCTGTCTCTGTCTCTCTCTCTGTTTCCCTCTCTCTGTTTCCCTCTCTCTCTCTCTCTCTCTCTCTCTCTCTCTCTCTCTCTCTCTCTCCCCCTCTGTCCTCATTCTCAGTGCTGTAATGTGAAATTCTAGAAAGGAGAACATATAGACTGGGATGTAGTAGAGCTGGTACTGTTCATTGGGCCGTACACTTCTACATTTTCACCATTTAGCAGACACTTTTATCTAAAGCGATTTACAATTAGAGATTCCAGGGACAGTCTCCCTGGAGTAACTGAGGGCTAAGTGCTTTACTCAAGGGAACACTAGTGGTGTTCCCAGGTGGGATTTGAACGCATGATCACCAGCCCAACTCACTATCCCCTAGGCCCCCACCACCCCATATGGATGAAGAAGTGTACGTGCAGCAAAGAACGTGCTGTAGCTTGAGCTGAAGCTAACAGGAAAGTGTTTGATTTTGTTTTCAATATTGTAATTGAATAAAATTGTAACTGTAAGTTACTGAAACAAATACCGTTACTGAAACAAATGCCAATCATACATTAGGGATGCAACCTCAGCAAATTATGTTCATGTCAAGACTAAAAGCCCACCCTTTCCGCCAGCTAACCTGCCAGACCCCTGCCTGTCTGTCTGTCTGTCTGCCTGCCTGTCTGTCTGCCCGCATGCCTGCCTGTCTGCCCGCCTGCATGTCTGACTACCCACCTGCCTGCCTACCCTTGCCTGTCTGTCTGCCCACCTGCCTGTCTGTCTGTCTGTCTGCCTGTCTGCTTGCCTGCCTGCCTATCTGCTCACCTGCCTGTCTGACTACCCCTGTCTGTCTGCCCGCATGCCTGTCTGCCTGCCCCTGTCTGTCTGCCTGCCTGCCCGCCTACCCCTGTCTGTCTGCCCGCATGCCTGTCTGCCTGTCTGACTACCCGCCCACCCGCCTCCCCCTGCCTGTCTGCCCGTCTGCCTGCCTGCCTACCTACCTGCCTGTCTGTCTGACTACCCGCCCGCCTGCCTACCTGTCTGTCTGCCTGCCTGCCTGCCTGCCTGCCTGCCTGCCCCCCTGTCTGCTGTGTCTGCATTTGGGTTCAGCCTTGAGTCGTGACAGACAGGTGATCCTCTTACTGAGATAGATGTATTTGTTGTAAGTCGCTTTGGATAAAAGGCGTCTGATGAACGGCAAAAACCTCAATGTAAACGTCCGTTATTATTCACCGTCAGACCAGCAGAGTCCTACAGTTACCTCTGCCTGTTACCTCTGCCTACAT
>NC_137675.1:84680005-84682505 GCF_963989245.1 Nansenia antarctica
TGGTGTTATTTTTTAAATGTTGAGTTAGTTTTAGTTAGTAATTAATAAAATACTAAGGTTCCATCTCACAAAACATAATGGAATGTAAAAACTTTGACGCTCAATATCTGAACGACCCTAAACGGAGATAGAAGCTTATAATTATGAGCTCACGAATTGTAACTTTGTTTATTAATAAATAGTCTTAAGAACTCGTGATCTATTTCAAACAAGTTATTTAAGTTAAGAAACTGTCGTGTATTTCTACTTAAACACACAATAGTATGATAGGGGCCTGAATATATGCTGTAGGGGAATGTTGTGCAATGTTGTGCAAATAGCCCCCTGAGTGTTGTGCAATGTTGTGCAAGAGCCCCCTGACTTAAAGCCATAGTGACATCACAGGGGACGGCCCTCTTGATGAACCAGGGTGAGACCCAAAGATATGTAGTATATTTTAAACACACATGCATAGATAGTATGATAAGGCTTTGTAACAGTTACATTTACATTTATGGCATTTGGCAGACGCCTTGTTCCAAAGCGGAGCCTTTGGGCCTACATTCTAACTAATCTACACACACACTCTGGCCTTCATGAGGGGTTGGGCAAACACACACACTGATCATAAACAGATGTCTCTCCCCTGGCCCCTGGACCAGCTATCAGAGACCTCACACACACACACACACACACACACACACACACACACACACACACACACACACACACACACACATACACTCTGGCCCCTCCCCTCTTGAACAAAACGGGCAGGCTAGGGAGAGAGCTTCCTCTTTTTCACCAGCCCAGCCCGCGGAGAACACATGTATGTATATATCTGTTTGTAACTCTGATTAAATCGTCTTAAACTCAATAACTGTTCTTTGATTCATAACCAACAAATAATTAACATCAAAACAACAATGGCAGGGCAGATGAATGGAGGAGCCGTGTACTTGGCAGCATGCCGCCGCCTTTGACCAACAACAGTTCAGGGAACGTTTCCAACTTCTAATTAAAACAAGCCAAGCTAAAGAATTCCTCCAGTAATAATGAAGCTAGCCTCAGTATGCTAAAGAGTTCCTCCAGTAATAATGAAGCTAGCCTCTGTATGCTAGCACAGGGCCCAGAGGCAGCAGCAGAGCAGCCGGTGTCAGAGTTGGCCAAACTCTCTCTGTGAACACACACACACACACACACACACACACACACACACACACACACACACACACACACACACCCCGTGTCTGTGAGTCTGGTTCTCTCTCTGTGAGTCTGCTTCTCTCTCTGTGAGTCTGGTTCTCTCTCTGTGAGTCTGCTTCTCTCTCTGTGAGTCTGCTTCTCTCTCTGTGAGTCTGCTTCTCTCTCTGTGAGTCTGCTTCTCTCTCTGTGAGTCTGCTTCTCTCTCTGTGAGTCTGGTTCTCTCTCTGTGAGTCTGCTTCTCTCTCTGTGAGTCTGCTTCTCTCTCTGTGAGTCTGCTTCTCTCTCTGTGAGTCTGCTTCTCTCTCTGTGAGTCTGGTTCTCTCTGTGTGAGTCTGCTTCTCTCTCTGTGAGTCTGGTTCTCTCTCTGTGAGTCTGGTTCTCTCTCTGTGAGTCTGCTTCTCTCTCTGTGAGTCTGCTTCTCTCTCTGTGAGTCTGCTTCTCTCTCTGTGAGTCTGCTTCTCTCTCTGTGAGTCTGCTTCTCTCTCTGTGAGTCTGCTTCTCTCTCTGTGAGTCTGCTTCTCTCTCTGTGAGTCTGGTTCTCTCTCTGTGAGTCTGCTTCTCTCTCTGTGAGTCTGCTTCTCTCTCTGTGAGTCTGCTTCTCTCTCTGTGAGTCTGCTTCTCTCTCTGTGACTCTGGTTCTCTCTGTGTGAGTCTGCTTCTCTCTCTGTGAGTCTGGTTCTCTCTCTGTGAGTCTGCTTCTCTCTCTGTGAGTCTGCTTCTCTCTCTGTGAGTCTGCTTCTCTCTCTGTGAGTCTGCTTCTCTCTCTGTGAGTCTGCTTCTCTCTCTGTGAGTCTGCTTCTCTCTCTGTGAGTCTGCTTCTCTCTGTGAGTCTGCTTCTCTCTCTGTGAGTCTGCTTCTTTCTCTCTGAGTCTGCTTCTCTCTCTGTGAGTCTGGTTCTCTCTCTGTGAGTCTGCTTCTCTCTCTGTGAGTCTGCTTCTCTCTCTGTGAGTCTGCTTCTCTCTCTGTGAGTCTGCTTCTCTCTCTGTGAGTCTGGTTCTCTCTCTGTGAGTCTGCTTCTCTCTCTGTGAGTCTGGTTCTCTCTGTGTGAGTCTGCTTCTCTCTCTGTGAGTCTGGTTCTCTCTCTGTGAGTCTGGTTCTCTCTCTGTGAGTCTGCTTCTCTCTCTGTGAGTCTGCTTCTCTCTCTGTGAGTCTGCTTCTCTCTCTGTGAGTCTGCTTCTCTCTCTGTGAGTCTGCTTCTCTCTCTGTGAGTCTGGTTCTCTCTCTGTGAGTCTGGTTCTCTCTCTGTGAGTCTGCTTCTCTCTCTGTGAGTCTGCTTCTCTCTCTGTGAGTCTGGTTCTCTCTCTGTGAGTCTGGT
>NC_137675.1:84687505-84715005 GCF_963989245.1 Nansenia antarctica
CCTCCTGATTCCTGCATACACTACAATGGGGAAAAGTGCTCCCACCACCACTAAGACTGTCAGAACCTGGCCAGAAGGGTCCGCTCCACTGCAGATCTGCCTAAATGACACCCTATGGCAGGAATATGAGCATGAGGACCTGGAACAGTACACGTCGTCGGTTCTGAACCACATAGTGAACTGCACCAACTCAGTCACCGTGGACAAACGGGTCCGGGTCTACCCCAACACGAAGCCATGGATGACTGGGAAGGTCCAAAAACTGATAAATGAGAGGGACAACGCCTTCTTCGCAGGGAAGCGCACACCGCTGTACAGCTCCACCAGGGCCAACCTAAAGCGCGGCATCAAAGCGGCCAAGGCAGAGCACAGAGAGAAGATTGAGGAATGCCTCCTGAGCAACGACTCGAGGCGGATGTGGCAGGGGGTTCAGCAGATGACAAACTTCAGAGCCAACAGGCTCACAGCCGCAGAGGACGACCCCCTGCTGGCGGGAAAGCTGAACACCTTCTACGCCCGGTTCGACGAGGGGCGAACGGAGGTAACCACAACACAAACACCACTCTCTCCAGCTCTCAGCAGCCTCACCCTCACAGAGCATGAGGTGAGACGCGTACTGAAGGCGGTGGACCCCAGGAAAGCCTCGGGGCCGGATGGCGTCCTGGGACGGGTGCTGAGAGACTGCGCCGACCAGCTGGCCGGGGTTTTCACCAACATCTTTAACCAGTCCCTGTCCCAGGCCACCGTCCCACCCTGCCTGAAAACCTCAACTATCATCCCAGTTCCGAAGAAAAACTAGTCCGGGCCCACATACTCACACGCCTCCCGCCCAACCTGGATCCATACCAGTTCGCCTACAGAGCCCACAGGTCCACAGAGGACGCCATCGCGACGACTCTCCACTCCACTCTATCCCACCTGGAGAGGGGGAACTGCTACGCGAGACTGCTCTTTGTGGACTTCAGCTCTGCCTTCAACACCATCCTTCCAGACAGGCTAGTGACCAAACTACTAGACCTGGGACTATCACACTCCATCTGTGCATGGATCAAGGACTTCCTGTCTGACCGCCCCCAGAGGGTGCGGGTGGGCTCCCACACCTCCACAGCCCTCAGACTCAGCACTGGGTCCCCCCAGGGCTGCGTGCTAAGCCCCATCCTCTACAACCTCTACACCTACGACTTCACCCCCGTCCACCCCAGCAACTCCATCATAAAGTTTGCAGACGACACCACCGTGGTGGGCTGCATCTCGGGGGGGGACGAGGCGGCGTACAGGGATGAGGTGGAGCAGCTGGGCAAGCTGTGCAAGGTTAACAACCTGCTGCTGAACCAGTCAGTTAGTTAGTTAGTCCTCTTCACCCCGTTGAGGGGCATAGGGCGTCCACCAGAGCTCTCCATCTCACTCTCTTTTGGGCCTGGGCCTTTGTTTCTTGCCAGCTCACCCCGATGTTCTTCATGTCTTGGAGTGTGGAACGTCTCCAGGTGTTTTTCGGCCTTCCAACTTTCCTCTTCCCCTGCGGGTTGTAGTCCAAGGCCTGTCTAGTGATGTTGTTGGAGTCCTTCCTAAGGGTGTGCCCTATCCAGCTCCACTTTCTCCTTTTGATGGTGGTAGCTATGCTGTCCTGGTTTGTTATTCTCCACAGCTCTTCATTTGTGATTCTGATGGGCCACCACAGCTTGAGGATGTACCGCAGGCATTTGTTGACAAACACCTGGATCTTGCTTGTGAGGCCCTCGGTGGTCCTCCATGTTTCAGAGCCGTAGAGCAGGACAGTCTTCACATTGGTATTGAAGATCCGTAGCTTTGTGTTGTTGGAGAGTTGCTTGGACAGCCAGATGGGCCTGAGTATATTGAAGGCTACTTGTGCTTTGCTGATGCGTGCTACTATGTCCCTGTCTGCTCCTCCATCCCTGCTGATGTTGCTCCCTAGGTATGTGAAGTGCTCCACGTCCTCTATAGCCTCTCCCCTGAGTGTGATTGGGTCATGTGTTTTCTGGTTTAGCTTCATGGTCTTAGTTTTCCCGATGTTGATCTTGAGTCCAAGCTGGTCACTGTTAGTCTGTAGCCTATCTGTCTTCTGTTGCAAGTGTGTGTGGTTTTCGGAGAGTAGTGCGAGGTCGTCTGCGAAATCTAGGTCCTCGAGCTGGGTGAACAGGGTCCACTGGATTCCTGTCCTATGGTTTTCAGTTGTTCTTCTCATGATCCAGTCTATGGCAATGAGGAAAATCAGAGGGGAAAGGAGACAACCCTGCCGCACCCCTGTCGTGATGGCAAAGGTGTTTGACAGTTTACCCTTGCAGATCACCCGGCCATTGGAATCCTGGTATATGTATTTTATTACATTGATGATCTTAGAGGGTAAGCCATAGTGACCTAGGAGCTTCCACAACACTTCCCTATCCAGGCTATCGAAGGCTTTTTCGAAGTCAACAAAGTTTATATAAAGTGCGCTTTGCCACTCAACACACTGTTCTATGATGATTCGCAGGGTAGCAATGTGGTCTGTGCATGACTTATCCTTCCTAAAACCTGCTTGCTCCTTCCTCAACTGGTCATCCAAGGCTGCTTGTATCCTATCTAAGATAATCCTACAGAGAACCTTGCTAGGGGTGGACAGAAGCATTATGCCTCTCCAGTTGTTGCATTCGCTAAGGTTTCCTCTTTTTGGAATGGTGACCATTAAGCCCGTTTTCCATTCTATCGGGGTTGTCTCTGTATCCCAGATCTTGTTGAGGAGGGGGTATAGAACCTCTGTGGACGCTTTGGGATCGGCTTTCAGAATATCAGGGGGGATGTTATCAACTCCTGGTGCTTTTCCAGCCTTCATCTTTTTGATGGCTCTGGTTATTTCACCCTTCGAGATCCTCCCACAGTTGACCTTCAGTATTTCCAATGGTGTACTGCTGATCTCTGGTGATGTTTCTGGGGGAGGTCTATTTAGGAGCTCTTGGAAGTGTTCCCTCCAGCGGTCCAACTGTTGGGCTTCCTGTGTGAGGAGTTGTCCCTGTTTATTCTTCACCGGTCGGCTAGTGGTTCTGTTCTTCCCTGCTAGTTGTCTTGTGATTCTGTAGAGATCTTTCATGTTCCTCTGTCCCGCTGCTACTTCTGCCTCAGATGCTAGGTTGTCAATATATCTCCTCTTGTCCCTTCTTGTCTTCTTCTTCACTACTCTGCTCTGTTGTTGGTGCTCTTGTCTCCATTTCCCTTTCTTGTTCATATCTGGCTCCCTATTGCACTTGTTTTTGAGGTTCTTCCTTTCCTCTATATCTTTCCATGTGTCATCTGCAATCCAGTCCTTTCTTTCTCCTTTCCTATAGCCTAGGACCTGTTCACATGTGTCGATGAGGGCCTTCTTGCAGCTTTCCCAATGTTCCTCAACATCTCCCATTTCTGCTAATGCTTGGAATCTGTTTCTAAGTGTAAGCCCTGCTTCCTGTCTAACCTGGTGGTCTCCTAGTTTCCTGATGTTGAATTTTCTCTGGGTCCTACTTCCTTCCCCTGTCCTTGCAGCTAGTTTCAGTCTGAACTCTCCTATCAGCAGGTGGTGGTCAGAGTCGATGTCTGCTCCCCTCTTTACCCTAACATCTAGCAGCAGTTTTCGCCATTTTCTTGTTATTGCTATATGGTCAATCTGGTTCTCTGTCTTTAGATCAGGAGAGATCCATGTCGCTTTGTGTGTGGGCTTGTGTGGGAATATAGTTCCTCCGATGATCAGTTCGTTGAAAGAGCAGAAGTCCGCAAAGAGGGTTCCATTCTCGTTAATTTCTCCGAGACCTTCAGTTCCCATGGCGTTCATCCAGTGCCTGTTGTCCCTTCCAACCTTGGCATTCATATCTCCCATGACTATCTGGATGTCTCTCTTTGGGGTCTTCTGTACTTGCGCTTGTAGTTGTTGGTAGAACTTTTCATTTTCCTCAGTTTCAGCCGAATTTGTCGGTGCATAA
Organism: Nansenia antarctica; assembly: GCF_963989245.1. Classification (NCBI taxonomy): domain Eukaryota; kingdom Metazoa; phylum Chordata; class Actinopteri; order Argentiniformes; family Microstomatidae; genus Nansenia; species Nansenia antarctica. Next base: position 84,691,453 of record NC_137675.1, read on the forward strand.
CACTGGATGATGGTGATGTTACGACCCTTGGATAGGAACCTGGCAGTGATTATGCGCTCTGAAACTGGTTTCCAATCAAGGAGGCTTCTTGCAGCGTCTTTAGAGATAATTAAGCCCACCCCATGCATATGTGGATCCTCTTCGTTCTCCTTTCCTGAATACAGGAACCTCTCTCCTGTGGCGATGGTGGCTTCCCCAAAGGTGTTCCATCTACACTCACTTATTCCTATTATACTAATGTTGTATCTTCTCATCTCCTTTGCTAGTTGTGCTAACTTTCCTATTTGGTATAGAGTTCTCACGTTCCAGCATCCTACTCTGGTATTGGACTTGAACTGGAGCAGGCCTTTCCTCCCTTGGGCTTCCGTTAGGGTTTGTCCCAAGGAATTAATTTGTCTCCTACTGGTAGGGCGGCATGCCCAATTCAGGTGTGATTTCTTAGTTCTGGTTTCGGTTTCAGCAATCAGTTTTACGTCTGGGTGGGTGATTGGCCCAAGCAGCCGTTGTCAGCTGGTGGGGTTGCCACCTTACAGCCTGCTGACCTGTTGGATTTTTCGTTAGGGGTTTTCTCCCGTAGCCTTCGCCTCAATAGGCCCACAAGGCAGTGGGGCTATTTGACCCATAGCTGGGGCTATTTGGCCCATAGCTGGAGTATTTGACCCATAGCTGGGACAGGGGTGAGAGGCGCCAGGGCGTGTCCACACACCGGTGGGCCTGCGCGCCATCTCTCTGGGGGCCCCTGTACTCCGAGATCCCCCACAGATTAGCCTGGGACCGCAAGGTCCCAGTTACCGTGTGTGGCCGCGTGGAGGCCCTGCAGGAGTCTTGGCGGTGGATAGGCTATGTACCGGCAGGAGGAGGCTTATGCACTCGGCTCCTCTTTTCACCCTTGTGAGGGGCTAGCCGGTGGCCGTGGCTGAAAGCAGAGTAACAAGCAGGAGCAGCATGCAGCATGCGCTATCCACAAGCACTACTACCTCAGTACTGCACTGCCGCTTCACACACGCCCTGTGCGATCTTAAGCACCCACACATGAACCAGTCAGAGACCCAGGAAATCATCGTGGACTTCAGGAGGAAAACATCTGAGGTCCAGCCCCTGCTCGTCGATGGAGGGAGCGTGGAGAGAGTCTCAACCCTCCGATTCCTGGGGGTGCACATACAGGATGACCTGTCCTGGAAGACCAACACAGCAGCCATCATCAAGAAGGAAATACCACCTCAAACAGGAGCTGCTTGTGACCTTCTACCGCTGCACAGTGGAGAGCATCCTCACCTACTGCATCTGCGTGTGGTTCTCCAGCTGCACAGCCGCAGAGAGGAAAGCGCTACAGAGAGTCGTGAGATCGGCCCAGAAGATCATCGGCGCCCCCCTCCCCTCTCTGGAAGAGCTGTACAACACACGCTGCCTCAGGAAGGCCTCCAAGATCTCCAGAGACCCATTCCACCCTGGGAACAAACACTTTGTTCGGCTGCCCTCGGGCAGGCGGTTCAGGACCATGTCCGCAAGGACAAATAGACTGAAGCTCAGCTTCTACCCTAGGGCCATTCAGGCCCTGAACACAGCAAAGACCTAGGTTCTAGGCCCTGGACAATCTAGACAATTTGATGGCAGCTACTAGATTGTAATCAAGTGCAATACTGAAACACAACTGTGAATATTTCAAACCTGCAAACTGCGACACTTTAAATGAATGTGCAATAATACTATGTGCAATATGACAACCCTCGTGCACATAAGGTTCAGAGATAGGAAATGTTAGGATATGTATAGCATAGCATAGAGTACAGCACAGTGTTTTATTGTATAGTATAGTATAGTGGATAGTGTATATAGCCTTTATTTATGTAAACCAGCTCTTTTCCCTTCTTGTTTTAAGTATTTTTTTCCTAGCACCAGGGGAGCCCCCCCTCCCAAATTTCGTTGTACCTGTACTATATTAATGACAATAAAGACCATTCATTCATTCATTCATAAGAAGTAATAAAGTGACAAAGTGTGATTGTTTTTAGGGGATTGGAACCTTGTTGCGCCGAGGGGATTGGATGTCTTATTATGTTGTTAAATGGTTGTCTATATGTATCTGTTCTTGCCATTTTTATTTCTATTTTTATTTATTTTCTCTTACTATCCTTCTTTTTCTGTATTTCTTTTAATGCTATATGTAAAGCACTTTGAATTGCCCCTGTTGTATGAAACGTGCTATACAAATAAACTTGCCTTGCCTTGATAATGTCAGTATTATCACCAATGTGACAGAGGGTAGATGCAGTACATGGGAGCATGGCATATGCCCTCACTCAATCCCCCTTCATAAACATTGGATAAGTGATCATGTTTCAATGATAATGTAAAAATAATATCTGTCTAAAAATAATGCTGTCAATAAATTCCTTTATTGACAGCATCACTATGACAAAGTGCATTTGATAGATGTAAACTGGAAGTGTGTGGTGTTGCTTTGTACATTGCAGATCCTGATTGTCTTGACCAAGACTCTCAGTGGTCATCGGTACCCTGAAATGGACTATGCATACAAAGTGTTGTAATTTCTGAATGGTGAAACCAGTACACAAATACCGTCGAATAAAAGCTGAGAATCTGTACTTTCGCCACAAAGCAGTGTTTGATTTCAAATCCAAACTTTTGGAGTGTAGAGACGAGATAAGAAAACGCCCTTCGCTGTCCCATAACTTACACTGTCCACTGTTTATTTAGAGCATGTGCACAGAATATCAGTAGTTGGCTCAGAGCCAATTATTTACATTGTAATATCAAACAGTGCACATACATTTTAGAGGTGTCCTAATCGCACCGTTTTGTTGGCCTCCATCACCTCAAAGTTGCTATGAGAGCCGCTGACGCCTTGGTAGCAGGTCTCAGTCTGACGCCTTGGCAGCAGGTCTCAGTCTGACGCCTTGGTAGCAGTGCTCAGTCTTATTCAACAGTCGCATGGCATCCGTGAAAAAGGAAGTGGAGAGACCTGTAGGGGAAGCTGCTCTTATTGAAAAATAATCGATCAGAATAAACCTGGATTTTCCTTAAAAAAAACGTTGATGGAATACCCCCTTGACCGCTTTGTTGAGCTTATCATAGAAGTTGAATGGAATGGAATGGACTTTATTTGTCATTGCTACAGTACAGGTACCAAACAACTAAATTTAGGAGGGGTGGCTCCCCTGGTGTTAGGAAAGGAAAAAAAAAACACATTTAGAAAAAGAATAAAATCACAAGTCGCTGGTGAAGGTTGCTATGGCAATGTTGTGCTCCGTGCCGGCCCCAGGGAATAGGTTTCCAGCACGTCCGTCCGTTCTTCCAGGCCTCAAAGTAATCATGGTCTGCCATTACTTTGTTACTTTATTAGTGTGCTTGCTGTAAACATGGGGATGGGCAACTTGGATGGCATGGGGGCCACAGAATTTATGTACTGGCCAACAGGGGCCTGCAGATTCACTTGGAAGACACACACTCACACTTACACAAAATAATGTTAAGCTTTTAACTTACACGTTCAATATCAGGGGATGGCGTTTATACTTGGTTTAAATACCCTGATATGGGTTTCGGGGCAAACACACCTCTAGTTCAATTGTCTTACCTCATCAGAACCCAAAATATTCGCTTGTTTTACTCCATTGTAAACAAACACTTTATAGCTTCAAAGTATGGTTAAAACGATCATTGTTATGTCATGAATGTCCTTGCATACTCAGTTAGTGTTACATTATTGACACAAACATAATCTAATAGCCTCTTAACATAAAATGTATTTACCAAATTCACCATTTAATGGTGATGTATCCTTTGCTGCCACAGTGCTGCCACTGACCAGAGGTCATAATGGTCTGAATTGTGTTATGTAGGAGTAGTGATTGAGTGAGAACAGCAGTAGTAGGACAAGTGCAACAGGGTTTATATCGGCTATTCCCCTTGTCTGTCAATTGTTTTGGTTCAGTGATTGCTGATTGGTTGGCGTGGCTCGCGACTTGGGACCGTGTGTGATGTAAAATGTTCCCAGTCTGTATCAGCCCACCAACGGTAAGGTCCAGTCTGTATGACACCAACAGTAAGGTCCTGTCTGTATGACACCAAGGGTAAGGTCAAGTCTGTATGACACCAACGGTAAGGTCCATTCTGTATGACACCAACAGTAAGGTCCTGTCTGTATGACACCAAGGGTAAGGTCCAGTCTGTATGACACCAACAGTAAGGTCCATTCTGTATGACACCAACAGTAAGGTCCTGTCTGTATGACACCAAGGGTAAGGTCCAGTCTGTATGACACCAACAGTAAGGTCCAGTCTGTATGACACCAACAGTAAGGTCCAGTCTGTATGACACCAACAGTAAGGTCCAGTCTGTATGACACCAACGGTAAGGTCCAGTCTGTATGACACCAACAGTAAGGTCCTGTCTGTATGACACCAACAGTAAGGTCCTGTCTGTATGACACCAACGGTAAGGTCCAGTCTGTATAATGACACCAACAGTAAGGTCCAGTCTGTATGACACCAACGGTAAGGTCCAGTCTGTATGACACCAACGGTAAGGTCCAGTCTGTATGACACCAACAGAAAGGTTCAGTCTGTATGACACCAGTGGTAAGGTCCAAATTGCAAAGCACTCCTCAGAAAACTGATTTATTAATTTGTAAAATGTCTAAAGGAAGATACCAATTATATATTAAATTTTTTTGTAAGGAAATTCGGAAACTTATGATGAATGTTATAAAACTTTATATATTATATATTTTATTTTAATCGTCGAATTGAGTGATAAGCTAGCACAAGACAATAGACGGCTATGTCTCCCCATTTCTCTTGCACAGTAGATGACCGAACGTGTAAGGCTGCTGAATGCTGATGATTGCTGAAACGCCTGCATATTTTTTTTGATTAACAGTGAGAATAAACAGTGTGGCTGACTGGGAAATTGCTGTCCCAGAGTAATTACACAACGCAAGGAGAAGTATGTTACACAAAGACTGAACTAACATCTGTGCCATAAAAGCCCAGGCCTCTTCGTAGAGGTAGGTGTACTAACAGGGAAGCTACACTGTATTGTACTATGAGACCACCCCACTATCAAGAAGTGTCTCATGCACGATTCCCAGATAGAAGATACATTCGTTTGAACGGTTCCGTCAAAGTATATGGCGAGGGCGTTAGAGGAACATTCATTGCAGACATCACACATTTTGGCAGCACATTTATTATGTTAATTACTGGATCGTCATCAATCTTGTTCCGTTAAGGGTCGAATGTATGTAAATGATCTACAGATAACAAAAGCCATTGAAGGCCTAGCAGCCCTAGCTCCTCTGGTGTGAAGGGTTATTCTGACCATTATGGCACGTCAACGCCATTGTTGGCTCGACCATAACAATAAAGCCGACGGCATACATAATAAAACCAAGAAATTACAACTAAACTAGCATTATTGAGGGGACGATTGACAATGAGCAAAATACTTAGATCAATCAGCGCTGGTTTTCCCACTGGAAGACATACTGTTGTTTGTCTGTCGTAAACGTAAACTATCGTTTCGTCCTTCATCCCTGTTCACAGATGTGGGAAATGTTCTGGCTAGATTTGAACTGGATTAGAGGGCGTCGACATCAGGGTTAAGAGAAGATGACAAAACAGGAGCCTACACTTCGTTTATAAATAAAACATTCGCAAGAGTAGACATTGAGACTGGCTATGACCAACGATGGCTATATGTACTGAGGACAGTCGTTTCATTAGCCTATGTTTAAAAAACTAGATGCCTCAAAGAACGTGTGCTGTTATTCTGGAAAGGGAAGCAACGCGATCGTTTTTGTTATTTTCCGTACGCTTTGCTCACACCCCAATCAACGCTTTGGTTGGTGCCATTTGTCATATATTTATGTTATTAATATCTGGTTATGCGTAGGCTATATCACCAAACTTAAAACGCAAAAAAAAAGTACTCATCAATGGAAACGACTTCAGCGAGTCGTTGAAGCCGGGAGTACGAGCTAGATGGGCCATTTGAGCCACCACCCGGCGGGAAAGCAACACCCCACATCCAGCTGTCACGAGGCACCTTGTGCAGCTAGATTTGTACGATTTTGCACTTCGTTATTCGTTGGCTACATGATTGCTATGTTACAGGCTGTGTTTCGAGATTACAGACTGCATGGCGATTAGCATAACGTTTGCGTAGGCCAGTGTTTCTCAACCCTCTCCTCGGGTACCCCCTGCTGCACCACATATTTGATCTGTTCCACCACCAGCACACCTGATTCAACTAATCAAGTACAAAGCAATTATGGTTTAGTTGAATCAGGTGTGCTGGTGGTGGAACAGATCAAATACGTGAGTCGCTCAGAGACTGTTTTAGTAAAGACCCCGCGGCTGTGGACCTGGGAGGGTGAGTAGCTGGCGACTGACATGGGCTTTGGGACTGTATTCTGTTACAACGCTTGCAATACTAAAGTAGATGAAGTGAAGTTGTGAGCAGGGAGAGCGAGTTTCTAGCGAGGGCAACTTCTCGATGTTCTGGTTCACGTGTGCGGTAGCTTCTTATATTTACCATCCCTGTGGTGAAGGACATGACAAACCTCACCGCCATTGAATACATCCCCAGACCACACCAAAGACTAGTTGCTATTTTTTTTTAAATTATTTATCAAGTTGTAGTCGTGTTTACATTCTTCAGGTTTTATACAAAATATAAATGTGAGCATAATATGATCATTTAGCCTAATCTGTACATTTGCATTTATTTGTGGTACTTTTATTATTTAGTTTTAAATCATTTTTGATTAATTCTATACAAATGAAAAGGAAAGCATGGGTTTATTGTCATAACATTATGTTGCCTAAACCAGTGTTTCTCAACCCTCTCCTCGGGGCACCCCTGATCTGTTCCACCACCAGCACACCTGATTCAACTAATCAAGTACAAAGCAATTAGCGTTTTCCCACAATGCATTAAGATCCAGCATGGCTGCCTCCTGTCAAGCTCACGGCAGAAGTTACATTTAACCACCGACCAGGGATCAGATTAGACGATCCCCAGTCCGGAGGAAATTAAATATACCCGACCCTGGATCAGCGGTTAAAGACGAAACTCTCCCATCGCTGTAGTCCCTTCGGACACGGTCCCAGATGTGTCACTGAACGATTGTCACGATTGGTTCACGGCAATGGGACACATTTTACCGGGAATTTCGCGGGAAAAAAGCACGTTGGCGCCGGGCGCGAGTGAGTCAGTCCGCATCAGAACGTCTTCGTAGTCGAGGCAACGTTCCAATTCGCAAATTGTGTTTAGGAAAGTGTGTTAACAAACATGTGTTCAAAAAAGAAACTTTAGGTGCGATACGTTGTCGCATAATGACATCATATATCTAGCCTACACCATGTGTCATAAGAACCTTGTTGTTGTGATGTTGTTCCATTGTTCTAGCCTAGTTCTGTTTGTAAACAGACGGAGATGGCTCTGGATGTGAAGCACGATGCCTCTGAGCTGCTGGCTTGGCTCAACACGTCCCTGCAGATCAGCTTCACCAAGGTGGAGCAGACATGCTCAGGTACTGCTGTTTCTATCACACCTAACGTCAACTACTTTACTACTGAACTATCTATTATTACTAGCTGCACCACTAGTGTATCCTGTCTTACCTGTACTACTGTCACTTCTATCTTGTATTGTGCCTATTGTCTGGAACTATATCCTGTCTTACTATTTTTTGTGACTTGTGTCCTGTACTACTTTTTTATCTTGAATTATGCCTATTGATTGCCTTATTGTCTTGTGCTGCAATGTCAGGAACCGAAGCCTAAGAATTTTACTCCCTTGCACTTGTGTAATGTGACGTAACAATAAACGTAAAACTTGATACCTACAACTAATAACTAGATGTATATTACATTTTACATGGTCATTTAGTAATGGTCCGTATGCAAAGTGAATTGCTGCTGGTACAGTAGAAACCACAGTAAGAAGTAAAACGTAATGAAAGCAACGTTTCATGTATTAGTTTGTTGGAACGTAACACCAACAGCATTGTTCTGTTCTCCTGCGTTGACCAGGCGCTGTGTTCTGCCAGCTGATGGACCTGACGTTCCCCAGCTCCATGGACCTGCAGAGGGTCCGGTTCCAGGCCGCCGGCCCGGTGGACTTCAGACACAACTACAACGTGCTGCAGGCCAGCTTCAGGAGGACTGGTGTAATCAAGGTGAGCTAGCCTGCACTCGACGAATCACACAGCCATGATTGGCTAACATGATATAACCATGATAGAATTCACTTCAGTGTCAGTTTATCTTCATTGTGTCTGAGGGGCAATTTGCAGTTGCAGCAAAATGACACATTTTAGGTATTTGTTTTAGTTTTTTTCACGCCACTTCAGTCATGTAGTAATGGTGTACTGTACATTAACTTGTATTGCTACGGTATTACTATCCGTTGATGTCATCCTCTCCAACCTCTCTCATCGCCCTAGTCCATCCCCATGGAGGACCTGATCCGAGGGAGCCTAGAGGGAACCCTGGACTTCCTCCAGTGGTTCAGGACGTTCTTTGACTCCAACCACAGTGCTAGGGTTGGGTACCGAAAACCGGTACCGGTTACTTTACATTCGGTACCTACCGAACCGAATTGCAACAGAGATTTCGGTGCCTCGTTTCGGTTCCTCTGTCGCCCCCTGGTGTCCGAAACGGACGTTACATGCAAAAGTCAACCGCACGTGACATCGCCTGTTAAACTTCCACTCAGTGCATGTAATCCGAGACTGAATAGCTCTCAACAAGTGCGAGGCAACGCGCTTGCAAAACAGTTTTGTGATTGGTCTGAATTTAGCGGGAAATATGGATTTCAGGAAATCCCTCCTTTGCGTCTCGCCAATCTCTTTAACAAAGTTTTATTGGCAGGGGGAAAGAATTGGAGTTGAATTTTTATTGACAACGGATTTACATGCTGGAAAAACATGCAGCTAAAAAAAGGGAACATTTGGACAATAAGAGACACACGGAAGCTGTGGTCGCATGGTCTAATTACAGGGCAATATGCGTGGGGCAAAAATAATCTAAAATCATCACGAACAGAACGGTGGAGGTATGGGAAAACAGGGCTCAAAGGTATCATCAAAGGTAAAAGTTGGTTTTCTTTAACTCAGCTGATGCATTACCTTGCTGTTGATTGTTTACCGAATGCTTCATCTGACTGTCACACTGTGATTTTACTTGTGTAAACAGTTAATTAGCCCGTTTTGTGCGTGTACTCTCATGTAGGCCTACTTCATATTGATGAGCTGATAATCTTTCTGTGTGTGTGTGTGTGTGTGTGACTGTCAGTCACAAGTTTATATTCTACGGATGTTGTTCAGTGCTGTATGCGCGTTCCCGGTTCTGTGTGTACTCTTGTGTACTTCATATTCAATGAGCTGATTATCTTTCACTGTGTGTGTGTGTGTGTGTGTGTCTTGGGCGGATCTGTCAGTCACATGTATATTATACGGTAACCTATGTTCAGTGCTGTAGTTCTGCTGCAGCTGTAGCATCAGGATATTTTGGTATTTGATCATCTTATATACAACATCGCTGTTCTGCATTAATGGCGTGCACTCGGAAAATCTCGTCAGTGACCACTGATGTGAAAAATCCTGGATTTCTATATAGATTTTTATTTATTTATCAAAAGTACCGATTTTTTTAAGTACCGTTTTTAAAGTATCGATTTGGCACCGGTATCGAATAAAACCAAACGGTACCCAACCCTACACAGCGCCCAGGACTACAACGCCCTGAAGGCCCGGGGAGGGCAGGTCCTGCTGCCGGCCACCCCTCCACCATCACCATCACCACCACCACCACCACACACAGCCCTCACACTGCTCAGCTCCGGTAAGGCTACAACTTCACTCTCAACTCTCTAAATTCTCTTTCTCTGTGTGTGTGCGTGTGTCTGTGTCTGAGTGTGTGTCTGTATCTCTCTCATCCTCTCTATCTTTCTCTCCCTCTGTATTTTCAATCATTTATTTTGTGAGTAACCACCATGGTTTTCTACATGATATAATGTAACCACTTTATGTTTTGTTCATCATGTTGTTTTGTTTTGTGTTGTCTTGTCAAAAGCTGAGAGTCCCTGCCGGACCACGGAGACAGCACCGGAGAAGGGTTCTCCCCCCTGCAGCCTCAGCATGCTGCGTTTCATCCAGAAGTACCAGTCCAGCTCTGGCCCGGGTCAGTGTGACTCCCAGCACCCCCGGGGTCAGGGTCCGGTTCAGGGCCAGGCTTCCAGATCGACAGCCAGACACATCTTGGGGCACCAGTACCCCCGGGACATCTCCGCCGCCTGCTCCCACACCTTACTGCCTCTACCTGTACCGAGGCGTGAAGCTGGGGCCAGGGGAGAGCGCCAGCGTGGCCCTGATAGGATACTTCCACCAGGGTCTGGGCGTCAGACGCGTCAGCCTGCTGGACGCCCTCCAGCCGCAGGGCGAGACCACCGGGGCCGCCGCGGAGGAGCTGGACCGCCTGGTGGAGACGCTGAAGAGGCTGGAGCTGCCCGCGGCCAACCTGGCCGCGTTCTACTGCGACGGCGGCGGGGCTCCGGGCCCTGAACCCCGGGGTGGCATCCCTCTGCAGGGTCCCGGGCCTGGCCGGGCGGGCCTGCCACCAGGGGGTGACTGCTCTGAGCCAGCCTGTCCTGGAGCTGGTCCAGGACATCCACCACTACGCCACCCGCCCGGGCGCCAAGGATAACCTGAAGGTTCTGTTCACTGAGGCGTTGGACCCCCTCCTCCCCATCTCCTCCCAGTGCCTCTTCCTGGGCCGAACTGTGCAGAAGATGTCGGCCGTGTGGTCCGACCTGGTCCAGTACTTTGAGGACGGTGACGACGACAGGGGAGGGGGAGGGAGGGACGCCGCCGAGGCGATCTGCGTCCGTCTGAGGGACCTCAAACTCAGGCTGGTGCTGCTATTCCTGGGCCGTGCCCTGGAGCCCCTGTGCGCCTTCCAGGAGGCCAGGGAGACGACGACAACGCCACCGGGCGGGGGGCAGGGGGGCACGGAGCCGGCGGGGGGGGTTCTGTGGGAGGCCTCGGCGCTGCTGCGCTCCTCCTCCTATAGTTTTTATCATCTTAGAGTCCCGGCCAAGACAAAGGCCTACCTCTCCCAGAAGAACCTGGAGAGTGTGAGACATGCCTTTGTCACTACTCGCCTGGACTACTGTAACGCACTCTACGTGGGGATCGACCAGTCCCTGCTCCGCCGCCTACAACTCGTCCAAAATGCGGCTGCGCGCCTCCTTACGAGGACTAAAAAGTGGGACCACATTAGTCCAATTCTGTGCTCGCTCCACTGGCTGCCTGTGCGTTACCGCATTGATTTTAAATGATCCCTGACTGTTTTTAAAGCACTAAATGGACTGGCCCCCCTTTACCTCTCTGAGCTCTTGCACCGCCACACCCCTTCCAGATCCCTCAGATCAGCAGACCAGCTGCTGCTGGTGGTGCCCAGAACCAGGCTGAAAACCAGGGGGAACAGAGCTTTTTCGGCTGCTGCACCTAAACTCTGGAACAGCCTCCCCCTCCACGTACGGGCCGCTCAGACCCTGGAGATGTTTAAATCTCTCCTTAAAACATACCTGTTTTCCCTAGCCTTCCCCCCCACCTAGCTATTGGTCCCTGGCTTTTATTATCTTGTGGTTTTTGTTGTAGGTCCCTGGCTCTTATTGTTTTGGTCCTTTTGTCTTCTCTTTTGATTTTGCCATGTTTTGTGTTGCATTGTGTTGTGTGCATTGTGCTTGCTTGTTTCCTGCATTTTATCTATTTTTACTGTGAAGCACTTTGGCTCAGCATTGCTGTACGTAAGGTGCTATACAAATAAAGTTGACTTGACTTGACTACGCCGCCGTGCCACGACCCCGCCCTCCTCGACGACGAGACGGGCTGCCTCCCCGGGGCGGAGGTCAACACGGGGGGCGCCCGCGTCCAGAACTTCCAGTCCAGACACAGAGCCAAGCTGGCGGACATCGGCGGGGTCGGCAGGAGCTGCGAGGGCGGCGGTGGTCCGGACTGGTTCCTGGAGGACGTCTTCTCCTTCTACATGGCCGTGACCCGGAGCCTGGCGGAGCACCTGCCGCCGTGCGACGTGTCCCTGGGGGACGCGGCCCGGGGGGGGGCGGGACGGAGGCGGAGGGCCGCGCGGTGGCCGAGATGGGGGCCCGGGTGGGGCTGTGCGGCACCCAGCTCACCTAGGAGTACCTGGAGTACATGTCCAAGGCCCGGCCCGGGGCGTCCGTGGAAGAGGAGGAGGAGGACTGGGGAGACGTGCTGAGGAGCCTGAGCCAGGAGTCCGTCCTCCGGAGGTTGATCCTCAGCCTGCTGGCCGTGCCTGGGTCCCTGCACAGGGACACGGTCTTCGCCCAGGTGGGTCCCCAGACTAAGACACAGCATGTCGATGGCCGAAACGCATGTGGGGACAGCCTGCCGACCCCGCCGAAACGCAAAACCTCCTATCTGCAAAATTCACTTTTTGGGGAAAACAAAGAAAACTGGCTCGTTTTCTTGTAGAATGATATTTGTTAAGGATACCCATCACATAATACACTGTTTGGGGACTATGTTACTATAGTATGTGTTAATAACATTTCTATTTTTGCAGATTTTGAAAAAAATAGCAGATTGGAGGTTTTGCGTTTCGGCCGTCGATATGCAGATGTTTGTTTATTATCTGATAAGGGACATTTGGTTTTATATGCCGGATGAACATGTAACTATACAATAGGAAAATGTGGAAACGCTGTGTTGTGATGATGGAAAGGGATGGTGAAATGCTGCTGTAGAAGGTTGTGTTACAGCAGAATGGAAAACATTTGTGTGTGTGTTGCCAGTTGATAGTGTAGCCCAGAGTATTGTGCAGAGTGACATCATCACATTAACACTACAGATGCCATCTGCTAGCTGTTGGAACTTCTCCACTGGCCTTTCATAATCGGCTCATACTGGAATTCTTTCACAGAAAATGTACCGATGTCCTTACACAGTGTGTGTGTGTCCAGGCGTTTGAGAGAAAGGGTAAAGACGGCCTACTGGACATGGACAGCGATGTGAAAGAAGTTGACAAGTCACCCAGGAGCCAGCGGTCGTCCTGGACTGTGACGAAGACGACGAAGACTGGCTGACAGACGACAGTCAGGACTGTGGCACGGCCGCCCCTCCCCCCCGCGCTGTCAAACCACCAGGGATACTCATGGCACCACTGGAGTGTGACGACAGCTCATCTGGTAAGATACCAACAGTCACCTCCACAACCCTCTGCTGCTCGTTTAGAGGACGTACAGTACAACAGTCACCTCCACAACCCTCGGCTGTTCGTTTAGAGGACGTACAGTACAACACCACAAAGCAGATTTCCTTTTTTGACAAGGGAAACTGTCAAAATGTAAATAACACACGCATTGTTATTGGAATGTTATGATTGCTCCTCATCACCGTCAGCTTGGTATGCCTTGCATTGTGTCTTAGTGTTGTGTCGTGTTTAACAGTCTTCCATAACATCATGTTGCTTTCAGATGTCATAGACATGACTGATGCTGCTGAGCCTAAGACCACCAGGCCAGTTGAAGCAGACACAAGCATAGGTGAGGAAACTGACCACATAAACGGATTATTAATTCTGAAAACAAATTGAATTCAATAATAAAACATGTTCGTGTTCACATGTTTTTATATATATATATAAATATCTATCCATAGAGCTGAAACTACAGTCCATTGTCATGATGACGACATTATTTGTTTGACACGAAAGGTACATTTTTCTATTTTTCTGTGTTTCATTGGGTTTTGTCTTTGAATACATCTCTGACAGAAACATAGTTATGTTTGGTGTGAGATATTTATTGTTATTTGAGTCTCTGTCTCTCCCCTCACTAGTCCAAAGATAACACTGTCCATCCCATGGTCACGTCAACCCCAGAGAGGCCTTCTGAGAAGTCTCCCTCCTCGTACCAGGTAATATACCCCTAGTTACATGACCACACCTATCGGTATACCTATATGGAGCTAACAATCAATTACACTGTATTTCAACATTCAGTCCCTCTAGCTCTGTGTGAAGGCACAGAACTGGTGTGTGTTTGTAGGACTACAGGGTGGGGGAGCTGGTGTGGGGCGAGGTGGAGGGCTACTCCATCTGGCCCGGGATGGTGCACGTGTGGAGCGCCAGTCAGGCCTCAGACGGGACCAGGAGGGTGGAGTGGTTCGGGGACGGCCTGTTCTCAGAGGTGAGAAGGAGGAAGGAGAAGAGCTCTTCTCATAAGAGTTTACTATTATATACTATATATACGATTTTGATACTGCAACTCGATCACGAATAAAGGCTCTATTACTCATCTGTGTGTTTGTGTGCGTGTTTCACCACTGTTTTAAACCACTGTATACTCTGAATAATTCAGTCGTGTAAAAAAAAGAAAGAAACAAAAGTAGTTTTGAATGAACCAGAAGTCAGAGCTGTCCCTGGTTGTCTTCAGGTCGACATCCGGGGCCTCGTCCCCTTCGCCGCCTTCGCCCAGTGCTTCTGTGCCAACTCCTTCGCCACTCTGTCAACCTACAGGGACGCCATCTTCCAATCGCTACAGGTCAGACTGCTGTGTGTGTGTGTGTGTGTGTGTGTGTGTGTGCTTGTGCGCGTCAGTGTGTACACATGCGTGTCAATGTGTGATTGTACGCTCCCTGGTCTCGTGTGTTCTGAGCTAGGTGTGTGTATCCCATCTCACCGTGCGTCTCTGCTACCCACTCCCCAGGTGTCCGCCGAGAGGTGTGGGAAGGTGTTCTCCTGGTCAGACGACCGAGGCGAGCGCCTGAGAGTGATGTTGGACTGGGCCTTTGGAGGGTTCAAACCCACCGGACCGGAGGGCTTCAGACCCCGGCTCCACATCCAAAGTATGTCCTAAAACTACACCTGGCAACCTTCACGATAATGGTTAGATCCATGAAGTCATTGTTTGTTTGTTTCCAGACGCTTTAAGAAAAGAGGCTTTCAGAGGCAAGACGAGGTTGCCCGTCCAAGTCGGTCGGACGTCGTCCGGTTTCAGCATGACGATGCGGACCGCCGAGAGCATCAGCAGCCAGGCCGTTCAGACGCCCGCCGCCGAGCTGAAGCAGGTGTCTGAGAGCCTGAACAAGTTGTCTCTGACCCCGGGCGAGAACGGCGGCTCCTTCAGCCGGCCGCCCCCAGAGTCAGACTCGGACGTCGACCCGGAGCCCAAATCCAAGACCTCTGCGCCGCGCCGCAAGAAAGTCGGCAGGCCGGAGAAGATAGACCCAGACTTCCAAACGCCAGACTCTGACTCTGGGGACGACCCGGAGCCGCCAGACAAAAGACCCAGGTCCTACTACAAAGCCAAGGAGCAGAGCGAGGCCTACGTTCAACCAGACCAGACGTTAAGAGGTAAGGTCGCCGGAACTTTCAAGATGTTGGATCTGGAGACCGGAGATACTAGTGTACTTCTGATAATCGCCTTCAGAATGACTTCTATGAAATGATTATGTATACGCTCTTCAAACCCTCACTACATCCAGATATACACCCGCTGTGGAATTGTTTAAAAAATATTGATTTAGAGACCAGAGGACTAATTTCAAAATATTCACCTCCTCAAAATGGAACTGTCTTCGGTTCTACTCACCACTCCTTCTTAGAACTGCCTGCATCAACTACCCTCCTTTAGACTGAACTATCCACTCTGGACAGATACTTAAAATCATGTTTTGTATTTGCAGTATTTACCATTTGTTTGCTTTTGTTTTTCACTGTTACACTGCTACCTATGATGACACATCCTGACTGTTTGTTTGTTTACATTTGTTTTCCAGAGAAAATGGTGCGCAAGGTTTTGGACAAGGGAAACAACATTGAAGGTAAAAGGCTGTGCCGACATCTGCAAATGTATTTATTTATTTTAAATTATCATTCTTTTTTAAATGATTAGTGAATAATGACATCCTAAGAATATAATCCATGTCTTACGCGTTCATTCTTTGGTTGACTCGTGAAATCAGACACTCATTCATTCACTTAAAAATAGTGTTTTATCTTTCTGCAGAATTCTGTCTTTGCTGCGGCACAGACGACGCTGAGATGTTTCATCCGCTCTTCGAAGGAGGTCTCTGTTCCAAATGCAAAGTAAGACAATAACCCTATCGAACTCTCTTCCAGTTCTTTCTACGGCGGTATTTTACTATTCTAATTTAGCAGTGTTAATTTTGGCAGCTATTTTAGATTTAGTCTTAGTCTTTAAATGAAAATGCATGTTAGTTTTAGTCTAGTTTTAGTCAATGGAATTAATTACATTTTAGTCTAGTTTTAGTCACATTTAATAGTCCCTCTTATAGCGACATTCAACTCCTTTCCTTTCTTCCTGCGTTGTCTACAACAGCATAATAGTCCAGCTTTCCCAAATTTCCCCCCAGGGGGATCATTAAAGTATATATTATCTTGCAGTACCTAAATTCTCCATTAGATGTCTCTTCATAGGATAGGTCTAGGAGGAAGTTATTAAAATAGTAAGATGGAGTATGACATGCTATGCCCTGTGCTGTGTTGAAGTAAAGACAAGACAGGTATTGGGAATTGGATGGAAATGTATGGGTTATATCAAGTAAGCTGGGGTTTCAACAGATATAATATATTGTGGTGGGTTGACATAATTCACCCACGGAACTATGAGTTGGGAGTATTGTTCCGCATGGACAGTTAAGTGTGTGGTGCCCGAGTTGTTTATTCAGTTCTACTTACTGCTTGAGTGTGTTGTTGGCAATCGTTCACGTCCTTCATTAAACGTTTAGCTTTGTCATTTGACACGCCGCCTACGACTCCCGTCTCTCGGCACTACACTATATATATAATAAGTCTTGCAGCAACATTTGATTTCACTGTTTATGTAATATTCTTACCGTAGCTGGATATCTAGCTAGTCTCTCTCTCCCATCGATGCAATGCTGCTGTGTTGTCCTCATCACTACTAAGGTTAGGGTTAGCTTTGTCGTGTTCTTCCCAGCTATTTTGAAGCCACATCGTTTCTCTTCAGCTATTACGGTGCATTGTGTTTTATTTTCTGTTGCGTTATAATTAAAGTGTGTCCATATATCTATTCTTTTCTTTCTTCCATTACCAATTACCGACTGCTTGTGCTTGAACTTCAGCCATCGTGTAGCCGTTTGCTTTGGCACACTTCTTGCATGATTGAGTGCGCGCGTCTGGGCATGAATGAATGAAAGATTGCACGGAAGATGGTTAGACTACTAAGGTGTGAACTTACAACCAAGTGTAGACCAAAACCGACCAAAACCGACTACAACCAAGAATGCACTGCACTCGAAAAGATAATTCATTATGGATATTCATGTGAATGTCCGTTAGGCCACCACAAACATTTTAGTCTCGTCTTAGTCTCGTCAACGAAAGTCAAAATAGTTTAGTCACAGTTTTTATTTTCAAAGATGAATTTCGTGACGTCAACGTCACGTCTTCGTCATGGGAAAAAAGTTTGTTAACGCCTATTTTTCGTCAACATTTTCGCTAAAGAAATTAACACTGTAATTTAGGGACTTTATTCTAGAATTGTGGTAACGCTGAACATTCCCCTTCCGACAGGACAACTTCACAGAGACTCTGTATCGCTATGACGAGGACGGCTACCAGTCCTACTGCACGGTGTGCTGCTATGGTCTGGTGGTCATCCTGTGTGGCCACGACAGCTGCTGTCGGCGAGTTAGCCTAGCCTCCTCCTGCCTAAGCCCCTGCCTGCCTAACGACTACCCCTCCTGCCTAAGCCCCTGCCTGCCGACTACCCCTCCTGCCTGCCGACTACTCCCCCTGCCTGACCCCCGCTTGCCCTACGCCTACGACCATTCTCTGCCTAACCCCTTTAATAAATATCCTTTGTTATTACCCTAGTCTCTGTGTCTGTCTGTTCTGGGGTGCTGCCACATTTGACTGCTTGATTCAGGCCTAACAATATTACTATTATCCATATTCTCAAATGCATAATGGTTTCAGGGAGGAAAGGAGCGTTTTTGGATTGTGGCTCTTGCAAAAATATTTTTTCGTCAATGTGGCTCCTGATTAGGACAAGGTTGAGTACCACTGCTCTACCTCTGTGTAGTATTTATTAGATATTACCAACAGGGGGCGGTGTGAGACTGACTGATGAGAAGTAGAGAAGTAGTGAATCTGTCCATGAGCTGCTCTTTGCTCCGCTATCCGGTTCCTTTAGTTCTTCCTCCTCATACAGGGATCCTCACTCCTGGTCCTGGAGGGCCGTGGTCCTGACACACCTGATTCACTTCATCATTGTTCTGAAGATCAGTCGATACTAGGTGATAGTCGATACTAGGTGATGGTTGAATTAGGTCTGATAGCAGCCCTAGTCTGGGACAACAACCAGGACCCCCCTGGTCCTGGAGACCCTCTGTGGCTCCCCAGGCCCAGGGTTTAGTATCAGAGGTCAGGAGGGTGGTGTAAGGGGTCAGGAGGGTGGTGTAACAGGACCAGGGTTGAGTATCAGGGGTCAGGAGGGTGGTGTAACAGGACCAGGGTTGAGTATCAGGGTGGGTGGTGTAACAGGACCAGGGTTGAGTATCAGGGGTCAGGAGGGTGGTGTAAGGGGTCAGGAGGGTGGTGTAACAGGACCAGGGTTGAGTATCAGGGGTCAGGAGGGTGGTGTAAGGGGTCAGGAGGGTGGTGTAACAGGACCAGGGTTTAGTATCAGGGTGGGTGGTGTAACAGGGGTCTGGTGGGTGGTGTAACAGGGCCAGGGATGAGTATCAGGGTGGGTGGTTTAACAGGGCCAGGGTTGAGTATCAGGGTAGGTAGGGTAACAGGGCCAGGGTTGAGTATCAGGGTGGGTGGTGTAACGGGGCCTGCTGCTGTGTGCTCCCTGCCTGAAGAGGGTTCCGGGCGCCTGTTCTTCGACTACTACAGGCTGCTCCACGTCCTGAAGCCTGGAGAGGAAGACCCTCGGCCCTTCTGGATGTTTGAGAACGTGGTGTCCATGGCCGGCAGGGACAAGAACGCCATCTGTCGCTTCCTGGAGGTCGACCACTCTCCTCTTTTCATCCGCTTTGTATCCCGTATCGGTCATACTTTCACATTGATGATGTGACAACATTGGATTGAGATGTTATGACAGTGATGTCTGTTTGCGATTGTTTTCTACTTTTAAAGTTGTAATCAGAGTAATTACATGGTTACAAGTTGTGATGGAGTAACTCAGTGTGTGTTGTTGTTATTCAGGTTTCAGTTTTAGGAGTGATTGTAGTGTAAAACTGTGGTGTGGTTGACCGTGTAACCCGGTGATGGTGGATGCTGTGAAGGTCAGCCCGGCCCACAGAGCCCGGTACTTCTGGGGGAACATCCCTGGCATGAACAGGTACGAGGACTTACACATCTCGTGACGTTAGAGTTATAAGGTTGTAAAAAAATATGTTTATTAATGCCTGTGTAGTGTTATTTTTAAAATGTTGAAATTTTTTAGTTAGTAAAAATAAAATACAAAGGTTCCATCTCACAAAACATAATGGAATGTAAAAACTTTGACGCTCAATATCTCTGAACTACCCTAAACGGAGATAGAACCTTATCATTCTATGCTCACGATCTTATACTTACACATGATTATCCTACCATCAAACGACCTGTAGCCTCTGTGATCCACATGTCATCAACCTTAACCAAAAAACAAATCATTGATATTTCAAAATGAAAGTGTACAGTG
Source organism: Nansenia antarctica (assembly GCF_963989245.1). Lineage (NCBI taxonomy): Eukaryota > Metazoa > Chordata > Actinopteri > Argentiniformes > Microstomatidae > Nansenia > Nansenia antarctica. The sequence continues at coordinate 84,711,205 of NC_137675.1, forward strand.
ATGAATGAAATTGATCCTCCCTCTTCTGTGTGTATGTGCCAAAAAGGGGAGGCAGGTAGCCTAATGTGATGTGAGCCGGATATGAGCTGGTGACCGGAGGGTTGCTGGCATCATATCCAAGGTGCCTACCACTGCTATTGTGCCCTTGAGCAAGGCACTTAACCCCTAATTGCTCCAGGGGCACTGACTATGGCTGACCCTGTGCCTAGAGCAAAGAATACATTCTAGAGATGCTCCGATCAGGGTTTTTGGTGCCGATCACCGATCACCGATCACTGGAATCAGTGATCTGCCGATCCGATATCACCGATCACCGATCACAGCGTCGAAAATGGCAATTGAAGCATTCTATTTATTGTGTAGCATTATTTATGTTTTTAATTATTCTTAACACCATTGACATTGTATATTAAGTATTCAAATGAAATTAGGAGATGAGAAAGTATCATGAATTGACGACCATCTGTTTTATTGAATTCACAACCACCTGTAGCTTACTTCAGGAAAAACAAATAAAATGTGAAAATAAAAATCATAATAAATAAAATGTACACTGTCACATCAAATGTGCAACATTCCACTCGAATGAGAGGAACTAGGGGCTCTTAGAGAACTTGCTTATACTGTAGCTTTCCTGAGGAACAATAAACATACCCAAACTAAACTGCAACATAAACAGGCTATAGCCAAATATAAAATACTGTTTCAAGTCAGTCAGTTTCAAGTCATATTTAGGAGGAGATAAGACAGCAAGTCAGCAATAATCAATAAAACAAAAAAACAAAACATTGCACCTAAGGAGATTTCAGACTCAAACCTTACTTCTGATTAACCCTTGTGTGGTGTTCGGGTCAACCGGACCCGTTTTACATTTTTACTTGGTGAGAAATGGTACAAGAATACATTTGATCAATATGAAACTCCATGGCCTTGGCTTATTTTCTATGAAAAACATGTAAAAGTGGAAAAAAAAATGTTTTCCACATCCTACAATACCCCAACACATTTATGTCCTTCATAAGATCTTCGGGTCATTTAGGCCCGGATGCACAGAGACACACAGAAACATACACACACTCACACTGACACTCACTCACACACCTCTGCTCTAGCTTTCCCGTGCCAAGAAGCCGTCTGCTCTCACACTTTTTACCCTTTGAAGTGCAACATTGTAAACATTTGTACATTTTCTTGCACTGTACAGAAAGTATGCAGCAACTGCAAAAAGTACATTTGAGGTACACACACTGTCACATTCTGTGCTTCATGTGTTGTGTAGACAGGCATACCCATGCACACACAATTGTAGCCAGTGGTATTTCAGAATTATTTGGGATTTTTCAGACATAATACTGTATTTCGACAGTGACAGTGAAAACAGTGTACATTCCGTTCGTGTTTTGTGATTCAGCATTTGCAGACATTTTTGAGAGATGTATTTCATAGCTATTGGCAAAAACAATCTTAGTTTGGTTCTTTCATTTCTATTCTTGTTCATCACCTGTATTTTCTTTACAGCTTTGATTATAATTAGATAAATGTGAAATTCAATTGAGAATATAAATTCAAAATAATAAACAGCAATGAAAACATGTTTTCATTAACATTTTTCCTAGATAAGTATGATTTATGACACCCAGGTCTTTATTATAGTGGATTTTGCATTTTCAAAGTTAGGGGCATCATGTGCGTAAAAATGCTTCTACTCATCATGCTGTCGTTCGGCCCCACCTATTCCCAGGGGTCTGACACTTTGTGGGTTGTTACTAAGCATCCTCTGCTCCAGCCTCTCCAAAGGGCAGCCCCCTAGATCCACTAGAACAAAATATATGCACTTTTGAATGTGTACACAGTACCTATTGTGCATTATTGGGTACAGTACCTGTTTGTTTAATATTATGGGCTATTTTGGGGCTTTCTTGCGCCCTGAGTATACCCCCTTGTATGGGTCACCCTTGGAACTAGGAGCACCGTGTCAAGACAAGTGCTTTTAAAACCCCAATGATGTCCCGGGTCAACTGGACCCGAACACTACGAAAGGGTCCAAAAAGTGAACATCACACAAGGGTTAAGCAGCATCACTGGCAGATTAGCCTTGAAATACAAGCATCTCAGCGTTTTTGGCACTCAGCCTGTTCCTCTTATCATCTAAAATATGTCCTGCTATGCTGAAAAGTCGCTCGCTATCTACACTTGTGCAAGGTGCACAGAGGAAGACCTAAAACTCACGCGCTAATAGTTGTTGCTATGGGCCAAGTGACTTCCTGCTCGCGGGGTCACATGACGTCGCTGAACACTACCTACACTACGCTCGTGAAGTCGCGCTGGAACTCTGACCAGCACTCGTGGAACGCCTCTCGTCCAATCAAAGCACTCGGTCCCTTTATGACGTCGAGCCCAGTGTGCGCTTCGGCGCTCTCTGAGCGAATCGACGAACCACTACCTACACTACGCTCGTGAAGTCGCGCTGGAACTCTGACCAGCACTCGTGGAACGCCTCTCGTCCAATCAAAGCACTCGGTCCCTTTATGACGTCGAGCCCAGTGTGCGCTTCGGCGCTCTCTGAGCGAATCGACGAACGCAGCAAATGCCGTATGATATTCGTGGTATTGAAAGACCTTGCGTGCGTCCCTCCGCGAGGTATTTCTTTTGAGCAGACATTACAAACGGCATATTTGTTGTCTCTTTCCGACACTGTGTAATATTTCCAGACTGGCGACGCCATTTTGTAAACTGATCGGTCGTGTTTGATCGGCCGTTTTGAGAACTCCGATCAAAACCGATCAAGGCCATATCGGCCGATACCGATCGGCGCCGATCAGATCGGAGCATCACTAATACATTCGGGTGTAATCTAAAAACATTCCGAATCTCAGGTGTCTCAGACAATCCTTCAAACAGTCCTTTCTCAGGCTGAGACATACCTCAGACAGGCTCCCTGGTTGGGTGACCTTTCTTAACTGGTTTAAGGTTTCAGTTTCCCCTCCTGTGGGATAGAATCTGTTGTTTGATCCTGTGTGTGTTTGTGTTCCTCCAGACCCATTATCGCCTCCCAGAACGACAACCTCAGCCTTCAGGACTGCCTGGAGACCGGCATCGGAAGGCAAGCCAAGGTCAGAACAATCTCAGCCGGTCCTATACTTGTGCCCTAAACAGTAACCGTACCAGTCCTGTTTTGTGTTCCTGTTCCTGTTGCGGTCCTGTTTGTGTTCTTTCAAAACCTGCTGTCATGTTGCTTTTCACACCGTTTCCATCGGACGTAATTCAACATTATTCCCCGTTCCGACGGACACTGTATCCAAGTGAATTCCTCGATGTCTTATATTGTTGTTTGTGTTCTGTTGGCGCAGTACGCCAAAGTGCGGACCATTACCACCAAGGTGAACTCTCTGAAGCAGGGCAAGGCCGAGAGCATATGCCCTGTGCTGATGAACGGCAAGGAGGACATGCTGTGGTCACCGAACTGGAGAAGTACGCGTCTCTTCTCATTTGCCACTTTAAATTTTTTTTCTTTTTTTTTCCTCTTTTCATATTGATTCTTAGAGACAGTTGGGAATTGAGGGGCAGATAGATGAGGGAGGATTTGAGTATTGTATATACTAAGATGGTGGCAGGATTTGAACCCCGGCCCTCTTCTTACATTCCTAGTCGTTACCCGTGACCAGTAAACCACTGGACTGGACCAGAATCTCATTTCACTTCCTGAAGTTAACCGTTTTATCTTTTTTGGGAGGGGGTTTCATCTGTCCCTCCTTCCAGGATCTTTGGTTTCCCGAAGCACTACACGGACGTGAAGAACAT
>NC_137675.1:84720005-84730005 GCF_963989245.1 Nansenia antarctica
ACCCCCCACCCCCCCTCTCCTGTCCTCTGCTCTCCTAAATGCACTGGAACAGCCCTGGAGTCAGCAACTTGATTATGTAAATGTGGAAAATGGGAAACCCAAAGCCAATTAGAGATATGATATTCAAATTGAAATAGAAAAATGACAGTTTAAGCCTACAGTCCCACAAGCAGGAGGGGCTACACAGACAAGGGCACCGGAATTGACATTTGCTCTTTTTTATTTCCTCTAGTATGAAATTGCATGAATGTTGACGCCCTGGACACACACACACACACGCACACACACAGACACACACACACACACACACACACACACACACACACACACACACAGGGCTTCTGTTTGATTTGAGACCATTTATACACAACCAGAATAAATTGAAGAAACCTACCGCCTGTATTTGACTCTGCGGTTGTGGCGCCCCCTAGTGTAACAGCAACAGCATAGCAATACCACAGCAGTCTGCTTCCACCCAAACAGCAGAGACACTTGACTACTCTCTCAGACAAGCTCAGAAAAAGACTGAGACAGGGGGAGAGGGGGAGAGAGAGAGAGAGAGAGAGAGAGGGGGGAGAGAGAGAGAGAGAGAGAAAAAGAGAGAGAGGGGGAAGAGAGAGAGAAAGCGAGGGAGGGAGAGAGAGAGAGAGAGAGAGAGCGAGAGGGGGGGGAGAGAGAGAGAGAGAAAAAGAGAGAGAGGGGGAAGAGAGAGAGAAAGTGAGGGAGGGAGAGAGAGAGAGAGAGAGAGAGAGAGAAAAAGAGAGAGAGGGGGAAGAGAGAGAGAAAGCGAGCGAGGGAGAGAGAGAGAGAGAGAGAGAGAGAGTACTATGCCAATGGCCCCTGGCCCTGTAGCAGAGATTACTTTTTCTTGCGATGACTGATGGATAGATGATTCACTTGCTTAGACAAATGTATTTGCTGTAAGTCGTTTTGGATAAAGCCATCTGCTGAATGCCAAAAATGTAAAATGTACAAGCTCTCTTCACTGACTCCCCCCTGAATCTGTTATCCCAACGTAGTGTTCTTCACACATGAGAGTCAACAGAATCAAGCAGCCTGCAGCCTAAACAAAAGAAGAGGGAGACAACTCTGTAAACACTGTCTACCTTGGGTCTCTCTCTCTCTGTCTCTATATCACTCCCCCTCTCTCTGTGTCTCTCTCTCTCTCTCTCTCTCTGTCTCTCTCTCTCTCTGTCTCTCTCTGTCTCTCTCTCTGTCTCTCTTTGTCTCTGTCTCTCTCTCTCTGTCTCTCTGTCTCTATGTCTCTCTCTCTCTGTCTCTCTCTCTGTCTCTCTTTGTCTCTGTCTCTCTCTCTCTGTCTCTCTCTCTCTCTGTCTCTCTCTCTCTCTCTCTCTCTCTCTCTCTCTGCCTATCTTCGTGTTGACAGAGAGAGATATGAAAGAGAGAATACTATGCGGAAACAAATGACCTGAGTTGATGTGAAGTTGATACGGTGTGACAGAACAACCGGCTCGACTGGTGCCTTCGCGCTGGGCACTTCCCCTCCACGGCTAGCTGAACAGTGATTGGTCAGCCTCTGCTGACCTCTCTGGAGATAAGGTTGTATGAGCTGATGATATCTGCACACAGCTCCTCAACCAGAGGAAACAGTCACTTCACACAGAGCAGCGGGATATCAGTCCTGATACAGGAGAGAGGGAGGCAGGGAGAGAGAGGGAGGGAGGGAGACAGGGAGAGAGGGAGGGACAGCACACGGGCGAAGGAGGGAGAGAGAGAGAGGAGCACAGGGGTGAGGGAGGGAGAGAGAGAGAGAGAGAGGAGCACAGGGGTGAGGGAGGGAAAGAGAGAGAGAGGAGCACAGGGGTGAGGGAGAGAGAGAGAGAGGAGCACAGGGGTGAGGGAGGGAGAGAGAGAGATAGAAAGAGGAGGAGCACAAAGGTGAGGGAGAGAGAGGAGCACAAAGGTGAGGGAGAGAGAGAGGAGCACAAAGGTGTGGGAGAGAGAGAGAGAGATGGGCACAGGTGCGAGGGAGGGAGAGAGAGAGAGAGAGAGAGAGAAAGATGGGCACAAGGGCGAGGAAGGGAAAGAGAGAGAGAGGAAGGGAGAGAGAGGAGAGCGAGGAAGGGAGAGAGAGAGGACCAGTTAATTCTCATCTGATCTGTGTGTAGCTATGCTGTGCTCAACACACTATTAAGTGACTCTATACAGTATTATACTTTTTACAGGACGGGACTGTTGATTGGTTATGTCCTTGGTGCTAGGAACAATAACTCTAGTTTGATAGGCCCCCAGGACCAAGCTCCGCACCATGGGAGATCGGGCCTTCTGCTCGGCTGCTCCCAGGCTGTGGAATGCTCTCCCTGACCACCTAAGGGCACCACAGTCTGTGGATGCTTTTTTTTTTGCCTTTTAATTGAAAATGTTTATTGTTTTATCTTCTTGTTTTTAATTGTAGCACTTTGAGATTATGTAAATTGCTTTTACAAATAAAATGTATTATTATTATTATTATTATTCTAGTTTGATAGGCCAACTTCTGACTGAAGATTTTTGGAGGTAGAAATGGGAGGACAGTCTCATTGTAATACATGGAATGGAATGAGACACGTCTCAAACACATGTCCATTCCATGCATTACAATGAGCCCATCCTCCGTTTTCTACCTCTACCAGCATCCCCCGGTCTCTATTCAGCTGAGTCGAGGACAGACGTAGGGACTGACACCGTAGCTGGTGAGGTCACATGCTCTCGGCCAAACAGTGACTGTGTTTTCCTGTGTGTGTGTGTGTGTGAGAGAGACGGGTACTGCGTCAGCCAAAACAATGTATATCTGTTGCATGACGCCCAACAAACACCCCATTCTATTGTATTCTAACAACTTCAGCTCTAGTTTATACAGCTCTTCTCTACCCCCCACCAACCTCTTCAGAACAGTGGAGCCATGAGGGAGTCATCATAACACAACTGTATACATCCCTCCCCGTTCTGAACAAGCAATGTGGTCATCCAAGATGGTGCCACGTATGGCATCTGTGCTGCGGGCTCCAGACTATTCAATACTACCTCTTACACCCACTGCCACCGAATGCAATACTCATGACATTTCTACTTGTACTATTCTATTTTTACTATTAGTGCGGCTAAATTGTATGTCTCCCACAACTTGTCCAATTGTCTCACTTCTGTCTTGTACTATTGTCACTTTATTTACCTTGACTTGTCTTTGTGCTACAATGTCAGGAACCAAAGCCTAAGAATTGTACTTGGGTTGTGACAACAATAAAAGTTTAAACTTGGCCTGGTATGTAGCTAACTACTAAACCCCCATGCAGACACTTAACAAAAGGTACTTTTGCTACTTTCATGTACTCTACAGAACTGATAGCTGCCCAGACCAACTAACTCGTCAACAGGGGCCTAGACAGGGTTCCTACAAGTTTCAACAAGTAAAATTTAAGACCTTTTATAGACCTCTGAATATAATTTTTGCCCTATTCGCCACACCATGTGATAGCTTTTTAGCTCCTCAAGGTGGTGAAATGATGGATTTCACTGCCATACAGACAAAAAAGGAAGCGAATTGGCATTAATAGATGTGGTCGGACTGACTTCCTTGAGACCAAATAACTGCAACGCAAGACCTTTTTAGGCCTTATAAATCGGATTGCTGGATTTTAGCCTTTAAGACCAGCACGGGAACCCTGCTAGAACGACCGCGTACATACACACGACAGAAACACAACAAACAAGAATTCAATTGCAAATATTTATTGAATAAAATGTGTCATTTGCAAAACAGAATTGTCCCCTCCACTCTCCGTCAGTCAGGTGCAGTGACAGTGTCTTCACATGGCTTTTAGCAGACGAACAGTCAGCCGCCTCGCTTCATAACACCATAGACATGACAAACTGTGCAACCGCAATATTGGGAATCGTTTTGTTTTTTATTCCAGTCAAAATAAAATCTAAAGTATTACAGCATTAGAAAACTATGCATATAGTAGTTAAAAAAAAAATAATCGGGGGAAAAAAGCATATAATCTTGTGGACGAGGAGATGGAGGCTACGATGTTTTTAAAAACGCCAGAAACTGTGAGAGCAGAGACCTACGATACTCCATGGGCCATCAGCTGGGGGGTTCACCATCCTACCCCTCTATGACATCATTTCATTGTTCCACCCCCCGCCCCCCTCCCTCCCCATCCCAACAGGATTCCACAAAGAAGTGGCGACTGATCTATTTCATTGAACATTGTACAAAACAAAAAAACAGGTAACTGTGCCCTTCACAGCACAAGGTGAACTTTAAAAAAAAGAGACGTGGGAGGGGGGGGGGGGGTTAAAACAAACAAAAGAAGAAAAAAAAATCACCACTCATCCCGCATCATATGTTGAGCTGTGTGTCCATGTTGGTAGTGGACATCTCTCCGGTGTGGGAGAGGCAGACTGGTAAAGAGTCTCAATGCAGAGGTAATCATCATCGTTAGCTATGGAGGAGCTGTGGCCGGGCCACAGCACTGGGGGGGGGTTGTGTTAGGTTCAGGAGCAGGCGGGGGGAAGAGGGGGAGGGCTGCTGGAAGCTTCTAGAATCCGTGGACTTTGAGCTGCTCCTCTTTCGCCAGGCCAATCTGGTGAGGCAGGGGGGGAAGGGAGGTTAGACAAAGGAACTTTGCACTCTAGTCAGCTGGCCAGCATTTAACATTCACCAACAAACCGTTTTAAGCACATAGCTTTGTGCATCATGTGGCATTAAACTTAACACGTATTTGAAAATGAAATAACCATGCGTGGCATTTGTGTTTGAATAAGTGAATCTGGACTAAGATAAGTACACCTCACAGCTGACTTAATGACAGGCCTGTGGTGCATGCACTAGTGCATGCTGGGAGCTGCAGGCCACAGCTGTAACAGGGGTCAAACTCACCTCAGTCAGAAACTGGCAGATATTCTTGCGCTGGTCTCCCTGCAGCTGGATCACTTCACCATACTCTGGGTGCTCAATCACTGTCCCATTGCAGGCAAATTTCTGATGGATGGTGAAGGGAGGTGGGGAGGGGGAGAGAATAAGTCACAAACTGTCCCCAATAACAAACATGATCTTACCCAGACTTGCAACAAGCCAGGGTCGAGGCCAGTACAACTAACAAACCACGGAGGGCTGCCCCCACTGTTGGCTTGTTACAATAGCAGCAGACTTCTCTCTCCATATCTGTGTGTTGTTAGCTACGTTGTACTGAGCAACGACCCAGTTCTCTGGCCTGGTCCTTGAGGGAGGGAGGGAGTAGTCCCTTACCTTCTTGAAGGCCTTGACTAGCTTCTTCTTGTCATAGTCAGTGGCTATGCCCTGCACCGTGGTCAGAGTCTTCCTGCCGTTCCTCTGCTGGATTCTTATGTGGATGTAGTCCTCAGTTCCCGCTGGGAGCCGGTCATCACCCTTAGTTGCATCAGCAAAGGGGTCTGGGGGGGAGGAGGAGAAACAACAACAACAGGACGCCATTTTAGTATCAGACGTGAAGGGTTGGCACACCATTGCTAAGCAACCACAACAACATGGTATAAACATCCCACGGTGTTATTGTTTGACCATAAAAAAACAAATAGGCTAACATGCTAATCGTGACTGGGTGAAACTTTGCAACACAAAAGCTACCGACAAATTCGGTTAAAATGTCGAGCCCGACACGAACACGGTAACGCTCGGAGGAACATCGCCACTAGGCCGAACCCTCGTGAAGAAGCCTGGGGGGCTTTTGAATACACGACGGCCAGAGTTCAAACCACGAGACCAACAACACGAAACATGATCACCGTCAACACGGAGGAGTTTGGAAGACAACCATAAACTAATACAAAAATGTCTCAGCGAGCGTGTCTCGCAAGAGAGTTTAGGAGTCGAATTACAGAATGATTGCGCAAACGGCTAAATTTAAGTGTTGATAAAGCGCCAAAGTGATTGCCGGTCAAACGTTACACTCACCGGACACTTTATTAGGAACACTAATAAGAGGAACCTGTGATGGTTGAGGAGGTGAGCTGCTGGCCTCGTACCTGCACGGTTTTAGGCATTTGCCTGCTGCCACGCGATTGGCTGATTAGATAATTGCATGAAAAAGGTGTACAGGGTTTCCTAATAAGGTGTTGTGACTGGCACGGTTGGCATAAGCCCAATGAATGTATCGAAAAAAATCTGTCGAAACCAATCGACGAACGGTTAAAAAATAAATAAAAATAAAATTAAAATATGAAATCGCGGGATGGAAACAACAAGGATGTGAAACGGAAGGTTTCGGGCCTAGAAAAGCAGCCGGGAACCTCGAGCTTAGCAAGCTCGCTAACTCGCTATTATTTAAGAGTTCAATTGTTGTTTCGTTGTTATAAATTCAATGATATAAAGTATACATTTGTCATTCTAAACAAATTGTTATTAGTGATGGCGTGTATTACATCTACCGAGTTCATTTGCCCGTCGTCGTGTTTAGCTAAGAAAGGCTAACAAAACAAAAAAACAGCTACCAAACCGCCCTTCCCCCACTCTCTCTGCTCTCTCGTCTGCTAAGTTGAAATGACTTACCGAAACTTTGGAGGTTCTGTATAGCGGACATACGATAAGATTTTCTTTCCTTTCGGATAATAACTGGTTAGCGATCGGGTAAGTGTTGCTAATTTGGTGTTTTCAGCGATTATATGAAGCCTATTTTTTCCCCCACAGGAACTTGAATGCACTCGGCTGAAAGACTCTCACAAAATGGAGACTGTTCAGTTGGCGAGTTGAAAAACAACCCTTTATAGCTCCTCCCCCGAAACTGGCGTCGCCGCCGTCGACTTTGGACGTACGTGATGACGTGACGACGTGCGCCTCACCCACTTCTTTCTCAACCCTTTACCGGAAACCTGACGTCATTGTTTGGTATCCCCTTCAGACAGGAAAAATACCCGTACAAAACATAGCAACGAAACCCCCACCCCCTGCCTCCACTCCAAATATAATGTCAATGTTAGTTTTACCTTACTAAAACCATGTTCAATGTCAATGACATCTGTGCTCACAGTTGTGTAGAGAAAGTCTATGGAACTAGCAAGTATCCCAAGTTAGGTTCAGAAGCTAGTTATTCAGTAACTGCCTGAACTCTTTTGACAGGAAACTTGATGAACCAGTAACATGTCAGAACCCAGCCTTCATTCCAACAGTAGCCTAATCTCCCCCTTGCCTGAAAGTCTGTGAGAAATTGATATTGACATTTTCCACTTCCACTTGGGTTAAACACAAAGCCTAATTGGGGAAATATGCATTTTTGAACCTGTAGGCTTGTAGACTCTCTTGACTCATTAATAAGAGACATGTTGAGCCTGTAACGAACCACACACGCACACACACACACACACGCACGCACGCACGCACACACACACACACACACACACACACACACACACACACACACACACACACACACACACACACACACACACACACACAAACACATAATAATAACAGCAATGATAATAATAAACATAATAATTAAAATAATGATGAATAACGTTTATTTGTATAGCACTTTTCCTGCAAACGTTGCAGCTCAAAGTGCTCCACATACACACACACACACACACACACACACACGCACACACACACACACACACACACACACACACACACACACACACACACACACACACACACACAAACAAACTGTGTCTTTACACACTACAGGGTCAACCGGAATCAAACTGTATAGTATGGTAGGGTCTCTCTCCTTTCCAGTCCTGTTACAGCAACCACAATGAGACATTAACCAAGCCAGCCCAGTAACCAAACCAGCTCAGCTCGGCTCGGGGTGTCATGTGCATAGGCATAAACTATGTCTTAAAACTATGTTATCCGCATACAGATGTCAGTGTATCCGTTACGCATCGTGTTATACATTGTTTACTTCTCAGCATTGTTGCTTCTCCTAACGACTGGTGGTGTATTTTTTGGGAAAATATCCCAACCACAGCAGATCAGGTCTTGCAGCTTTCCTCCCCTTAAAGGTCATGTTATTATCCTGACACGATGACTGAAGCGCTTACAGCCGTTCGTTCTGTTGTGTACTGGAGCGCTAGCTAGGCTACATGGGAGGCTGTGTGGAAGCAGAAACCAGAAGACGGGCTCATTGTAATGCATGGGATAGAACCAGGAGGCGTGTTTGATGACTTTGATACCAATTATCATTCTTCATTACATTCCCATGCATAACAATGAGCCTGTCCTCCGATTCCTACCTCCACCAGCCTCCACCGCTGAGTGTTTTCACTGCTACATTTGTATTTTACATGTTTGGCATTCAGCAGGGCTATGCCTTATTCCAAAGCAATCAATACATTTGACTAAGTAAGTGAATCATCAATCCACCAGGAAGTGTTACGTAGTCTTACAGCAACACTGCTATAACCTGTCTTTTAATGACAAGCCTAACATCTGGCCATTGTTCATTTGTTGGGAGCGTGTCTATGTTCCCACAGCCCGATGGTCCCACAGCCCAATGTTCCCACATTTCTAAGTAATCTAACTATATAACAGAGAAAAGTATATGTGTCTGCCTGCCCTAACCCTAACCCCAACCCTGCCTAACCCAAACCCTAACCCTGCCTAACCCTAACCCAAAATTTGAGGGGGTCTTCCTAGCTCCATGCTACACCTCTCCACCAAATTTCATGAAAATCTGTAATTGTGCATTTGGTTTTTTAAACAGTCGCAATGGCGCCATCTATGAAAGAATATTAGCAATGTGGGACCATTGGGCTGTGGGAACATAGGGATGACCCCCATTTGTTGACAACCTATCTACACTGACCCCCAGGGGGAGCCCCCCCCAACAACAACAAAAAACACCTGAAGCCTAACGCCTTTCACATTCTCTACATCAGCACAGACACCATGTCTCCTAACCTAAAGGTTGTAGTGTCTGCAGCCCTCAAGCAGTATTCTCTGCTTTCAACTCCCATGACTGTTACACTTGTTACTCTTGTTATCCTCTTATGTTTTTGTTTTCTCATTGGCTTTTTTATTCATATTTCGGTGAAGCAGATTGTGTTTGTCTGTAGAAATAAAGTTTGATTTGATTTGTGTTGTGAGACATTAAAGAGCTGTTTATTTGTTCTTCCGCTTTCCCTCACTAAGGATTTTCACTACCAGCAGTGATTAGGCGTTCATGATCCCCCCATTAATCACACAGATCAATGGCAGTGTTGATGGTTTTACATCATATTTTTGGCATTTAACAGGCGCCTTTATCCAAAGCGCATTACAACAAGTACATCTGACTAAGTAAGTGAATCATTTATCCACCAGTCATTGCAGGAAAAAGTAATCTATTGGCAGTATGCTTGGGCCAGGGGCCATTGGCAGTCATAATGCTAGAAGATGGAAGAATTACATTGTTTTTTTGTTTTTTGACTTATCCTTTAAAATAAATAAATAAATATGGAGTGGCTCATCCTATCAATCAGTGTGTGTTTCTGTTGACATCTCTGAGGATGATATGACGCAGCCACACAATAAGTCAGCATAGGCCACTGTGGGGGGAGCAGAGGGGCACTTTTAGAATATTAGCAAATATTGCCATTGTCACTTTTCATATCTTCAAATACAAATAACACCAAGCTAGGCCGAGAACATTTTTCTGGGTATAAACAGGTCATTAATCTTCCTTTGGAAATGTAAATGACTCATTATGATCAAAGAAAATATGAAAATATGAAATTAGACTTTTGAACACTCCTTTGAATGTAAAGTAGCTTGTTGTGGACTTGGATGAACTTGGATGTTACTAGTTCACTACTCTGTTTCTGTCACTCAAGAGTGGTATATCGTGTGTGTGTGTGTGTGTGTGTGTGTGTGTGTGTGTGTGTGTGTGTGAGTCAGAGACTGAAGACCCATCTCTTCAGGCTACACATTAACTGCTCCTCCTGAGACACTTCTCTTCTCTAGACATCTACTACCCCCCTGCACTGTCTCCAAAGACACCTGCTTCCCCCCCTACTGTTTCTCCTGCGATTCTAC
>NC_137675.1:84735005-84797505 GCF_963989245.1 Nansenia antarctica
ACACACACACACACAGACACACACACGGATGAACGGACGGACGCATCAAACATGTTCTGTATCCTCCCAGCTGTTTAACTCTATGTAACACGGTCGCTGGTCAACACATTGCTGGTCAACACATCGCTAGTCAACACATCGCTAGTCAACACATCGCTAGTCAACACATCGCTGGTCAACACATCGCTAGTCAACACATCGCTAGTCAACACATCGCTAGTCAACACATCGCTAGTCAACACATCGCTAGTCAACACATCGATGGTCAACACATCGCTAGTCAACACATCGATGGTCAACACATCGCTGGTCAACACATCGCTAGTCAACACATCGCTGGTCAACACATCGCTAGTCAACACATCGCTGGTCAACACATCGCTGGTCAACACATCGCTAGTCAACACATCGCTGGTCAACACATCGCTAGTCAACACATCGCTGGTCAACACATCGCTAGTCAACACATCGCTGGTCAACACATCGCTGGTCAACACATCGCTAGTCAACACATCGCTAGTCAACACATCGCTAGTCAACACATCGCTGGTCAACACATCGCTGGTCAACACATCGCTAGTCAACACATCGCTGGTCAACTGACACAGCTTGTTTTGTGAGCCTGCTAACAATGTAAAGTAGTGTTCTAGTTAACTAGGTAGCTGTGGCTGGATTACTCAACGAATCCATTGCATTGCAGTGTTTTGGCTTGACTAGCGAGGGTGTGTTGAGATTCTCAACAACGTTGAAACGTAGTTCCGTTTAGACTTCAAATATAAGTCTAAACAGTTAGATTGGTTGCCGACTTGCGGCCCAAATGACCAGACCGTGTCACATATCTGTTTGAGAGAACATGTCGATATTTTCGGCTCATTTTGACTTCCTGTTTCCTGTTTCCTGTGTGGCGGCTATACAGGAAAAGCAGGAGCTGTTGGCCCATATGTCCGGGCTGGTTTCCGTGGAGATGGACTGCGCTGACTCGGCGGACCTGATGGTAGAACTGGACCGCCTGCGTGAGCAGTGTGGGATGATGGTCCTCAGGAACCAATCAGAGATTGAGAGATGGTTCCAGAACCAGGTGGGAACCGTGGGAACAGTCAGGAGAGGAACGACTGTAATGTCCTCAAGGGGGGGTGGGGAGGGGGGGGAGGGGGGTGGGGAGGGGGGGGAGGGGGGGGGAAGGGTGGGAGGGGAGGGGAGGGAGAAGGAGTGTCTAGACTCACAGTCCTGGGGCGTGAATGTCATCTCTGCTGAGGCCTGGGGCCATTGGCAGTTTGTGACGTTAGAATTATTAAGGTTCTATCTCCGTTTAGGGCAGTTCAGAGATATTGAGCGTCAAAGTTGTTACATTCCATTATGTTTTGTCAGATGGAACCTTTGTATTTTATGAATTACTAACTGAAAAATGTCAACATTTTAAAAATAACACCACACAGGCATTAATAAACACCTAATGGATCAGATTATGTACAAAACTAAATTTTGACCAAAAATGGAGATAGAACCTTATAATTCTAACGTCACGAGTTGTCATCGTCTTATGACTCTGGGGAATGCAGTACCGGGGTGCAGTGAGCGCATGCATACATTTTTCAGTATATATGGTCCCAGCGGGAAACGAACCCACAACCAAAGACAAAGAGTTGTTGCCCTACCAACTGAGCCACAGAGGACCACATAGAAACAATACATACATTGTACAGACATGGATATTGGTTCTAGTCTAGAGAGACGATAAACCTTAGATAAAAAAATATATTTTAGAACCAAAGAAGGTTCTTCTGTGTGTCCCTGTAGAAGAATTGTGTTTGGTGTAAAAAGGTAGAAGAAGAATGACGCAAGCAGACGTCTTTGAAAACTAGACTGTAGTTGACTCTTCCTGCCTTCGACCCTACAGGTGGGCTTGTTGAAGAGCAAGGTGGCCCAGGCGTCTTCCACAGGGTCAGAGGTCAGGCAGACCGAGGTGCCAGACCTGAAGAGGGTCGCACAGAGCCTGATCATAGAGCTGGAGCAGCTGCATGGCCAGGTAACCAAGCACAGAACTACTGTTCCATAGCATAGAACCACCACACACACATACATACACACACACACACACACGCACACGTACACACGCATGCATGCATGCACACACACACACAGACACACACACACACACACACACATGCACGCATGCACACAGGCAAGCACGTACACACGTGCACACACATACACGTGAACGCTCGCACACACGCGCACACACACTTACACGCATGCATGCAAGCATGCACAAACTTACACTTACACACACACACACACACACACACACACACACACACACACACGCAATTGAGAGGAACACATGGAGTGCAGAGTGGTGAACTGTTTGTATGCACATGTAGTATTAGTACATGTAGTATTAGCACATGTAGTATTAGAACATGTAGTATTAGCACATGTAGTATTAGTACATGTAGTATTAGTACATGTAGTATTAGCACATGTAGTATTAGTACATGTAGTATTAGTACATGTAGTATTAGCACATGTAGTATTAGTACATGTAGTATTAGTACATGTAGTATTAGTACATGTAGTATTAGCACATGTAGTATTAGTACATGTAGTATTAGTACATGTAGTATTAGCACATGTAGTATTAGTACATGTAGTATTAGTACATGTAGTATTAGTACATGTAGTATTAGTACATGTAGTATTATGCTTTTGTATAAGTATATAACAAATCCAATGTACCAGCCATTTCCAGGATTTCCTGTTTTCTATCATGTCAGTGTTATTAGAGTAATTGTGAAACCAGCAAGCCGGCAACCAATCAAATTGTTAAGACTTTTATTCTGAAAAATGTAAATAAATGTCAACGTTGCTAGAAAGTAATTCCCACTACTCTACACTAACTAGGTAGTAGTGGGGATTACTCAACCGAATCCATTTCATTGCGTTATGTGTCATTGATTTTCAACACGTCGAATTTTATTTCCAACATTTTTCAGAATAAAAGTCTGAACACACGGTTGCTTGCCGACTTATTCCCAACGTTTTCACCAGCGGCCGTCACAAATACGGTGTTTCTACCCGGGTATAACTGTCATGTGTTCCCCCTCCTGTGTGCCAGGCTGAGTTCCTGGAGGGCAGCTGTGCTGAGGTGAGGGACCGGTTCAGCCTGCACCTGTCTGGGCAGCAGCACCACCTGGACATCCTGGAGATGGAGCTGATGCGGTTGCGCTCGTCCACAGAGCAGCAGGGTCTGGAGTACCAGGTGCTGCTGGACGTCAAGACCAGGCTGGAGATGGAGATCGGCGAGTACAAGAGTCTGCTGGACAGAGACCCAGGTGGCAGGTGGGACCAACAGCTTAACTCGTTCAGTGCAGACGGTGTGAATAAAGCCGCCCGAATTGTCAACGTTTTTTTCGAGTGCCAAGGGTATACTTTATTCACCGAAAAATGCTTTACGATGCTTGCCTTTTTGGAGCCATTCAAAGTATTGTTGCTAACTAAAATACCAAATAAAACCCATGGCACTCTAGGGGGTGACCCAGCTCAGTGGCCTTGCGGTTAGAGTGTCCGCCCTGAGATTGGGAGGTCGTGAGTTCGATCCCTGGCCGAGTCATACCAAAGACATATAGAAATGGTACCCGCCGATGCCTCCCTGCTTGGCACTCAGCATTAAGGGTTGGATTGGGGGTTAAGAACATGCGACGTACCAGCATCATGTCCAGGGGGTGTACTTGTACATCAAGCCGCCTCAAGTTGTGGAAACAAGAGATAGGCTCCTGCCCCCTAAGGGCCGTTAGGCTCGAGAGAACCATCAGTTCTCAAGGCTACCTACTTATTCAAGAGGGGTAAGTGTTCCGGAATACTTTGGCAGGCAATGGTGGCCAGTCACTATTTGGCCATGCTATGAAGGACAGGCAGGACTGAACTTTCTAACCATAAAATGTGACCCCCTAGCTCTGACATAAAGGTGTGCCATAACCTTACTACACCCTAACCCCAACAGTTTAGCTGATGTTCATGCCAGTCAGTGATTTTCTTTTCTTTTTTTCCCCTTGTTGCCTTTTTCGTTCATCTCTAACAAACGCCATCTAGTGGTGACCCATGAGATGGTGTAACAGCTGTTGACTCATACGAGTAGCCTGTGTCTGCAGAGCCCGATAACCAGTTTGGGACCGCAGGTCTAGGACCCTAGGACTTGCGGTCCTAAACCTGCAGGTCCTGAAAACGCAAACGCTAACCCTGCGGTCTAGGACCCTAGAACCTAGAACCTCGAACTAGGGTCAGAGACTTGCGGTCCTAAACCTGCTCTGCAGACACATAGTATTGACTCGTCCAGAATGTCTGACACTTGTCTCTTCCACAGGATCTCGAGCTCCGCCTCCATGGCTTATGTCACTCCTCAGTATCCAACCAGCACCAGAGCTGCCCTCCAAAGCAGCACCGTGATTGGTCAGCACAGTGGCTCTGTCAGTGTAGGGGGTGGGAGCAGAGCACAGGCATCGTCGGCCAACATCAGCCGCATGCAGAAAGTGTTTGTGTTGAACTCTTCAGATAACACAGTGCAGAGTGTCAAAACTACAGACCTAGTTAGTACTGCCAGACCAGTCCAGTCAAGCATTACCAGTAGCACTAGCATTGCTAGACCAGTCCAGTCAAGCATTACCAGTACCACCAGCACTGCTAAACCAGTTCAGTCAAGCATTACCAGTAGCACTGCCAGTCGATTCCAGTCGAGCTTTACCAGTACCACTAGCACTGCTGAACCAGTCCAGTCAAGCATTACCAGTACCACCACCACTGCTAAACCAGTCCAGTCAAGCATTACCAGTACCACCCCCACTGCTAAACCAGTCCAGACTAGTATTACCAGTACCACCACCACTGCTAAACCAGTCCAGACTAGCATTACCAGTACCACAACCACTGTTAAACCAGTTGAGTCAAGCATTACCAGTACCAGTAGCACTGCCAGTCGATTCCAGACAAGCTCTATCACTAGTACCGCAACACCAGTGACCATCGTAGAGAGTAAGGCCCAGGCCATTATTACCAGTACCACCACCATTGCTAAACCAGTTCAGTCAAGCATTACCAGTACCACCACCACTGTTAAACCAGTTCAGTCAAGCATTACCAGTACCACCACCACTGTTAAACCAGTTCAGTCAAGCATTACCAGTACCACCACCACTGCTAAACCAGTCCAGTCAAGCATTACCAGTACCAGTAGCACTGCTAAATCAGTTCAGTCAAGCATTACCTCTAGTACCGCAACACCAGTGACCATCGTAAAGAGTAAGGCCCAGGCCATTATTACCAGTACCACCACCATTGCTAAACCAGTTCAGTCAAGCATTACCAGTACCACCACCACTGTTAAACCAGTTCAGTCAAGCATTACCAGTACCACCACCACTGCTAAACCAGTCCAGTCAAGCATTACCAGTACCAGTAGCACTGCTAAATCAGTTCAGTCAAGCATTACCTCTAGTACCGCCACACCAGTGACCATCGTAGAGAGTAAGGCTCAGGCCATCATTACCAGTACCACCACCACTGCTAAACCAGTTCAGACTAGCATTACCAGTACCACCACCACTGTTAAACCAGTTCAGTCAAGCATTACCTCTAGTACCGCCACACCAGTGACCATCGTAGAGAGTAAGGCCCAGGCCATCATTACCAGTACCACCACCACTGTTAAACCAGTTCAGACGAGCATTACCAGTACCACCACCACTGCTAAACCAGTCCAGACTAGCATTACCAGTACCACCACCACCACTGCTAAACCAGTCCAGTCAAGCATTACCAGTACCAGTAGCATTGCTAAATCAGTTCAGACAAGTGCTATCACTAGTACCGCCACACCGGTGACCATCGTAGAGAGTAAGGCCCAGGCCATCATTACCAGTACTTCTAGCACTGCTAAACCAGTTCAGTCAAGCATTACCAGTACCACCACCACCACCGCTAAACCAGTTCAGTCAAGCATTACCAGTACCACCACCACCACTGCTAAACCAGTTCAGTCAAGCATTACCAGTACCACCACCACTGCTAAACCAGTCCAGTCTAGCATTACCAGTACCACCACCACTGTTAAACCAGTTCAGTCAAGCATTACCAGTACCACCACCACTGCTAAACCAGTTCAGTCAAGCATTACCAGTACCACCACCACCACCACTGCTAAACCAGTTCAGACTAGCATTACCAGTACCAGTAGCATTGCTAAATCAGTTCAGACAAGTGCTATCACTAGTACCGCCACACCGGTGACCATCGTAGAGAGTAAGGCCCAGGCCATCATTACCAGTACCTCTAGCACTGCTAAACCAGTTCAGTCAAGCATTACCAGTACCACCACCACCACTGCTAAACCAGTCCAGTCTAGCATTACCAGTACCACCACCACCACTGTTAAACCAGCCGAGTCAAGCATTACCAGTACCACCACCACTGCTAAACCAGTTCAGTCAAGCATTACCAGTACCACCACCACTGCTAAACCAGTTCAGTCAAGCATTACCAGTACCACCACCACTGTTAAACCAGTCGAGTCAAACATTACCAGTACCAGTAGCACTGCTAAATCAGTTCAGTCAAGCATTACCTCTAGTACCGCCACACCGGTGACCATCGTAGAGAGTAAGGCCCAGGCCATCATTACCAGTACCACCACCACTGCTAAACCAGTTCAGACTAGCATTACCAGTACCACCACCACTGTTAAACCAATCCAGTCAAACATTACCAGTACCAGTAGCACTGCTAAATCAGTTCAGTCAAGCGTTACCTCTAGTACCCCAACACCAGTGACCATTGTAGAGAGTAAGGCCCAGGCCATCATTACCAGTACCACCACCACTGCTAAACCAGTTCAGACTAGCATTACCAGTACCACCCCCACTGTTAAACCAGTTGAGTTAAGCATTACCAGTACCACCACCACTGCTAAACCAGTTCAGTCAAGCATTACCAGTACCACCACCACTGTTAAACCAGTCGAGTCAATCATTACCAGTACCAGTAGCACTGCCAGTCGACTCCAGAAAGGCGCTATCACTAGTACCGCAACACCAGTGACCATCGTAGAGAGTAAGGCCCAGGCCATCATTACCAGTACCACCACCACTGCTAAACCAGTCCAGACTAGCAATACCAGTACCACCCCCACTGTTAAACCAGTTCAGTCAAGCATTACCTCTAGTACCGCCACACCAGTGACCATCGTAGAGAGTAAGGCCCAGGCCATCAGTACCAGTACCACCACCACTGCTAAGCCAGTCCAGTCAAGCATTACCAGTACCACCACCACTGCTAAACCAGTTCAGTCAAGCATTACCAGTTCCAGTAGCACTGCCAGTCAATTCCAGACAAGCGCTATCACTAGTACCGCAACACCGGTGACCATCGTAGAGAGTAAGGCCCAGGCCATCATTCCCACTCCACTATTACCACATCACCATTACACTAGCCCTGGCAAACCAGTTCAGTCAAGCATTTCCAGTACCAGCCCCACTGGTAAACCAGTTCAGTCAAGCATTTCCAGTAGCACTGCCAGTCGATTCCAGTCGAGCTTTACCAGTACCACTAGCGCTGCTGAACCAGTCAAGTCAAGCATTACCAGTACCACCACCCCCACTGCTAAACCAGTCCAGTCAAGCATTACCAGTACCACCACCCCCACTGCTAAACCAGTCCAGTCAAGCATTACCAGTACCACCCCCACTGCTAAACCAGTTCAGTCAAGCATTACCAGTAGCACTGCCAGTCGATTCCAGAAACTAGACAGCTTACTCTCTAAGATCGTCACCAGTAGCGCCACACCAGTGACCATCGTAGAGAGAATCAAGGACCAGGCCATTATTACCAGTACCACTAGCACTGATAAACCAGTTCAGTCAAGCATTACCAGTACCTCTAGCACCGCCACACCAGTCCAGGTCAAAAGTACGCAAAGCAGGTATCTGCAGTCTGGCTATATAGTGAGCGGATCCAGCAGCAGCTCTGCCCAGGATGAAACTCTTGCCGGCAGAGTCGAGACCAGAACCGCAGGCCAGGGTCCTACCGTGGTAGGAGCTCCGGTTAGCAGCGTAGAGACAACCGCCACCACCACCACCACCACCGCCGCCGCCATCACCACGGTGAAGGAGGAGGTGCGGGCCAGCCCCGCGAAGGCCCAGGTGAAGGCTGAGGAGACTCTGAACAAGGTGGACAAGGTGACAGCTCAGGTCAGCCGCAGAGACGCATCTGAGATTGACAGCAGAAAGGCTGCCGTTCAGATCGCCGATGCGGCCGTCGCTGTTGTCGAGGTCGTCAGTGTGGAAACGAGCGGTCAGGCTAGCCAGATTAGAGGTGAAGTTCAGGTTAGTAAGGCTGAGGTAGTAGACACTACGGTAAAGAGTTCCCCTGCTGTGGAGACAGCTGTGATCACCAGCGCTGAGACAGGAGGGTCAGAGGTTAGAGGTCAGACTTCAGCTGTCGTCACCAGCGCTGTGGAGACCGCCGTGGTGGTGGAGAGCGACGTAAAGGGCACAGGCCAGGCCGGTGTAGAAACCGTTAGTCACGCAGGCAAAGGTGCAGTGACCATTGTAGAGAGTAAGGACCAGGCCATCTGTGAGCCTAAAGAGGTCACTGTCACCCGGGTGGAGGTCGTGACTGAGGTCAGCGATGGCAAAAGGCAAAAAAAAAAGAAGAAAGGCAAAGGCAGTGGTGTGGTGGTGGAGGTGCAGAGCAGCAGCCGGGAGGTAGGGGGCGCTCTGGAGAGTAGGACTGGCGGTGTTAGTGAAGTAACTGTTTCGAAAGTCACAGCTGTGGTTGGTCAGGAGAGCAGTGCTCTGGTTGGTCAGGAGAGCAGTGTTGCGGTTAGCCAGGAGAGCAGTGCTCTGATTGGTCAGGCGAGCAGTGCCCTGATTGGTCAGGAGAGCAGCGTTGTGGTTGGTCAGTTGACCGGCACGCAGGCAGCAGGGGCGGTTGTGAGCGTGAGCGTCACTGAGAAGGTGACGACGGCCATCGCCGAGGAGACCGTAGCTCAGGTGGCCGCTGCGGAGAGTGTGGCGGGGCAGGTGGGCGCTAAGACGACTGTGGTCCAGGTGAAGGGTGTCGAGGGGAAGGTGAGCTCTGAGACGACTGTGGTCCAGGTGAAGGGTGTCGAGGGGAAGGTGAGCTCTGAGACGACTGTGGTCCAGGTGAAGGGTGTCGAGGGGCAGGTGAGCGCTAAGACGACTGTGGTCCAGGTGAAGGGTGTCGAGGAGCAGGTGAGCTCTGAGAGTACCAAGAAGAGTACCACTGCTGTGGAGACAGTAGGGTCAGAGGTTAGAGGTCAGAGTTCATCTGTGATCACCAGCACTGTGACAGGAGGGTCAGTGGTGACAGGACAGAGTTCAGCTGTGACAGGAAGGTCAGAGGTCAAAGGGCAGAGTTCTGCTGTGATCACCAGCGCTGTGACAGGAGGGTCAGCTGTTAAAGGTCAGAGTTCATCTGTGACAGGAGGGTCAGCCGTTACAGGACAGAGTTCAGCTGTGACAGGAGGGTCAGAGGTCAAAGGGCAGAGTGCTGCTGTGATCACCAGCGCTGTGACAGGAGGGTCAGCTGTTAAAGGTCAGAGTTCAGCTGTGACAGGAGGGTCAGAGGTCAAAGGGCAGAGTGCTGCTGTGATCACCAGTGCTGTGACAGGAGGGTCAGCTGTTACAGGACAGAGTTCAGCTGTGACAGGAGGGTCAGCTGTTACAGGACAGAGTTCTGCCGTGACCGCCAGTGCCGTGGCAGGCGGAGGCAACACAACCACAACCACAACCACAGGCGCGGTCACTAATGTAGGAGGCGGCCATAGTGGTGGACATGTGGTCAGCAGGCCTATCTCAAGCAGCGGAGTGAGACTCAGCAGCGTAGGAAGCGCCAACGTCAACGTCAGTTCGAGCGGTTACACCGGCGTCCACAGAGAAGGTAGCGCGAGCAGCGGAGGCAGGCTGAGCACTGCGGGCAGCGGCGGGAGGCTGAGCACTTCGGGGAGCGGCGGAGGGAGACTGAGCAGCGCGGGAGGGGCCGTGGTGCTGAGGAGAGGCAGCTCCGAGACGGACAGACACCTCAACAGCATAGGCAGCGGCGTCTGGGGGCTCAGCGCCGAGGCGGAGGCGAAGGACGCGGCCACCGCCGCCGCTCAGGTGAAGCCCGGCCGCTTCAGCTGCGAGGGGAGCGGCGAATGGAGGGTGTACGGCGGCAGCTCGCGCATCAGCAGCAGCGCGGCGGGCGCCATGGCGGGCAGCGGCAGCACGGGGAGCGACGGGAAGATCAGCGGCACGGGCAGCGACAGCGGGAAGCCCAGCGGAGGGAAGAGGATCACCAGCTCCGGGAGCGGCGGCCGCGTCAGCCTGGGCGGGAGCGCGGGCAGCGGGGGCCGCCTCAGCGGGAGCAGCTCCGTGGTGAGGATCAGCACCGTGGGGGGGGGGGTGAAGATCGGCCAGATCGGCGGCATCGGCGGCATTGCCGGGGGAGGGGGGACGACGTCGGGGGGCGGAGGGGGTCGTCTCAGCAACGTGGAGAGAGGCGTGAGGGTGAGCAGCGGGGGTGGCAGCAGGGTGATCACCGCCGGCGGCGGACCGATCAGCGACGCCAGCAGCAGGGTGAGCATCCGGAGCACCGGGAGCGGAGGCGGGGCCAAACGGGAGCGCATCAGCGTGTGCAAGATGGCCGCCATGAACATCTCGGCCGCGGTGAAGGAGAAGGGGGAGGGCCAGCGGGGGTCCTACACCAAGCAGGTGTCAGGTGAGTCACGTGACAGCTTCGCCCTGTCACTCGTGTTAAACTAGGTTCAGAATCAATTGAAGGGGGAGTGATCATCTGATAAAGGTTAAGTAGACCGATGGATTTCCAGGTGGCTCGCTTATCTCTTTGCTCTCTCTCTCTCTCTCTCTCTCTCTCTCTCTCTCCCTTTCTCCCCCCAGCCACCAGTCCTCGTATCCAACGGTGGGTGTCAGGAGGGTCAGGGGTGAGAGAGGCGCTGGATGATGAAGATGATGATGAAGATAGCTCCGTGCCGTTCTGATTGGACCCCCCCCCCCTCCCATTACAGATAATAATCAATATACCTACTTCAACTTCAAATCAGATACTATGTATAACATCATTTATCTCTGATATGAAATATGAAATGAAATATGAAATAGTTTTCATCAATAATTCAATAGCTGTTCTTATACAGTTTTTATTTTATTTTTTATCATTGAAGTAATACTGAATGTGTTTTTGCCATTTAGTGTTTTCAATGAAATCCTTGAATTATATCTGAATGACATCATATACTTCGACATGGTGAAGGGGTGATATGGACTTTAATGTGAATGCAGCGTTACCAGAGGCTGTATTGTATATCGTTCTATATCATTCTGTATCGTATTCTGAACTGCATACGCTGCCTTGTAATTCTGTCCTGATAAATAAAGCATACATCATGTTTTATTATGATTCTGATTACTGGTTATCCTGATAAGCCCAATTTATGCTTCTGCGTAAAATCGACGGCGTAGGCTGGCGTAGATTGACCCGCACCTCTCCAAAAATGTAACTACGCGGCAGTTTCTACGCAACCGTAAGCACTGTGATTGGTCTGCTTGGTAGCACATGATTACGACATGATTACGACTCTCTCGTCGGCCAAAATGCGGAAGCCATGACAGAAATGTCATTTACTTTTTCTGTAATTACTTATTAATAAAGATTTGAAAAATTATGATAACCATCGTATTATCTTAGTTTAATGTCACTTCAATGCATCATAGAACTTTTATTTACAACAAGCATAAAAGAAAAATTGCTATTATGCCGCTTTGAGTACACCGTTCCAACGGTTCTGTGTGTGTGTGTGTGTGTGTGTGTGTGTGTGTGTGAGTCTGCGTGTGTGTGTGTGTTTGTCTGTCTGTGTGTCTGTCCGTGTGTCTATCTGTCTGTCTGTGTTTGTGTGTGTCTGTCTCTCCGTGTCTGTTTGTGTGTGTGTGTGTGTGTGTGTGTGTGTGTGTGTGTGTGTGTGTGCATGTTGTTACATATAGGCATATGTTAGTAGCCTGTGTTACAGGGACACCTAGGGGTGACCTGATAATGTTGCATGTAAGACCCGGATGTTGTATGTGGGCGTGAGCGGAAGGAACCGCACTTTAATAAAAGTCATACTGAAACATGGAGTCAGAAGCGGGATCTAAGTAAAAATACAAATAAAATAAAGACGCTTAAAGAAATAAAACGCCATGGCAAGCAACAGCATCCCCGCGCCCGATGGTATGCGCATGACTGGTGATCTGGCGAAAAACTGGGAAGTCTTCCGTGCAGAGTGTAACCCTAACCCTCGCTACCGGACTGAGCGAGAAGTCGAAGCTGATCAAGGCAGCCACGCTGAGACGGCTGATGGGAAGTGAGTGCCGTCATGTGTACACACATAGCCTCACGTTGACGGAGGATGAACAGAAGGACCCAAAAGCGATTATGGACGCTTTGGGGGTTTACTTCAAACCGGCGAGATACGTCATTTATGAGAGGTACATGTTTGGAAGCTGCAAACAAGAGGCTGATGAGCCAATAGACAGTTTCCTGACAAAGCTTAAGGAGAGAGCCTCGTCATGCGAATACCGTGCGCTGAAGGACGAGCTGGTTCGTGACAGGCTCGTGCTGGGTGTTGCGAGTGAGGGCACCAGGAGGCGTCTGCTACGCGAACGTGAGTTGACGTTACACACAGCAACTGAAATCTGTAGGCTCGCTGAGCTAACCGAGAGACACATGAGAGTGATGGCCCCGCTAGCACAGACGGACAATGTGAATGCCGCGGACAGGCAGAGTGAGAGGCGCGCACATCAAAGGAAAACAGCGCCAGCGGAGAGAGAGCCACAGTGGAGCTGCAAATACTGTGGAGGCAGCCACAAACGGGGCAGGGAGCAGTGCCCAGCCTACGGTAAGACATGCCGGATATGTGGCATAGCAAATCACTTTGCCAAGGTATGCCAGGCTGGCAGCAAGGCTGACAAAATAAAAAAAGTGAATGTGCTTGAAAATGATGAGCAAAGAGAAGATGACTCAGATACTGATGATAGACTGTTTCTAGTAACTGAATGTGTCAATACTGCAAAGGCCCAGCAGGGGCGCAAGTGCTTTGTGAATCTATGCCTGAATGAGAAAAGGCAACAGTGTCAGCTAGATACAGGCTCCACCTGCAATGTCATGGGCCGCAAGATTAAAGAGAAGCTGTCACCCAGAGCGGCGCTAGGCCCGAGCGCAGCCAAGTTAAAGTTATACTCTGGGGAAATCATGCCATCACTGGGGAAATTCCACACTGAATGTGTCATCCGGGGAGAAAAGCACAACCTCACATTTGAAATAGTCGACACAGAGCAAAAGCCTCTTCTCGGGGGGGGGCACATGCGAACGTCTGGGCCTCGTATCCTTCACCGTTCCAGATGACACACAGTTGATGCAAGCCAATCTGTGCCCCTCACCAAAGATCAGCTGCTGAGAGACTATCATGACGTCTTCAATGACCCAATCGAGTCAGTCCCGGGCGAGATACACTTCGAGCTGGATCCTGATGTGACGCCGGTGCAGTGCGCGCCGAGGAATGTTCCAGTGGCTCTGAAGGCGAGAGTCAAGGAGGAACTTGACAGACATGTCAAGGTCGGCAACATTGAGCCGGTGACTGAGCCGACAGCATGGATAAGTAACATGGTGACTGTCGCAAAGCCAGAGAAAATAAGAATCTGTATCGATCCAAAGCCTCTCAACCGAGCGCTGCTGAGGTCTCACTACCATATGCCTACGCTGGAAGATGTGTTGTATAAGTTGCCCAAGGCTCGCCTCTTCACGTTGGCAGACGCTCGTGATGCCTTTTTACAGTGCAAGCTTGACGACGCGAGCAGCCGTCTGACGACCTTCTGGACACCGTGGGGTCGGATGAGATGGCTCAAGCTCCCTTTCGGAGTCTCAGTAGCGCCTGAGATCTACCAGCGCAAGCAACACGAGCTGCTATCGGGCCTGGCCGGCATCGAACCGATCGCGGATGACATCCTGGTGGTCGGGTGTGGCGATAAGGATGCCGAGGCCGAACTGGACCATGACAGAAACTTGAGTGCTCTCATGGAACGATGCAGAGCAGTGGGACTCAGGCTGAGTGAACGCAAGCTACAGTTCAAGCTCAAAGCCGTACACTTCCACGGCCACATTCTGTCCTCGGAGGGACTGAAAATCGACCCAGAGAAGACACGGGCCGTGCTGGAAATGCCGACACCCACCGACGTGAAAGCAGTGCAGCGCTTTATTGGGTTTCTGCCAAAGCTCTCGGAGGTCTGTGAGCCGCTCCGCAGGCTCTTGGATAAGGACGTCATGTGGCACTGGTTGCCCAAACACGAAGATGCAGTGCGCGGAGTGAAGCGTATGGTCACCTGCACGCCCGTCCTCAAGTACTATGATATCACAAAGCCTGTCACGGTCCAGAGCGACGCCAGCATGACCGGGCTGGGGGGCTGTTTGTTACAAGGGGGACAGCCGGTGGCTTTTGCATCGAGGGCACTAACGCCGACAGAGCAAAACTACGCTCAGATTGAGAAGGAGTGTTTGAGCATAGTCTTTGCCTGCCAGAGATTCCACCAGTACCTGTATGGCAGGGAGGCTATCACTGCAGAAACAGACCATAAGCCGCTTATCACAATATTCAAGAAGCCCCTCTTGAGCGCACCGAAACGTCTCCAAGGCATGTTGCTGCAGCTGCAAAGCTACAATCTGGATGTTGTGTACAAGCCGGGCCCCGAGATGTATGTCAGTGACACTCTGAGCAGGGCCACGCCCCCGTGCCGTGGGTCTGACACCCCGTACTTGCAGCATGATGTGTGCGCGGTGAACAGCACCCAGGCCGGGTATTCACAGCTGGACCAGGCGCAGCACCTGGACGTTACGGCTTTCAGATTCCACCAGATTGTGCAGCACACAGAGACGGATGATGTGCTTCAGGAGCTGGCATCTGTGATCCTCAGTGGCTGGCCAGACTTTAAAGAGGACACTCCGCTGGCAGTGCGGGAATACTGGCCCTTCAGAGACGAGCTGAATGTTCAAGATGGAGCGTTGTACAGGGGACAGTGTGTCGTCATACCAAAAGCCATGAGATCTGAGCTGCTCAAACGCATACACGCTAGCCACATTGGTGGGGAGGCGTGTTACAGACGGGCCAGGGATACGCTCTTCTGGCCGAACATGAGAGCGGAGATAAAGGACTTTGTGGCGAACTGCTCCGCATGCAATGAGTACGCACGGGTCCAGCAGAAGGAACCGATGATGTCGCATGACATACCGGTGCGCCTGTGGCAGGCAGTGAGTATGGACGTCTACTCATATGCGGGCAAGGACTTTCTCATCATTGTGGACCAGTATTCGGATTTCTGGGAAATCGACCAGCTGCCAGATCTGTCTGCTGACACGCTCATCACGCGCTGCAAAGCTCAGTTTGCACGTTATGGGCAGCCAGAGAGGGTGGTCTCGGACAACGGCCCACAGTTTGCATGCGAACGGTTCAGGAAGTTTGCAGCGAGCTGGGGGTTTGCCCATGTCACATCCTCACCCCGACATCCTCGATCCAACGGCAAGGCTGAGTCGGCCGTTAAGATTGTCAAGTCACTCTGCAAGCGGGCGAAATTGGATGGCACGGATGCGTGGATGGCCATCCTTCACTGGCGCAACACACCCACAGAGGGGTTGGACAGCAGCCCGGCCCAGCGCTTAATGGCACGCAGGCTCAAAACTTCACTGCCCGTCGCGGACAGCCTGCTTCTACCACGTGTGGTGGACGGAGTGGCAGAGAAGCTGCGGTGGAAACGGCGGGTCGCCAAGTCATTCTATGACACGTCTGCCAGAGACCTTCCAGAGCTGGATGTTGGAGATCACATTAGGATGAGGCCGGCCACGGCAGGCCAGGTTGTCTACTCACGGAGTGGTCGCCTGTCACGGCCGTCACAACGACTAGACTTATGACTTTGAAAAAATAAAAAAATATAAAAAAAAGGGAAATAATGCAATGTTGTAATGCTATTGTTAATGTTTGGGATTGTTATTGTCAATGGAATTGCAGACGGAGATGCAAGCATGTCATTTGCAAACAGCTAAAGGAAAGGAGATGTTACATATAGGCATATGTTAGTAGCCTGTGTTACAGGGACACCTAGGGGTGACCTGATAATGTTGCATGTAAGACCCGGATGTTGTATGTGGGCGTGAGCGGAAGGAACCGCACTTTAATAAAAGTCATACTGAAACACATGTGTGTGTCTGGGGAGCAACACTGTGTGATGTTTATGACATCCTGCTGCTGGATGTGTGAGCCAGGCCTCCGTCCCTGGACCTCCCCAGCCAGCAGGGCTGGACTGGCCATCTGGCATACCGGGCATTTGCCCGGTGGGCCGCGGTAGTTTTGGGCCGAGCCGGCCGGCAAAATAAAATTTAATATTTTTTTTTTACCAGCCGGCCCGGCCGAAAGCTACCATCGAACAGCCCATAAATCGGGGACAGCGGCCCATTGGTAAATGTTCTATACAGACACTGGGCTGGCCCAATCAACAGAGAGAAGGGGGGGGGGGGTCAGGGGTCACGCACGCACGCAGCACCAGACCTCCGTCTCAGTTTCGCGGTAGTATTGGGCCGAGTCGGCCGGCAAAATAAATTTAGTTAGCCTGGATAGTTACTAGATAGATACTGAGAGAGATGGAGCGCAAAAGCACACAAAAACGGAAGGGAGGCTGGGAAAAACTTAGGGAGAAAAACAAAAATAAACTTGAGGCAGATGCTGCCAAATGTGTAAACATTAGGGACATGTTTGCTGCAGGGGCTGCTGCACCCTCAAGTTTACCACAGCAGCAACAGCAACAGGTTGAAGAGGAGGCTGGCAGGGAGGAGCGGGAGCAGGGGACAGATACAGAGGATTAGGGTTAGGGTTAGGGTTGAAGAGGAGGCTAGCAGGGAGGAGCGGGAGCAGGGTACAGATACAGAGGATAGAGAGGATACAGAAGAAGAGGAGGCTAGCAGGGAGGAGCGGGAGCAGGGGACAGATACAGAGGATTAGGGTTAGGGTTAGGGTTGAAGAGGAGGCTAGCAGGGAGGAGCGGGAGCAGGGTACAGATACAGAGGATAGAGAGGATACAGAAGAAGCGGGGCCGAGTCAGCCTGTAACCGTTGACCCGGTAAGGAAAATATAGGTAGCTGTTAGGGGTGTAACGGATCGCCCCCCACGGTTCGGCACGCATGTGTACCGCAGATCAATTGCAAAATGTAACCAAGTAATAATATTACTTAATATTAGTTAATATCCCTTGTAAATCACAATGTAGAGTTGCCATGAAAAGATAGACGCGACAGTTGCGTGCTTTGTTTTACTCTAAAGCGCAATGATAGGTTGATAATGAAAATCCAGAACAACAAGGCTGCGTTCGTAAATTCGCTCTGGAATCTGATCAGCATTCATGGAACGCCTCTTGTCCAATCAAATTACTTGGTCCCTTTATGACGTCGGACCCAGTGTGCTCTCCGGCGCTCTCAGAGCAAATTTACGAACGCAGCCCAAGTGTATCATGGCGAGTAGAGTAGTGCTGCTAATGTTGGCGACAGAGAAGAACTCGAAATGCCTCCCTCGTCATTTAAATCCCATGTATGGGAGCACTTTGGCTTCTCTGTCAATTATAACAATGACGGACAAAGTGTGGTCGATAACAAAGTTACGGTGTTTAAGCGTTGTGCAACGAGAAAGTCGTACGAGCATGGCCACACATTTGCCTCGACATCACCCTGGTGTGTTGACGGGAGGCACGAAAAAGGCAGCTTGACAACTTCTGATAATGTAGCCAATTTTTTCATACCATGTTTAAAGTAAGGTTTCACTTTATTATTTAGTTAAAAGTGGCATAAAACATGTTTATTTGTCTGCTTTAAAGAGCCCAGTGATTCACTGCTGCAACCAGGTGCCTCCTCCCTCTCTCCTACTGCATCAATTAAGTTGAATGTGTGTTTCTGTTTAATATGTAGCCTAATGTTTGAGTGTAGAATATGTTATGTATGTATATATATATATATATATATATATATATATATATATATATATATACAGTATATATACACACACACACACACACACACACACATATATATATATACCAGTTTTGACATCTTGAATGTTGTTGGGTTTTACACAGTAAAAGTGGTGTTTTTACAGAATTCGAGGAAAAGGCTTTTTGTTTTTATTTTTATGTTTTGTGTTGATTCGAAAAATTATCCGATCCGTGACTCAAAAACCGTGACACGATCCGTGAGTTAGATGATCCGTTACACCCCTAGTAGCTGTACAGCTGGGTTTCCGTTAACCGGTAGTTACCGGTCTTTGTCCGGTAAAATATGTTGGTAAAGTCCGACATATTTAAACCTCTTCGGTCATAATGTCCGGTGAAAATAATTCCCTCTAAGCACAATTTGAATACAATTAGCTAAAAATAAATTGTCAAGTATTCTGATTCCTTCTATATTAAAAAAGACATATATAGGCTATATATTTTATTAATGTGTAGGCTAGCGCTAGCCTATGCGATGAAGAAACAGCGGTAATTTATAAGTAATACATTTGAGAGCATGGCAACGGTGGACAACCTGCAGTCGGAGCTGAAAAGCTTAGCAAGCCAGTGGGACAAGCTGAAAACATCACCACTAGAAGAATATGTGACCAGGACAGTGGAAGAGGGACCCGATGGAGGAAAGGAAGAGGACATGGAGATCATCACCAAAAGTTGTGCCTTCTGCAAAGAGTGCCCGCTGTGCTGCTACCAAATTCTGCAGAGATTCAACATGCTCACAGATGCATACCCCCTGCTTGGACTTGCATACAAGTTCTTGCTGACATTGTCAATAACCCAGGTGGCCTGCGAGCGATCATTCTCAACACTTAAGTACATAAAAAGCAGACTGAGGAGCAGCCTGTCTTCCAGCAAACTGGAAGCCTTCATGTTGATGGCCACTGTGGCTTTGGACACAGACAGTGTCATTGACAAAGTGGCAGAGAAGAGTGAGCTCATGAGGAAACTGCTGTTGTACTAAGGTTAGAAAATATTCAAATACAATTATTCTAATAATTTAGCATCTTTTTAGACTGAAGATAATTTGATCATGTGACTCACTCATTGTTATCCCCAGTTCCCCACCTCTCTAAGGATGCCCTGTATGGTTCATTGTCCATTGTTGTTGAGACTAGTATCCAGAGGGCCATGCAGCCTTTTCCACTAAGTGAGTATACAGTACAGTAGCTGTCAGTTTTTTTTCTCCATTTTCTGGAAGATGCTCTGATCATCTGAATCTGTCACATGATAATGTACAATTTACAATTTTGAATTAATTATCTGTCTCTCTCTCCCACTCTCTCCATCATGAGATGGCATTATTGTTATAGTTTGTTGAAGTGGCTGTTTTCCAGATATGCTGCTATCTCTACATTGTTCTACAGTAAGTAAAAAGGTACTAATAATGATGCAATTATTACTACTACTACTAAATGATCATGTCTTAGTCTCACCCTTGTCTCTGTCTCTGTTTCTCTCTCTCTCTCTCTCTCTCTCAAAGGTCGGCGTTGCCGTTTGTTTGAAAAATTTCACTGGACTTCACAGTCTTTCTTTTCCATTTAGCAGTGAGTTCACAGTCTATGCTGTATTTATTACTAGTACTTAAATATTTGAATTTATTATATATTATGTAATATAATAAAACATTTGAAATTATTCTTTGACTTCTGGTGCTTTTTCTTTGATAACATTTTACTTCTAAAATACTTGAGTCAGGTATGGAGATTGTGTACCCCATGGCCACCACCGCCAGTCAAGAGTGAGTGAGTACACTGGTCTACTTGCACTGGTACCATTGCTTACTGCATGTAGTCGTCTTTGTAGTGGTTTGGGGGAATACTACAGTTTGTCATATGACTGTACAGCACAGTATATAAGACGAGTATATAAGGCAAGTATTTTTGTGCTGGTGGGTGTGGTCCGACCGATTGGGGTGGGCCTGTCTGGCCCCCCCCCCCCCCCCCCCCCCCGCCACCACCCGACATCATCAGTTGTCTCATCCTCTGACAGCACATTTAGACAGGCATCTTCACAGCTAGCCACATGGGGTCCTCGGATGGGCCATTGGGGGTTTATAAACACAGCGGCCGGTGGGTAACCATGGCAACCCTGGGCTCGACGACGTGACAGGAGATGGTCCCCTGTCTGTCCTTCAGGCTAGACAGACGGGACAGGTAACAGCTTGACCACAAACACCTTTTAGTTGTTGTTCTAGGAACTTTGACTGGATATTTTTGGCTAATGCTAACGCTAAAAAACAAACATATTTAGATGAAGAAAGAATGTGGTCTAAGATTGTCGTTTATTTGACATAAAGGTCCCCAGAGACTGGGAGTATGAGTATCTTAAAATGCCACATGGTCACATAGTGTCTCTAGAAGATGCTCTGGTACGATGGAATCCTGTCAGCTATAGATGTTCCATGTCGGTACTAGTGTCTTCATGAACCAGGTCCTCAGAGCGGTCAACAGTGTTGTGGGCTACAGTGGAGAGGTCCGTTGCATTGTGGTCTGTGCTGAGATGGTTCATGGACTTGTGGTCTTTGTTTAGATGGTGGTCTACAGGGTTGTAGTCTATAGTGGACTGGCCCATTGCATTGTGGTCTGTGCTGAGATGGTCTCTGGTCTTGTGGTCTACGGTGGTGTGGTCAGCAGGGTTGGTCGTGGTGCGGTCTGTGTTCAGGTCTACTTCCTGGTCTTTAGACGCCAGACAGCTGCCAGTTGCGTGGTAGTTTCCATAACAACGGACAGGAAGGAAGGAAGGAAAAAGAGATCCAGTTAACTGAAGGAGTACCTCGTCACACTTACACGTCGTTGTCTTTGGATATGTTCTTACTAACGAGACGATCTGATGATGTGTTATTGACTAGAGAGTTGTCAGTCTGGTCAATTTCTTCCTGAACACCCGTGATCTCTCCTGCCTGCCTGTCTGTCTGTCTGTCTGTCTGTCTGCATGTCTGCCTGCGTGTCTGTTGGTCTGTCTGTCTGTCTGTCTGTCTGTCTGTCTGTCTGCCTGCCTGCCTGCCTGCCTGTCTATCTGTCTGTCTGTCTGTCTGCCTGCCTGTAAGTAACATCCCCGCTGTGATACCCTACCTACCTGCCTGTCTGCCTACCTGACTGTTTGCCTGTCTGTCTGTCTGCCTGCCTGACTGTC
The DNA here is from genome assembly GCF_963989245.1 of Nansenia antarctica. Classification (NCBI taxonomy): domain Eukaryota; kingdom Metazoa; phylum Chordata; class Actinopteri; order Argentiniformes; family Microstomatidae; genus Nansenia; species Nansenia antarctica. The sequence goes on from NC_137675.1 coordinate 84,756,275, forward strand.
TGTCCGCCTCTCTGTCTGTCTGTGACATCACTGCTGTGATCCCCTACCTGTCTGTCTTTCTGCCTGCCTGTCTGTCTGTCTGTGACATCACTACTGTGATCCCCTACCTGCCTCCCTGCCTGCCTCCCTGCCTGTCTGTCTGCCTGCCTGCCTGTCTGTCTGTGACATCACTACTGTGATCCCCTACCTGCCTGTCTTTCTGTCTGCCCGTGTGTCTGCCTGTCTGCCTGTCTGTCTGTCTGTCTGTCTGTGACATCACTGCTGTGATGTCCTACCTGTTGTTGTGGGTCAGAGCCACGGAGGTCTGTGATTGGTTGGGTCGGAAGGAAGCGGGATGCCGGACAAAAGGGGCGGGGCCAGCGATGACGTGGAGGCCTGGGGAGGCGGACGGATCCTCAGACACCCGCTGGAGGCGGAGTTTGGCGAGGGCAGGGCGCCGGCCAAAGGAGGCGAGGGCAGGGCGCCGGCCAAAGGAGGCGGGGCCTCGCAACGGACCGCTGGCACTGCTGTCATGGTTACCCAGCTTAACCAGAGAGACGCTGACTGAGAGGGAGCGAGAAAGAGAGAGGGAGAGAGAGAGAGAGAGAGAGAGGCAGGGAGAGAGAAAGAGAGAGAGGCAGAGAGGGGGGAGAGAGAGAGGGATAGGGAGAAAGAGAGATTAGGTTCAAAAGTAGGTGCAACAAGACTGTAATACACGAATAGCCCACTGAGCACAAGTCCTAGGCCAACCCAGTCTATCATATTGTAACGACCAAATGAATGGGAAAGTGTGTCCAAACTTTTGACTGGTACTGTATTATAATGTCCTATTCCAGCATTTGTATTGTATTTATACAGTGTATTTAGTTAGGGTGTATTTGAGCATTGTGGTTTGTTGCATGTGTATAAGCCTGCTGAGGCCCCTGTGTGAAACAAGCATCTCACTGCTGTGTGACAAGAAACACATATGACCCTGACGTGTCTGTGGGCCACTCACTGGGCAGGAGGACCCGGCGGTCCGAGGCGCTTTGACCCAGGGGGGCTGTGGCCCGGGGGGGCCGCCAGTCCTTGTCCCTCCACTGCCAGAGGCGTTGCTTCTGGGGGCGCTGGGGAAGCTGGGGGGGCTGGAGGGGCTGGAGGGGGTTGTTCCGTCTCGGGGGTGGGTCACGTTGAGCCAGGGAGGGCTCCTTCCACATGGTCCCCACTCTCCGCAGGTGCGCGAAGCCGAGGCCGCCCCCCAGCGAGTCCAGCTGTCCAGACAACAGAGCTCAACGTCAGGACACTGGAGGACAGGAGCAGGGGAGGCCGGTGGAGGTAGAAATCGGAGGACGGGCTCGTCGTGACGCATGGAACGGGGTATGGAACGGTACGTGTGTTTGATACCATTCCTCATTGCGTTCCATGCATTTCAATGCGCTCCCATCCTCCGATTCTACCTCCATCAGCCTCTCCTGCTCCCCCGCCCCCCCTGTCAAATTGTATTCCCCTGGTCGTAGATAAAATAAACTTAGTTTTCAGTCAACTTACAAAGTAAAAAGGGTAGAAAGAGTAAAGTAAAAGGGTTAAAGAAAACCATTTGCATTTCTAGGCTGCGAGGTCTGCCTTACCCAACTGTGCTAGCACTGTTAGCTTGGAGAAGGCCGTTCTGGTACTGTGAGTTAGCATCTAGGCTTGTAGATCAGCATATTTGCGCTAATGATGGAGAGGTATGATTTCTGGGGTTATGTGTAAGCACCTTTGGGATTGTGAATGGGCGTTTAATGACTTATAAACAACCATACATATGTGTTAGCATTTATAGGCTAATAAACGGGCACGTGTGTTTGCATTTATGGGTATATAAGGTGTGGTTGATTATGAAAACATGGTGTTTGTACATTCATATTAAAGGGTTGTTTGCACAGCAGTAAAATGTATATTTTTTCATAACCAGACAAAAACGTTCTCTAAAAATGAGTACCAACTTATTCATAGCCAGCTTGAATCTATAATATAACATATTAACATATAACATATAACATATTTAATATAGTTTCTCTGGAGTTTACATACCACTCTAGAACCAAAAAGTGCTTGATCCTGTCAGAGAATGTTGAGGAACACTGTAGAACCCCTTTGGGTTCCTCTTTGGGTACGCAAGAAACCTAGCGTATATATAACACAGAGAAACCTAGCGTATATATAACACAGAGAAGGGTCCTCCAAACAGTTCTCGGTGTCTGTGGCTCAGGAGGTAGAGCCGGCGTCTAATGATCTCAAAGGTCGGCGGTTCGGCAGTTCGATCCCCGGCTGGGCACATGTCGAGGTGTCCTTGGGCAAGACACTGAACCCCAAATTGCTCCCAATGAGCGGGGCCGGCGCCTTGCATGGTAGCTTGCCGCCATTGTTGTGTGAATGGGTGAATGGGTGAATGAGAGGCCATTGTAAAGCGCTTTGGAATAAGGCGCTATAATATACTGTACATGCATTCCATTCTCTCCTACAGGAAAAAAGCCAAAGAAGCCTGTCTTTTCTAACGACAAGCCTGTCTGTGGACTCACCCTGGCTATCACCGTGCTGAGGTAGAGTCCTGAGTCAGCCGCGGCCACAGGGGGTGCTGTGACGTCCTTGTAGCAGGACGCGCCCCCCAGCAGCCGCCAGACCTGGTCCACCACCCCCAGGTCTCTCAGCAGGCCGGCCCGCTGCTCCAGGCCACGCAGACGCTCCTCCTCCTCCGTCAGCGTCGGGGGCACGGCCAGGGCAGGCAGGAAGTGGGGGACGCCCGCCCGGCGCTAGGCAACGGCAGAGACGCAGCACAGACACAGACATGAACACCAACACTTTTTTATAAATGATAGACCCGCAGAAAGCACTAGCTACTCAAATTGTGGGTCTGTGTGTGTATTGCTCAGTATCTGCCATTATTGGTAGCCGCTCAATATGGAGAAGGCGGTGCTTCTTGTACCCATGAGCTGGATACTGTCTGTTTTACAGTGTTGATACTGTATCTGTCAATCCACTGTTATCATCTGGTGTGAATAACATCCTATGTGTCGGCATACGTGGTTGTCAACTCAGCACTATTGTAACTGACTGTTTTCATAATGTCAAAATGCACTGATAGTATTTATGTCCTTTAGATATTGTACATTTATGTGGACATAAATAAAGCATTTAAAATGTGCAAGGTGAGCTCACATGGCTGTGTGTGTGAGTGTGTGCGTGCGTGTGTGTGTGTGTGTGTGTGTGTGTGTGTGTGTGTGTGTGTGTGTGTGTGTGTGTGTGTGTGTGTGTGTGTGTGTGTGTGTGTGTGTGTGTGTGTGCATTGTGAACTCACATATTTGTGTTTGTGTGTGGGGCGGAGGGGTTTGTGTGTTTTGTCCTTCTCTCCTGCAGACTCTCCCTGTAGACCCAGCCTCGGCTTCCCATGAAGGTCCCGGATCAGCTGTCTGGCAGGACGCACCAGAGGTGGGGGACTCGAGTCACATGACTTGACTCTAGTCGGACTGGTGTCGCAAATGTGCAAATTGCAAATTCGTGGACTCAATACTTGCTTGACGAACATTGATAAAAGATAGCATTTTTCTAGATATTGACAAGTTAGAATGTTTTGTTTTGACACGCGATTGGGTGACTTCTCACGCAATGAGCGTCACCTGTTACCTGGCAACCTGCTGGACGCAGCACACCACTAGAGGCCAACGGATAGCTGTCTTGGTAGCGGGACAGTGATTATTTTGTCGACAACGGTAATAACAAGTGAACAGCGTTATGCAAACTAAGTCTGCAGCTCAAACATCTGCGACCACCACAACATCCAACTTCATCCGTCACTAGAAAACCCTTCAAGAAAGGTGTCTTTTTAGCTAACTTATTGGCTGGTCAAACCCACGAATAGCCACGCCCTCCCCTCTGTGTTCAAGTTGGCAGTAGTTATTAGTTGGAGTTCCTGCAACTACAATAATAACAAATATATCGATTTTTGCAATGATAATATCATGGCGCTGACGCGAACGGTGGAACAAATGCCGGTGGCTCAACATTCTAGTCGGATCCTTGATTGAGATTAATAAAATGGTCCATGTCATTGATCTATCAGTACAGATATCCATGTCATTTATCTATCAGTACAGATATCCCATGTCATTGATCTATCAGTACAGATATCCATGTCATTGATCTATCAGTACAGATATCCCATTGGTGTTTCTTGATTGCAGGAAGACCGACCGATGCAAACGAACCGAACATTGTTTCCAAGAACCTTGATGGGGGACAGGAGAAGTAGCTTCAAGGCGGCCTCGGGGGTATTCCATCAACGTCGCTAAAGGAAAATCCTGGCTTATTTTTGATAACTTCTCGCGAGACTTATCAGAATATGCCTGGATATTTTTAGGAACTCTCGCGAGATTTGTCAGACTAAACCTGGATTTTCTTTTAGCGATGTTGATGAAATACACCCCAGGGTACAACATTCACTCCTTGCTGGAGTATTCTAAACTGTCTGACTCTGCGCATTGTTACACCTGCAGACATTGTAGCCCTCCTAATGGCACAGAGATGGCATTTGACTCACAATCCAGATTCAAAAACTAGAGGAAAGCAACCGACAGAGAGGGGGGGTTTGCAATGCATGACAGGTCTGAGCAGCACAAACAATACAATTGTAACTCGTACTGAAACAAATAGCTAGCTGTAACTGGAATACTGTTACTGTGCGGCATTAATTTAACTAAACATTTTGAAAGCTTGAACACTGCCGTTGTCTTTTTTGTCCCGGGTAGGGTTGCCACCCGTCCCTTAAAATACGGAATCGTCCCGTATCTGACAGTTAAAAGATGCGTCCCATTTTGAACCAATACGGGACGCTGTTTGTTCCGTATTTTCAATCCACCCGCATTGCGTGATTCCTCCAATATATCATATAAGGCTTTATTGAAACGATGTTTAACTTAGGATTTACTAGCACTGGCGCCCCTACCCCGCCCTTGGGCCCGTGGTGGTCATGGTCCCGAGGAGCGGGGCCCCTACTGCGAGGGGTGTCCCTTATTTCTCTGACTGAAAGGTGGCAACCCTAGTCCCGGGTTGAATGTGCCCCTCTGACAAACCCCCCCCCCCCCAGTAAAATTGGTCTAAAACCTCCACTGAAAGTACTATCAAATATTTATTTTGCAAATGCAGAGCGTTGTAAGTGTCTATTCACCTTATGTTTCTAGGCAGCAAGACCGCTACCAGCTGCTAGCTAATGTGGATATGGACACAATAAGACAAATAGAATGTCCCATAAAAGTTAGTTCAAAAATTAATGCTTGAAAAACTCATTATACTTGAATTATAAGCTTTCATGGTTTGATAATAATAATAATAATAATAATAATAACTTTTATTTGTATAGCGCTTTTCCTGCAAACGTTGCAGCTCAAAGTGCTCCAATTATGATATAATCATCATTTAATTATTTAGTAATTTAAAGGGAATATTAAAAAGATGGGTTTTTAGTCTTGACTTGAACATATTTGCTGAGGTTGCATCATAATGTACCCTAATATTCAGTAATGTCAGTATTTGGTGGCATACTAAAACCATTATACTTGAATAGTTTCATGTAATGACAGTAATGTTTACATTTTAGGCTATATATGTATTTATTTGTATATACTTGTCTTTAGTTTATACACTATTCTTGTTGTTCATTTAGGAGGCTTGTTATTGATTGCCACAAAATGTCAATGTTTTTTGTTAATGTTTAAAATAAAACTTACAATAAAACTTTTCATGACCTCTGTCTATTAACTGATTTAAATGTAGAAACTGGGGTAAATCATCTGAATCATATCAATCATTCATATGACTTGGCTTGACTTATAGCAGGGACTCGACTTGACTTGCTTGATTCTCACCACAGTGACTTGCTTGAGACTTGAAGGATAATTGATTGACTGAAATGCAGAGGCTCATCTCCAGGTGCAGGACCTGTATGTCACCAGCATGTGGCAGCAAAACACTTTTCACAGCTGAAGGAGTGACGGCAGGGCAGAGGCCATGAACGAACACTCAGGCAGCGTTTCACTCCCGTCCCATCATCAAATCAAATGTTATTTGTCACTTATTGCATACAGTTGAAATGACAAAGTAAAATGTTTCGGGATCTTGCTCTATGCTCAACACAGCAGCAACAACAATTCAATGAGAAGTTATAAAAGTGACAGTAAAGTGAAAATAGTCACTTTCACCGACCTGACAACACTTTTCACACATTTCATCAATATAATATTTACACGAATGTCATTAACGACCTTAATAAGGGCTGTTTCCGTGCTATGAAAGCCTGATTGAAATTCATCAAAGAGATAATTTAGCCTACGGTCAAATAATTGCTAAGTTGTTCGTGGGCAGCTATTTCAATATTTTTTCCTACACAGGAAAGGTTTGATATGGGTCTGTAGTTGTTCAGTACAAATGGGTCTAGGCCGTTCTTTTTTAGTAAAGGCTTGATAACTGCAGTTTTCAGGGTTTCAGGGAAAATTCAGCCGGGGTCCATTACCAAGCAGGTGTCATGTGAGTCACGTGACAGCCTCGCCCTGTCACTCATATTAAACTAGTTCATAATCAATTGAAGGGGGAGTAATCATCTAACAAGGTTAAGTAGACCGATGGATTTCCAGGTGGCTCGTGTATCTCTTTGCTCTCTCTCTCTCTGAATGATGAAGATGATGATGATGAAGATGAAGATAGCTCCGTGCCGTTCAGAATGGACCCCCTCCCCCCATTACAGAGAATAATCAATATACCCACTTCAACTTCAAATCAGATACTATGTATAACATCACTTTCATCATTCATCATCTCTGATGTATGAAATGAAATATGAAATACTTTTCAGCAATAATCCAATACCTGCAGGACCTATAGGCCTACCTCTTATACAGTTGTTGTTGTTGTTGTTTTTATCATTGAAGTAATACCGAATGTGTCCATGCTTTTTGCTATTTAGTGTAGCATATAGTGTTTTCAATGAAATCCTTGAATTATATCTGAATGACATCATATACTTCGAAATGGTGAAGGGGTGATATGGACTTTAATGTGAATGCAGCGTTACCAGAGGCTGTATTGTATATCGTTCTATATCATTCTGTATCGTATTCTGAACTGCATACGCTGCCTTGTAATTCTGTCCTGATAAATAAAGCATACATCATTTTTTATGATGATTCTGGCTACTGGTTATCCTGATGGAGAGTTATTGATTGACTGAAATGCAGAGGCTCATCTCCAGGTGCAGGAGCTTTATGTCACCAGCAGGTGGCAGCAAAAACACTTTTCACAGCCACTTGAACACTTGTCACTTATCCATGAATGAATGAATGAATGAATGAATGAATGAATGAATGAATGAATGAATGAATGAATGAATGAATGAATGAATGAATGAATGGTCTTTATTGTCATTGCTATAGTACAGGTACCAAACAACGAAATTTAGGAGGGGTGGCTCCCCTGGTGCTAGGAAAGAAAAAATAAACTAAAAAAACAAGAAGGGAAGGAGCTGGTTTACATAAATAAAGGCTATGTACACTATCCACTATACTATACTGTACAGATAGACGACTAGGGTTGTCATATTGCACATAGTGTTATTGCACATTCATTTAAAGTGTCGCAGTTTGCAGGCTTGAAATGTACATATTTGTGCCTCAGCACTACACCTGATTTTTTCAGTCCAGCAGCTGCCATCAATCCGTCCAGACTGTCCAGGGCCCAGAACCTAGGTCTTTGCTGTGTTCAGGGCCTGGATGGCCCTGGGGTAGAAGCTGTGCTTCAGTCTGTTTGTCCTTGCGGCCATGGTCCTGTACCGCCTTTTCGAGGGCAGCCGGGCAAAGTGTTCGTACCCAGGGTGGGTTGGGTCTCTGGAGATCTTGGAGGCCTTCCTGAGACAGCGTGTGTTGTACAGCTCTTCCAGAGAGGGGAGGGGGGCGCCGGTGATCTTCTGGGCTGTTCTCACGACTCTCTGTAGCGCATTTCTCTCCGCGGTTGTGCAGCTGGAGAACCAGTTGCAGATGCCGTAGGTGAGGATGCTCTCCACTCCGCCGCGGTAGAAGGCCACCAGTATCTCCTGCTTGTTGTGTTCCTTCCTGAGGACTTTCAGGAAGTAGAGCCGCTGTTGTGCCTTCTTGATGGTGGCTACTGTGTTGTTCTTCCAGGACAGGTCATCCTGTATGTGCACCCCCAGGAATCGGAGGGCTGAGACTCTCTCCACGCTCTCTCCGTCGATGAGCAGGGGCTGGACCTCAGACTTTTTCCTCCTGAAGTCCACGATGATTTCCTGGGTCTTTGACTTGTTCAGCAGCAGGTTGTTAACCTTGCACAGCTTGCTCAGTTGCTCTACCTCATCCCTGTACGCCGCCTCGTCCCCCCCCGAGATGCTGCCCACCACGGTGGTGTCGTCTGCACTGATGGCGTAACGAGTCTGCACTGGGTCCTAATGCAGGAGGGCCAGAGTTGGCCCGAAGGAGCGCAACATTTATATTTTTCTGCGAATTTTTTTGCGATTCATGCTTATCTTACAACAAGTTTTCATTAGCCAAAATAAATAATAGCCTAGTAAAGGGTGCGCTTTCGTGAGAGAGAGCGAGAGAGAAAGGGGGGGGGGGGGGGGGGTTCATATAAATCCATCCTCATTGAACCTCTACTGAAACAGTGAGTAAATATTAGAACTAAGAGATGCCAAACTCTTTTAATATATCGGATTTATATTATTATTCTTATTCACTGGAATAGTGAAAAGGAATAGGCCTAACTAAAGTGTAATATCTGGACATACTGTATATATCATATCTTTATGGCTTTTGCACTATTGCACTTGCATCTGGCTAGATGCCGAATGTGTTTCGTTGTCTGAATCTGAATAAGCATGACTGAAACTTGGCCGTGGAAGAAGTGAATTCATATGTATTTGTCATTACTTAATTCCAGTGAATCTCACGACTGCGAGGAGTGGCTCACAATGAACAATGTCTGGTACATGTCTGGTACATTGTTCATTGTGAGCCCAAGCTCTACAAAAATGTCTTCCTTGTTCCTAGTTCCATAACAATATAATGAAGACAGTCACCATCATCATCATCATCATCATCATCATCATCATCGTCATCATCATCATCGTCATCGTCATCGTCATCGTCATCGTCATCGTCATCATCATCGTCATCGTCATCGTCATCATCCGCACTACCGCTGCTTTCCAGATGTGTGAAAGGACAGGTTAAAAAGGTCTGCAAGGGGAGCTGCATCATGGTCTGCATCAACACCACCCCCACCCACACCTCCACCAACCTCCCTCCTCCCAACACCACCCCCACCCACACCTCCACCACCCTCCCTCCTCCCAACACCACCCCCACCCACACCTCCACCACCCTCCCTCCTCCCAACACCACCCCCACCCACACCTCCACCAACCTCCCTCCTCCCAACACAATCTTATTCTTATTATTCTTAAATGTCTTATTCTGATATCTAATATCCTTCCTCCTGAATGTCTTCCTTGTTCCTCGTTCCTGAACAACATGACACAGCAGCAGAGACAAATAACACCCCCACCCCCACCCCACCCACGCCCACGCCACCCCCACCCACACCTGATCTCCTACCTATAAATTGATTCACATTCAGCTGTAGAACACATCTACTTACCTTGGTTCCCTCTCAGTTCCAGTTTAGTGGGACTGCTTCATCAGACAGCAGAGAAACTCCAGCGAGAGAAAGTCACAATGAGTGCACGTCCAGGTGAGACCCTCTGAATGTGAGATGTTACAGGTCGTCTGTTAGTCAGAACGATTGCTCTACGCAGTATTATTATTATTATATATATATATTTTTATTACTATCACTATTATTATTATTATCATTATTATTATTATTATTATTATTATTATTGTTGTTGTTGTTATTATTACTAATATTCTTCTTCTTATCATTATTATTACTATTATTATTATCATCATTATTGTTGTTATTATTATTATTATTATTATTACTACTACTATTATTATTATTATTATCGTTATTATTATTATTATTATTATTATTATACAGGTGTTGTCTTTTGAGGTAATTGTGTTGCCTATCTCTTTTCTAGACCAGAACAAGGTGGCTTTCACAGTACTCCTGTCGGAAACTGACCCACCATGGGTGTTGACAAATGTTGGCAATGCCTACTGCCCTAAGACAGGTGAGCTATCCCTAACTGTCTGAGTGTGTGGGTTATCTCTAACTGTCTGTCTGAGTGTGTGGGTTATCTCTAACTGTCTGTCTGAGTGTGTGGGTTATCTCTAACTGTCTGTCTGAGTGTGTGGGTTATCTCTAACTGTCTGTCTGTCTGAGTGTGTGGGTTATCTCTAACTACCTGTCTGAGTGTGTGGGTTATCTCTAACTACCTGTCTGAGTGTGTGGGTTATCTCTAACTGTCTGTCTGAGTGTGTGGGTTATCTCTAACTGTCTGTCTGAGTGTGTGGGTTATCTCTAACTGTCTGTCTGAGTGTGTGGGTTATCTCTAACTGTCTGTCTGAGTGTGTGGGTTATCTCTAACTGTCTGTCTGTCTGAGTGTGTGGGTTATCTCTAACTACCTGTCTGAGTGTGTGGGTTATCTCTAACTGTCTGTCTGAGTGTGTGGGTTATCTCTAACTAACTGTCTGAGTGTGTGGGTTATCTCTAACTAACTGTCTGAGTGTGTGGGTTATCTCTAACTAACTGTCTGAGTGTGTGGGTTATCTCTAACTGTCTGTCTGAGTGTGTGGGTTATCTCTAACTGTCTGTCTGAGTGTGTGGGTTATCTCTAACCACCTGTCTGAGTGTGTGGGTTATCTCTAACTAACTGTCTGAGTGTGTGGGTTATCTCTAACTAACTGTCTGAGTGTGTGGGTTATCTCTAACTACCTGTCTGCGTGTGTGGGTTATCTCTGACTGTCTGTCTGAGTGTGTGGGTTATCTCTAACTGTCTGTCTGAGTGTGTGGGTTATCTCTAACTGTCTGTCTGAGTGTGTGGGTTATCTCTAACTGTCTGTCTGAGTGTGTGGGTTATCTCTAACTGTCTGTCTGAGTGTGTGGGTTATCTCTAACTGTCTGTCTGTCTGAGTGTGTAGGTTATCTCTAACTACCTGTCTGAGTGTGTGGGTTATCTCTAACTGTCTGTCTGAGTGTGTGGGTTATCTCTAACTGTCTGTCTGAGTGTGTGGGTTATCTCTAACTGTCTGTCTGAGTGTGTGGGTTATCTCTAACTACCTGTCTGAGTGTGTGGGTTATCTCTAACTACCTGTCTGAGTGTGTGGGTTATCTCTAACTGTCTGTCTGAGTGTGTGGGTTATCTCTAACTGTCTGTCTGAGTGTGTGGGTTATCTCTAACTACCCGTCTGAGTGTGTGGGTTATCTATAACTGTCTGTCTGAGTGTGTGGGTTATCTATAACTACCTGTCTGAGTGTGTGGGTTATCTCTAACTGTCTGTCTGAGTGTGTGGGTTATCTATAACTACCTGTCTGAGTGTGTGGGTTATCTCTAACTGTCTGTCTGAGTGTGTGGGTTATCTCTAACTGTCTGTCTGAGTGTGTGGGTTATCTCTAACTGCCTGTCTGAGTGTGTGGGTTATCTCTAACTGTCTGTCTGAGTGTGTGGGTTATCTCTAACTGTCTGTCTGAGTGTGTGGGTTATCTCTAACTACCCGTCTGAGTGTGTGGGTTATCTCTAACTACCTGTCTGAGTGTGTGGGTTATCTCTAACTGTCTGTCTGAGTGTGTGGGTTATCTATAACTACCTGTCTGAGTGTGTGGGTTATCTATAACTGTCTGTCTGAGTGTGTGGGTTATCTCTAACTGTCTGTCTGAGTGTGTGGGTTATCTATAACTACCTGTCTGAGTGTGTGGGTTATCTCTAACTAACTGTCTGAGTGTGTGGGTTATCTCTAACTACCTGTCTGAGTGTGTGGGTTATCTCTAACTGCCTGTCTGAGTGTGTGGGTTATCTCTAACTAACTGTCTGAGTGTGTGGGTTATCTCTAACTACCTGTCTGAGTGTGTGGGTTATCTCTAACTGTCTGTCTGAGTGTGTGGGTTATCTCTAACTGTCTGTCTGAGTGTGTGGGTTATCTCTAACCACCTGTCTGAGTGTGTGAGTTATCTCTAACTAACTGTCTGAGTGTGTGGGTTATCTCTAACTAACTGTCTGAGTGTGTGGGTTATCTATAACTGCCTGTCTGAGTGTGTGGGTTATCTCTAACTGTCTGTCTGAGTGTGTGGGTTATCTCTAACTGTCTGTCTGAGTGTGTGGGTTATCTCTAACTGCCTGTCTGAGTGTGTGGGTTATCTCTAACTACCTGTCTGAGTGTGTGGGTTATCTCTAACTGTCTGTCTGAGTGTGTGGGTTATCTCTAACTGTCTGTCTGAGTGTGTGGGTTATCTCTAACTGTCTGTCTGTCTGAGTGTGTGGGTTATCTCTAACTGTCTGTCTGTCTGAGTGTGTGGGTTATCTCTTACTGTCTGTCTGTCTGAGTGTGTGGGTTATCTCTAACTACCTGTCTGAGTGTGTGGGTTATCTCTAACTACCTGTCTGAGTGTGTGGGTTATCTCTAACTACCTGTCTGAGTGTGTGGGTTATCTCTAACTGCCTGTCTGAGTGTGTGGGTTATCTCTAACTGTCTGTCTGAGTGTGTGGGTTATCTCTAACTGCCTGTCTGAGTGTGTGGGTTATCTCTAACTGCCTGTCTGAGTGTGTGGGTTATCTCTAACTACCTGTCTGAGTGTGTGGGTTATCTCTAACTACCTGTCTGAGTGTGTGGGTTATCTCTAACTACCTGTCTGAGTGTGTGGGTTATCTCTAACTGTCTGTCTGAGTGTGTGGGTTATCTCTAACTACCTGTCTGAGTGTGTGGGTTATCTCTAACTGTCTGTCTGAGTGTGTGGGTTATCTCTAACTGTCTGTCTGAGTGTGTGGGTTATCTCTAACTGCCTGTCTGAGTGTGTGGGTTATCTCTAACTACCTGTCTGAGTGTGTGGGTTATCTCTAACTGTCTGTCTGAGTGTGTGGGTTATCTCTAACTACCTGTCTGAGTGTGTGGGTTATCTCTAACTGTCTGTCTGAGTGTGTGGGTTATCTCTAACTGCCTGTCTGTCTGAGTGTGTGGGTTATCTCTAACTGTCTGTCTGAGTGTGTGGGTTATCTCTAACTAACTGTCTGAGTGTGTGGGTTATCTCTAACTACCTGTCTGAGTGTGTGGGTTATCTCTAACTAACTGTCTGAGTGTGTGAGTTATCTCTAACTGTCTGTCTGAGTGTGTGGGTTATCTCTAACTGTCTGTCTGAGTGTGTGGGTTATCTCTAACTAACTGTCTGAGTGTGTGGGTTATCTCTAACCACCTGTCTGAGTGTGTGGGTTATCTCTAACTGTCTGTCTGAGTGTGTGGGTTATCTCTAACTACCTGTCTGAGTGTGTGGGTTATCTCTAACTAACTGTCTGAGTGTGTGGGTTATCTCTAACTGTCTGTCTGAGTGTGTGGGTTATCTCTAACTGTCTGTCTGAGTGTGTGGGTTATCTCTAACTACCTGTCTGAGTGTGTGGGTTATCTCTAACTGCCTGTCTGAGTGTGTGGGTTATCTCTAACTACCTGTCTGAGTGTGTGGGTTATCTCTAACTGTCTGTCTGAGTGTGTGGGTTATCTCTAACTGTCTGTCTGAGTGTGTGGGTTATCTCTAACTACCTGTCTGAGTGTGTGGGTTATCTCTAACTGTCTGTCTGAGTGTGTGGGTTATCTCTAACTAACTGTCTGAGTGTGTGGGTTATCTCTAACTACCTGTCTGAGTGTGTGGGTTATCTCTAACTGTCTGTCTGAGTGTGTGGGTTATCTCTCTAACTGTCTGTCTGAGTGTGTGGGTTATCTCTAACTGTCTGTCTGAGTGTGTGGGTTATCTCTAACTAACTGTCTGAGTGTGTGGGTTATCTCTAACTGTCTGTCTGAGTGTGTGGGTTATCTCTAACTACCTGTCTGAGTGTGTGGGTTATCTCTAACTGTCTGTCTGAGTGTGTGGGTTATCTCTAACTGTCTGTCTGAGTGTGTGGGTTATCTCTAACTACCCGTCTGAGTGTGTGGGTTATCTCTAACTACCCGTCTGAGTGTGTGGGTTATCTCTAACTGTCTGTCTGAGTGTGTGGGTTATCTCTAACCACCTGTCTGAGTGTGTGGGTTATCTCTAACTGTCTGTCTGAGTGTGTGGGTTATCTCTAACTACCTGTCTGTCTGAGTGTGTAGGTTATCTCTAACTGTCTGTCTGAGTGTGTGGGTTATCTCTAACTGTCTGTCTGAGTGTGTGGGTTATCTCTAACTGTCTGTCTGAGTGTGGGGGTTATCTCTAACTACCTGTCTGAGTGTGTGGGTTATCTCTAACTGTCTGTCTGAGTGTGTGGGTTATCTCTAACTGTCTGTCTGAGTGTGTGGGTTATCTCTAACTACCCGTCTGAGTGTGTGGGTTATCTCTAACTACCTGTCTGAGTGTGTGGGTTATCTATAACTGTCTGTCTGAGTGTGTGGGTTATCTCTAACTGTCTGTCTGAGTGTGTGGGTTATCTCTAACTGTCTGTCTGAGTGTGGGGGTTATCTCTAACTACCTGTCTGAGTGTGTGGGTTATCTCTAACTGTCTGTCTGAGTGTGTGGGTTATCTCTAACTGTCTGTCTGAGTGTGTGGGTTATCTCTAACTACCCGTCTGAGTGTGTGGGTTATCTATAACTGTCTGTCTGAGTGTGTGGGTTATCTCTAACTACCTGTCTGAGTGTGTGGGTTATCTATAACTGTCTGTCTGAGTGTGTGGGTTATCTCTAACTACCTGTCTGAGTGTGTGGGTTATCTCTAACAACCCGTCTGAGTGTGGGGGTTATCTCTAACTACCTGTCTGAGTGTGTGGGTTATCTCTAACTGTCTGTCTGAGTGTGTGGGTTATCTCTAACTGTCTGTCTGAGTGTGTGGGTTATCTCTAACTACCTGTCTGAGTGTGTGGGTTATCTATAACTAACTGTCTGAGTGTGTGGGTTATCTCTACCTGTCTGTCTGAGTGTGTGGGTTATCTCTAACTGTCTGTCTGAGTGTGTGGGTTATCTCTAACTAACTGTCTGAGTGTGTGGGTTATCTATAACTGTCTGTCTGAGTGTGTGGGTTATCTATAACTACCTGTCTGTCTGAGTGTGTGGGTTATCTCTAACTGTCTGTCTGAGTGTGTGGGTTATCTCTAACTACCTGTCTGAGTGTGTGGGTTATCTCTAACAACCCGTCTGAGTGTGTGGGTTATCTCTAACCACCTGTCTGAGTGTGTGGGTTATCTCTAACTGTCTGTCTGAGTGTGTGGGTTATCTCTAACTAACTGTCTGAGTGTGTGAGTTATCTCTAACTGTCTGTCTGAGTGTGTGGGTTATCTCTAACTACCCGTCTGAGTGTGTGGGTTATCTCTAACTACCTGTCTGAGTGTGTGGGTTATCTCTAACTGTCTGTCTGAGTGTGTGGGTTATCTCTAACTACCTGTCTGTCTGAGTGTGTGGGTTATCTCTAACTGTCTGTCTGAGTGTGTGGGTTATCTCTAACTGTCTGTCTGAGTGTGTGGGTTATCTCTAACTGTCTGTCTGAGTGTGTGGGTTATCTCTAACTACCTGTCTGAGTGTGTGGGTTATCTCTAACTGTCTGTCTGAGTGTGTGGGTTATCTCTAACTGTCTGTCTGTCTGAGTGTGTGGGTTATCTCTAACTGTCTGTCTGTCTGAGTGTGTAGGTTATCTCTAACTACCTGTCTGAGTGTGTGGGTTATCTCTAACCACCTGTCTGAGTGTGTGGGTTATCTCTAACCACCTGTCTGAGTGTGTGGGTTATCTCTAACTGTCTGTCTGAGTGTGTGGGTTATCTCTAACTGTCTGTCTGAGTGTGTGGGTTATCTCTAACTGTCTGTCTGAGTGTGTGGGTTATCTCTAACTGTCTGTCTGAGTGTGTGGGTTATCTCTAACTGTCTGTCTGAGTGTGTGGGTTATCTCTAACTGTCTGTCTGAGTGTGTGGGTTATCTCTAACTGTCTGTCTGAGTGTGTGGGTTATCTCTAACTGTCTGTCTGAGTGTGTGGGTTATCTCTAACTGTCTGTCTGAGTGTGTGAGTTATCTCTAACTACCTGTCTGAGTGTGTGGGTTATCTCTAACTAACTGTCTGAGTGTGTGGGTTATCTCTAACTAACTGTCTGAGTGTGTGGGTTATCTCTAACTGTCTGTCTGAGTGTGTGGGTTATCTCTAACTGTCTGTCTGAGTGTGTGGGTTATCTCTAACTGTCTGTCTGAGTGTGTGGGTTATCTCTAACTGTCTGTCTGAGTGTGTGAGTTATCTCTAACTACCTGTCTGAGTGTGTGGGTTATCTCTAACTACCTGTCTGAGTGTGTGGGTTATCTCTAACTAACTGTCTGAGTGTGTGGGTTATCTCTAACTGTCTGTCTGCGTGTGTGGGTTATCTCTAACTGTCTGTCTGAGTGTGTGAGTTATCTCTAACTACCTGTCTGAGTGTGTGGGTTATCTCTAACTAACTGTCTGAGTGTGTGGGTTATCTCTAACTGTCTGTCTGAGTGTGTGGGTTATCTCTAACTGTCTGTCTGAGTGTGTGGGTTATCTCTAACTACCCGTCTGAGTGTGTGGGTTATCTCTAACTACCTGTCTGTCTGAGTGTGTGGGTTATCTCTAACTGTCTGTCTGAGTGTGTGGGTTATCTCTAACTGTCTGTCTGAGTGTGTGGGTTATCTCTAACTGCCTGTCTGAGTGTGTGGGTTATCTCTAACTGTCTGTCTGAGTGTGTGGGTTATCTCTAACTGCCTGTCTGAGTGTGTGGGTTATCTCTAACTACCTGTCTGAGTGTGTGGGTTATCTCTAACTGTCTGTCTGAGTGTGTGGGTTATCTCTAACTACCTGTCTGTCTGAGTGTGTGGGTTATCTCTAACTGTCTGTCTGAGTGTGTGGGTTATCTCTAACTGCCTGTCTGAGTGTGTGGGTTATCTCTAACTGTCTGTCTGAGTGTGTGGGTTATCTCTAACTGTCTGTCTGAGTGTGTGGGTTATCTCTAACTGTCTGTCTGAGTGTGTGGGTTATCTCTAACTGTCTGTCTGAGTGTGTGGGTTATCTCTAACTACCTGTCTGAGTGTGTGAGTTATCTCTAACTGTCTGTCTGAGTGTGTGGGTTATCTCTAACTGTCTGTCTGAGTGTGTGGGTTATCTATAACTACCTGTCTGAGTGTGTGGGTTATCTCTACCTGTCTGTCTGAGTGTGTGGGTTATCTCTAACTGTCTGTCTGAGTGTGTGGGTTATCTCTAACTGTCTGTCTGAGTGTGTGGGTTATCTCTAACTGTCTGTCTGAGTGTGTGGGTTATCTCTAACTGTCTGTCTGAGTGTGTGGGTTATCTCTAACTAACTGTCTGAGTGTGTGGGTTATCTCTAACCACCTGTCTGAGTGTGTGGGTTATCTCTAACTGTCTGTCTGAGTGTTTGAGTTATCTCTAACTGTCTGTCTGAGTGTGTGGGTTATCTATAACTACCTGTCTGAGTGTGTGGGTTATCTCTAACTGTCTGAGTGTGTGGGTTATCTCTAACTATATTGTTTCTACAGTGGATCTTTATTCAATCAAAGTGAAACTCTCCCCTTTTTTAGTTTCAGTTGATCCTGAATATCACTGTAGCTAGCACGAGACTTATGTAAGAGATGATTGGTTACTGTAACTATGGGACATTCAACACTGTCTGGACCCTGGTTTTCTCACATGTTTGGTTTATTCCTGAATCCCACTGTTTACGACTGATGCACTGTATATTGTTTCCTTAGATCTAAACTTTGTTACTGTAATCTTACGAGTGTATGTGGATAGCTACTGTATCTGTATCTGATACACAGGTGTGTTCACCCCCCCTGTGACTGGAGTCTACTACTTCAACCCAACCATATACTCTGGACCTCCGGATGCCACCTCGGTCCAACGGGCTGCAGGGATATTTCCTGCACAGCTGATGGCCAAGACAGGAGGCTCAGAGGGTTGCATTTCTTGGACATGGACAATGCAATGTGACAAGGGGAAACAATATAATTTGTCTGTGCATCATAAGCCGTCAGAGACAGCAATCTTCACGGGCTTCCTGCTGTTCCCACTGTGAGGGTAGAACATATCTCTGTCTTAACCTTCACTATAGAGTAAACAGGCTAATATGTTTCCTACAAGACTTTTACGTTGATAACAATTAGTGGAGGAGGTCAGTCTACAGACCAACTTATGTTTAATCAATAAATGATCATCAAATTAAATTGTTCTCTTGTGTTGATATGTTGAAATGGGCAGTAAACAGGCTAATATGTTTCCTATACACTTCTTTTAATTTGATAGCATTGGGTGGAGGCGGTCAGTCTACAGACCAACTGATGATTAAATAAATGAATCAATAAATGATAATCAGATTATGTTGTTGTGTTCTGTTGATATCTTGATGACGTGGGCTGTAATTGGTCCTGGTGAAGTGCATCAGGCGAACGGAACAATTCTGGCCTTGAAAATAGCACTCATTATTTCAGACTCACGCCCTGGCAACACCACCAATGGCATCGGCCAGTGCAGCCAAGACTACGTGGTAAAAACATCCATGTAGCACCCCCCCAGGCTGTTCACTGGTGTAGCCTACTTATATGCTTTTTCATTCATGTGTTCATCTGGATGTCTTAGAGTTTAGTTTAGTTTAGTTTAGTTTATTAGATAGATAGATAGATAGATAGATAGACTTTATTTGTCATTGTTACAGTACAGGTACCAAACAACGAAATTTAGGAGGGGAGGCTCCCCTGGTGTTTAAGAAAGGAAAAAGAAACACATTTTGGAAAAAGCATAGATGCATAAAATCACAAGAAGATAAAGAGCTGGTTTACATCAATAGAGGCTATGTACACAATCCACTGTACTATACTGCACAGATAGTCAACTAGGGTTGTCATATTGCACAAGAAAGTATTTTTTATTTTTTTTATTTATTAGTTTATTATATCGAGGACAATCCTAATACATGAACCATATAAAATACAGTAAAAAAGGCAGCGTTAGCCTAGTCGGCTAATTTTCAGCTGAAGTCCCCGGCCAGTTGCAACATGGCATCCTGAAAAGTAACGTCATTAGTTAAAATAAAACATTTAAATATTCTAAGAACACGTGGCTGAGACAAGGTACCCCAACATCACACTTGACAAAAAACACACGTAAGCAAGCTGAGGTGATTGAAGGGGCTACAACAAACACCACATACACACTTATGGGGGCAGCGACATTTCAAGCACATATAAGCCACAGGACAATTACAGGCCACACAACATTAAGCACTTACAAACAGCAATACATTAAACAAAACAAAACATACAAAAAAAAGGCATTATGGGGAGGCAGCACAGAGAGGGATTAATGAGGACAAGTATAGTTCTGTGTCAGCCAGGCTTTCATGTGTGTTGTGAAGGTGGAGTAAGTATGTATGTCTTTGAGTTGGTTGGGTAGTGAGTTCCAGTTTTCTATTGCTATCACTGAGAAGGATTGCTTACTGAAGGTGCTTTTCCTGAATGGAACTATAAGGTCGCCACGAGAGGTGCTTCTGGTGGGCCGTAAGCTGTGGTCACGCTGGTTTATGAAAGAGTTAAGCGGGGGAGGAGCTTTGTTATGCAGAATTTTATGGATGAGACAGATGTTTTTGTATTTGATGGTGTCTTCCCAGCTAAGGTATTTACATTTGTCTAGGATGGTACAGTAGTGTGTGCTGTTGAGTGTATTTGCTCTCTAATCTTAAACTTTAACTATATTTGTATCATCAAAGCAAATGATCAAGTTTTCAAGTTTATTTGGATGAAAATGCATTTGACACAGTGTCACACACTTTACAGAAAGAGAAAAACATATAGAGAAGCATATCATAAATACAAAAACAGAACACGAGAAAAAAAAGATACAAGACAAGAAAGAAGTACAACAAATGGGATGAATATAAAAACATAAATGAACATTTACAATTGGGGTTGGGAAATAAGGACCAGCCCAGGCCTAGGTATGTGATTACAGTTTTATACGGTCGCTAAGTCACAGTGTTCAATACTGAAGCCACAGTTTCACAACTCTTCATACAGTCTGCATTCGTAACACTCATGTTGGCCAATGACTTCATTCATGTCTCAAAAGAAGCTCAACCACACACTGTCAACAATGTTCACTCAGAAGCGTACACTGTCATTCATAACTGACTTACAAAACACTAACAACAGGGAGCATTACATAGTTTGAATGATTTTCACAAGAATGAATATTTCATTATAAAAATGGTTTGATTTATAGTAATCATAGACAGAATAGTTGACTGTACAACTGTAAAGTATTAGGCAACAAGAATGAATCAGAAATGCCGCAATTTGCTTCTATCCTTTATTCTATTGTTTGCTTCTATCCTTCTATCTCCAGGGACCCGACCCACCCTGGGCACGAACACTTTACCAGGCTGCCCTCGAAAAGGCGGTTCAGGACCCTGGCCGCTAAGACAAACAGACTGAAGAACTGCTTCTACCACAGGGCCGTCCAGGCCCTGAACACAGCAAAGACCTAAGTTCTGGGCCCTGGACAGTCTGGACGGATTGTATGGCAGCTGCTGGACTGAAAAAATCAGGTGTAGTGCTGAGGCACAAACATGTACATTTCAGGCCTGCAAACTGTGACACTTTAAATAACGTGAAACAATACTATTGTGCAATATGACAACCCCAGTCGTCTATCTGTACAGTATAGTACAGTGGATAGTGTACATAGCCTTTATTTATGTAAACCAGCTCCTTCCCTTCTTGTGATTTTTTTTCAAAGTTTTTTTTTCTTCCCTTTCCTAACACCAGGGGAGCCGTCCCTCCTAAATGTCGTTGTTTGGTACCTGTACTGTAGCAATGACAATAAAGTCCATTCATTCATTCATTTACAGTATTCTATGTTTTATCCTTTTTTTCCAGTATCTTTGCAGAAAGTAAGTTACGGTACATTTACCACAAAGTACACTACATTTACTTGTGTAAAATGAAAAGTGAAAAATAAAGCGGAAGATGCAAAGTTCAAATAAAAAATAAAAACAGAAATTCCAGGGCTACAATACAATAGCAATCACACCCAAAATGTCTCACTCCTGAGGGTTTTGGTCCACCCTCTGGTCTGCATCTGGTCACATCTAATGTCTTCCCTGGCAATGCATCTAGTCTATTTCATTTCATTGTATATATTCTGCTACTGTAATATTTTCTAGACATTTCAATATGATTACTGCAAATAGTGAAAATACCACCGCTCATCCTTTATCAGACTTTGCTGAGGTTCTGGAACTGAAGAGTATGCAATAGAGTGCAAAATAACAGCATCTGCACACTCAAACACTGTGCAAAAAAACTGTTTATTGCGAGCTTTCTGTCATATATGATAGGAATATGATTACTGCAAAATTGCACCAAATAATTCAGTTTTGAACGTGTTCTTCACAGTTTTGAACACAGTGGTTTAACAATGAAAAAATGTGTTGCAAATACATAGTATTTTGCAAGTGGGGGAGTTTGAATGAGAGAAGTGTTATGGCATTTGGAGAACGTAGTCATTGATTGCATTCTGTATGAAAGCAATGCACAAATCACAGAGAAAGAGTCACAGTTTTGTTCACATGGGTTTCTGCTCTGCTGACTGTATGAAGAGTTGTGAAACTGTGGTTTCAGTATTGAACATGGTGACTTAGCGACCGTAAAAAACTGTAAAGCCTACAGTTGATCAGCAGTTTCAAAACTTCGAGTCGGGACCACATGTGATTTCAAATTGGGGACCCCCGGGGAAAATCAAACTTAGTTAAGATTTCATTAATAAGACACAGACACAAACACATTGCAGTGTTTCGGGATTCAAATCCAACCAATTAGAGTACTGAGTACACACACAAACCGTCTCACCTGCACTCAGGTGGGTGGAATAGTGGTAATAGAGGCGTTCTCATGACAATAAGCAGGTCAAGAAGAGCTATCAGGTGCACTGGAAAATGCTGGATACAGACACGCACCCTAAAGTCAGACAACTGAGGAGGACAATACCAAAACAGACGCTAGAGCTTTTCCTCACTGCAGAATCTGCATCGTAGCGATATAGAGTTATTATACAACAGTTAGTTCCGACCAAGTAATTTGATTGGACAAGAGGCATTCCATGAGTGCTGATATACAGTATAACAGCACTGGGACTTTTAACTATATGTATCACTCCGAAATGAAATGACCGATAATACAAAGTAGCTAGCCTGCAGATGTTTGTGTTCAGGTTACTAGGCAACAGTCCAGTTGCGGAACAATTTTTTGTTGACGCAGCCAAAATAAATGATTAAATAAACAAACAAATCATAATCTGTTGTCACGTATTACTGTTAACTAATAAATTGCGCTGTAGAACTGTTGTATAAAAGCAATATCACACTCGAGGTCGTGCCTGCGGCCTCGTACCTACGACCGAATCACAGCCGTGCTGATATTCAGTATAACAGCACTCCCTCTTGTATTGTGTGATATTGCTTAACTGAAATGCAGAACCTCATCTCCAGGTGCAGGAGCTCTATGTCACCAGAAGGTGGCAGCAAAGAAACGTTTTTCAGCTGAAGAGGAGCGACTAAAGGGCCATGAAGCCATAAATCAATGATGATTTCGGGGAAACAAATATTAATTTGTTTGTGTGTTTCATGTATCTTATCACAGTGCATGTTCGATACCTAAAGCTAATATGTGTGAAAAACTAAACCTAAATCAGTAAAGAATTATGTCATCTAATCTTATCGTCATCGCCGTATCGGCGCGGCTACATGACGTCATCAGTAGTGGACTGAGCGCGGATCCTCAAGCCGTACACATCATCGCGGGAGATTTCAATCATGCTGACCTGAAGGTAGTACTACCGAAGTTCTATCAGCATGTTAAATGTGCAACAAGAGGAGAAAAAACACTGGATAAGGTATACACCAACATCAAGCTTGCTTACAAGGCTAGACCGCTAGCTCATCTAGGTATGTCTGACCATGTGTCAATCCTCCTGATCCCAGCCTACACTACCATGAGGAAAAGTGCTCCCATCACCACTAAGACTGTCAGAACCTGGCCAGCAGGGTCCGCTCCACTGCAGATCTGCCTGAATGACACCTCATGGCAGGAATATGAGCATGAGGACCTGGAACAGTTCACGTCGTCGGTTCTGAACCACTTATGGCACTTTTCCACTACGTTGCAGACCTGGTCAGCCCGCTTCGTTCCCCTTTTCCATTCGTCGTTCCAGGTCGCTTCGGTCCCAGGTCCCAGGTCCCACATCGGAGCAGGGTCTTACAATTTCATATCCGGGTCTCTTTACCAGGCTGCGTGTGACGTGTGACGCTGCACACCGTTGATTGGTCAATGGACAATCGTCATCCCATGTCCCATCCCATATTATTTATTCACTAACCGCCATCTTGAAAATACCACATTCACTCTAGGAAAATGTCACTACATTATCTGTAATAGCTTATTAATAAAGATTCGGAAAATTATGCTGACCATCGTATTATCTTAGTTTAATGTCATTTCAATGAATCCTATAACTTTTATTTACAACAAGCACAACACAAAAATCGCTATTATGCACCGTGTTTGTCCGTGAATAACACCGGCTGTGGAGGTGGTAAAAAAACACAATACTCCTTTGCTAACTTCACCATCTGTCTACGGTCATTTTGAGCCCTTAACCACCGCGCTGACACCCCGAGAAGTTATGCTTTTAACCGTACACTCGATGAACCGGGAGTTCGCCCGCAGCCGTCCAGCCATTTTCACCGTTCACTCATGAGTCAAATGCCGGTTTTAACAGGGAATTCGCTCCGCGCTGTGTCCACGGTGATAGGAGTGGAGGATCGACTCCATTCAACAACTTTTGAATTCCCTGGCTTCTCCTCTTTCCGGACACGTTTGAATTGTTATCCTAACCCCCGGTAAACCGAAGTTATTAACCCGCAAACGGCACCGTGTTTGTCTGTGAATAACACCAGCTGTGTCATGAGACAGCTGTTGCTGTGTACACCCGGAAGCTTTTTGCCAGGCTGCGTGTGACGCGTAACTCCGCCTACTATCGTCTACTCCTCCTACTAGTCCGGGTCGGTTTGTGTATAATGGAAAACCAGAACAGATCAAAGTGACCCGACCTGACCTCGTACTGATGCGTACTGCGCTAAAGCGGGACCCAGATGGAAAAGCACCAATAGTGAACTGCACCAACTCACCGTGGACAAACGGGTCCAGGTCTACCCCAACACGAAGCCATGGATGACTAGGAAGGTCCAAAAACTGCTCAAGGAGAGGGACAACGCCTTCTCAGGGAAGGGCACACTGCTGTACAGCACCACCAGGGCTAACCTAAAGCGCGGCATCCGGGAAGCCAAGGCAGACCACAGAGAGAAGATTGAGGAATGCTTCCTGAGCAACGACTCCAGGCGGGTGTGGCAGGGGGTTCAGCACATGACAAACTTCAGAGCCAACAGGCTCACAGCCGCGGAGGACGACCCCCTGCTGGCGTAAAAGCTGAACTCCTTCTACGCCCGGTTCGACGAGGGGCGAACGGAGGTAACCACAACACAAACACCACTCTCTCCAGCTCTCAGCAGCCTCACCCTCACAGAGCATGAAGTGAGACGCGTGCTGAAGGCGGTGGACCCCAGGAAAGCCTCAGGGCCGGATGGCGTCCTGGGTCGGGTGCTGAGGGACTGCGCCGACCAGCTGGCCGGGGTTTTCACCAACATCTTCAACCAGTCCCTGTCCCAGGCCACCATCCCACCCTGCCTGAAAACCTCAACTATCATCCCAGTCCCGAAGAAAAGCACGGTGAGCTGCCTAAACGACTACCGTCCGGTGGCACTCACACCAATCATCATGAAGTGCTTCGAGAAACTAGTCCGGGCCCACATAGTCACACGCCTCCCGCCCAACCTGGATCCATACCAGTTCGCCTACAGAGCCCACAGGTCCACAGAGGACGCCATCGCGACGACTCTCCACTCCACTCTATCCCACCTGGAGAGGGGAAACAGCTACGCGAGACTGCTCTTTGTGGACTTCAGCTCTGCCTTCAACACCATCCTTCCAGACAGGCTAGTGACCAAACTACTAGACCTGGGACTATCACACTCTATATGTGCATGGATCAAGGACTTCCTGTCTGACCGCCCCCAAAGGGTGCGGGTGGGCTCCCACACCTCCACAGCCCTCAGACTCAGCACTGGGTCCCCCCAGGGCTGCGTGCTAAGCCCCATCCTCTACAACCTCTACACCTACGACTTCACCCCCGTCCACCCCAGCAACTCCATCGTAAAGTTTGCAGACGACACCACCGTGGTGGGCTGCATCTCGGGGGGGGACGAGGCGGTGTACAGGGATGAGGTAGAGCAGCTGAGCAAGCTGTGCAAGGTTAACAACCTGCTGCTGAACCAGTCAAAGACCCAGGAAATCATCGTGGACTTCAGGAGGAAAAAATCTGAGGTCCAGCCCCTGCTCGTCGATGGAGGGAGCGTGGAGAGAGTCTCAACCCTCCGATTCCTGGGGGTGCACATACAGGATGACCTGTCCTGGAAGATCAACACAGCAGCCATCATCAAGAAGGCACAACAGCGGCTCTACTTCCTGAGAGTCCTCAGGAAAGACCACATCGGACAGGAGATGCTGGTGACCTTCTACCGCTGCGCAGTGGAGAGCATCCTCACCTACTGCATCTGCATCTGGTTCTCCAGCTGCACAGCCGCAGAGAGGAATGCGCTACAGAGAGTCGTGAGATCGGCCCAGAAGATCACCGGCGCCCCCCTCCCCTCTCTGGAAGAGCTGTACAACACACGCTGCCTCAGGAAGGCCTCCAAGATCTCCAGAGACCCATCCCACCCTGGGTACGAACACTTTGCTCGGCTGCCCTCGAACAGGCGGTTCAGGACCATGTTCGCAAGGACAAACAGACTGAAGCTCAGCTTCTACCCCAGGGCCATTCAGGCCCTGAACACAGCAAAGACCTAGGTTCTAGGCCCTGGACAATCTAGACAAATTGATGGCAGCTACTAGATTGAAATCAAGTGTAATACTGAAACACAACTGTGTACATTTCAAACCTGCAAACTGCGACACTTTAAATGAATGTGCAATAACACTATGTGCAATATGACAACCCTAGGGTACATAAGGTTCAGAGAATAGGAAATGTTAGAATAGGTATAGCATAGCATAGAGTACAGCACAGTGTTTTATTTGTATAGTATAGTATAGTGGATAGTGTACATAGCCTTTATTTATGTAAACCAGCTCCTTTCCCTTCTTGTTTTTAGTTTTTTTCCTAGCACCAGGGGAGCCCCCCCTCCCAAATTTCGTTGTTTGGTACCTGTACTATATCAATGACAATAAAGACCATTCATTCATTCATTCATTCATTCATTCATTCATTCATTCATTCATTCATACACCACAGCACTGTTCTAAGACTCAGCTCTCACACTGCCACCTCTGCTACCACCACAGTTCTTTTTACTATATTCACGACAGCCTCCTCGATGCAAGCCTACCTCATTTCAGTCTACACCAACTCAATGACTCACCAACTCACCGACTCACTGACTCACTGACTCACGGACTCACAGAGTCAATCTTCCACTGACTACACTTCCGCAGTACCATAGATCATCTCTGGCAACACAGGTACACACCCCTGGCTCCGTCAAGACAGCGGCACCTGTACACATCTGCCCCCGTGTGACACTGCTATGTAACTGCACCCTACCACACACCTGTCTGTGAGCTCACCTTTAGCACAGTGTAATATGCCATTTAGCTGACGCTTTTATCCAAAGCGACTTACACTGCAGTGAGTACATGTTTCAGTATATATGGTGCTGGTGGAACCAGTGTTGTATGTAGACAGCAGGCCCTCCTGCACTGTACTCAATAGCTACTCAATGGTAAATGGACTGCGGTTATATAGCGCCTTATTCCAAAGCGCTTTACAACGGCCTCTCATTCACCCATTCACACACACATTCACAGTCACACACCATTGGTGGCAAGCTACCCTGCAAGGCACCGGCCCGCTCATTGGGAGCAATTTGGGGTTCAGTGTCTTGCCCAAGGACACCTACCTCGACATGTGGCCAGGAGGAGCCGGGGATCGAATCGCCGAACCTTGCGATCATTAGACCCGAATGTTTTATGAATAGCTCTGGATCCTGGAAAGATCTACAGGATTGCTATTGACTTAGTGTAAGCCCCCCACTCCTCAACCAAGAACTCAGCCCCCCCCTTCCCGCCTCCCCCCATTTGACGAAACATGGGCTGGGCTAAGCCCCCCAATGTTTCAAGATCCTAACTAAGCCCCCCCATGCCACCAGCACTGAAACATCCCATTCACTTATCATCGTAGCTACAGGTACACAGGTGTGAACCAGATGAATGGCCTACAGGTATTTCTGTGTAGATTTTGCATAGCTTGTTAAAAATAAAATAGTACTGTGACTGCCAAGGGCACTTGTTTTTATAGAGGGTTTTACTTCGATTTTTGGATGACTGATGTGTAGTTCATTCGCTCAATTACACAAATGTACTTATTGTAAGTCTTTGGCTTTTGATGAAAGCATTTTTTTTTTATTATAAAAAAAATTCACATGGGAAAAGGGTTACATTATAGATACAAGAAGGAAGGAGAGGTAGTTTAGCAGCCACACGGTGTATCTGTATCCTGTATAAAAGGCTTTGAGGCCTTCAGAAGCCCCTGTAACACCAGAGGAGGTGGCAGAACTGAGCTGTGACTCACAGAACTGAGTCACTCTCTCCTGGAGGGGGGAGGGAGGGGGAGAAAGGGGGGGGGGGAGATAAGGGAAGGGGTGAGAGATTAGATTGGGATTGGGTTGTGAATGGAGGGACTTTGTTGGAGAAGGAGGAGGCTAATAAAACAGCCAAGCCTCTCTCTCTGTGAGATCGTCTGCTGGTATGCTCGGGGTCAGGACAAACAAACAGAAACACACCCCTTACACATAGCTTTAAGTATGTGCAACCAAAGCTCTGTGTGTGTGAGAGAGAGGGGGAGGAGGAGAGAGAGAGTGAGAGAGTGCACCCGCTGCACACAAAACTAGGTAGAAACAGAGCTGCACTTTTTAGCTACCTGCCAACTGTACAAAGACACAAACTTCCCACAGATTACAACAAACACCCACAAATATTTTGAAAAATATGACAAAATGACAAATGAAAAAGCTTCCATATCTGCTGGGTGCTTTGACAATGTAAACGTATGTTTACCACATGCCAATAAAGCCCTTTAAACTGATTTGAAATTGAATTGAGAGAGAGCAAGAGAGAGAGAGAGGGTGGGTGGGAGCGAGAGATCGAGAGAAACAGAGAGAAAGAGAGAGAGGTTGGGTGGGAGCGAGAGATAGAGAGAAACAGAGAGAGAGAGAGAGAGAGAGAGAGAGAGAGAGAGAGAGAGAGAGAGAGAGAAATAAGGTGCATAACTCTTTCCCAACAGGTAAAATGGGGGGTGGGGGAGTCTGGGGCTCCTCCCTGACAATTATGTTTTTCATTTTCTTTAGAACTTAAAGCTTTTAAGCTTTTCTGCATTTCTACAAGTCAGTTACTGTTGAGGACAGTAAACAATCAAAACAATTGGTCAGAGTATTTTTTTATCAGCGCGCGCGAGAGAGAGAGAGAGAGAAAGAGAGAGAGAGAGAGAGAGAGGAAGAAGGTGAAAAGAAAGAAAGACAGATAAATAAATTAAAAAGTTAGAAAGAGGGGGAGAGATAGAAAGAAGGTGAAAAGAGAGGAAGAGAAAGAGAGAGAGAAATAAGGTGAAAAGATATAGAGAGTGAGAGAGGAAAAGAGAAGCAGACAGGGATAGAAGATGAAAAGACAGATAAAGAGGGAGAGGGGTCGTCTTGTCACACCCTTTTAACGACAGAACAGCTGAAAAAAAAAACATTTCACCCAGTGAATCTTTGCACAACATTTCTGCGCAACGAACACGTCATAACAAGAACTCTTCACTCGTATACCTGCGGCTGCCAGACCATAGATAATACGTATAATATATGTGCCAGACTGCATCGACAACGGGATCAGATTAAACGTAATTTGTCCTACAGTAGGACTCCTACTGTTCAACTTTTTATTCATGATAATGCATTTCATAACATCCAAGTATTGTTTAATAATTACAGATCCAATTAAATATGATTCCCGATTAAACTGTACTACATATTTGTTTTGCAGAAACAGATATCTCTGTTTGTATTTATTATCCTAAATCATGTTTTTTTCTTTTAGATTAGATTAGATTAGATTCAACCTAATTGTCATTAACAGAGTAGAAGTACTAAGTAATAAGACAACGAAACGCAGTTCGTCATCTAGAAAAAGTATATTAACTAATAAATAAAAGTGTTATTATTATTATTATTATCTAACTAGATGCGTTGTGCAAAATCCATGAATGTTTCAGGTTTATTGTTAAGTCACATTACACGAGTCATTGCAGCACAAGACATAAGGAAATAATAATAATAATAATAATAATAGCCTAATAATAATAACGTTTTATTTGTATAGCACTTTTTCTGCAAACGTTGGAGCTCAAAGTGCATACTATACATGAACTAGTTTATTTTATATAAACTAATAAACAATTGTATATAAACTAATACAATTATAGGCATAATGAGCTGCAACGTAAAAGGAAAAGCGCTATACAAATAAAAAGTTATTCTTTTTTTTTGTGATCAATTTTTTATTATTATTTCAGGGAGTAAAACAAGGGGAGTGGTAACATACAAATAAACAAAGGAGAAAATAGAATAACACAAATACGGTTTACCAGTACAAATACAAAATGCGCATAAACCTTTCAACCCCCCCCCCTCCCCTTCCCTTCCCAATCTCCCTTTACCCCAATAATTCCCCACCTACCCCTCCTCCCACAAATGTCCCTCCCGCCAGATACCTCCCACCCACCCGCCCAATCACAACCCCCCCGCCACCCACCCCCCCCTATCACAGCCCCCCGCCCACCACCCCCCACCCAATCACAGCCCCCCGCCCCCCCTCCTACAGGACCCTATGGACCCTATGGACCCCCCCTACAGGACCCTATGGACCCTAAAAGTTATTCTTATTATTATTAATATTATTATCAATATTATTATTAGTAGTATTATTATTATACAAGATAAAGGTGATAATATTACAGGTAAGACAGGATACACTAGTGGTGCAACTAGTGATAATAGAGAGTTCAGTAATAAAGTGGCTGTGCGCCAAGGTTTTCGTAGTCCGTATACATGGGGTGTGTTTGGGGATGATAGTCAGTTGTCTACAGTGGGCTTGTTCATGTATGGATCATCACCTTCATTGTATGGAAAAAATAGTTTATGAACAGGTCGATAGGTACCTTACCGAAAAAAATCTGATGTATGAATTTCAATCAGGATTCAGAACATCCCATTCCACTGACACATGCCTTCTCTATTTGAACGACCACATCAACCATGAGGTGGACTCGGGCAAGTACTGCGGCATGGTCATGCTGGACCTCCAGAAGGCCTTCGACACAGTAGATCACCACATATTGTTAGATAAACTGAAAGCAATTGGGTTCGATAGAACATCGGTGAGCTGGATGCAATCCTACTTAGAGGGGAGGGAACAGGTGGTTAGTGTGAACGGAACACTGTCCCCCCCCCTCCCAGTGACCTGCGGCGTTCCACAAGGAAGCATATTGGGACCTTTACTGTTCCTAATATATGTGAATGACATGTCATCAGCATGTAATTGCAATTTGTTCCTGTTCGCGGATGTCTCGGCTCTGCTGGTCTCTGACAGGGACATATTGCAGGTGGAAAAAGCGCTAAGCACTGAACTGAGTAGAATCTGCATCTGGCTAGCTGACAATAAACTATCAATACACCTAGGTAAAACTGAAACCATCCTATACGGATCCCCATCTAAACTCAGAAAGGCTGAAAATTTTAAAATAAAAGTGGGTAACATTAATATCACAAGAAAAGAGGATATTACATACCTGGGCTCCATCTTAGAGGCAAATCTTTCCGGAGATAAAATGGCAGCAAAAGTAATCAAAAAAGTGAACCATAAAACTAGATTCTTGTACAGGATATCCTCACTTGTCAGTAAAAACACACTGAGGACCCTATCAGGAGCTCTCATTCAATGTCACTTCGACTATGCCGTAACATCATGGTACTATAGAACCACAAAGGCCCATAAAACAAGACTCCAGACAGCCCAAAATAAACTGGTTAGGCTTCTGCTAGGCCTCAACCCTAGGACACATCTAACCGCTGATCATTTTTTGAGCCTTGATTGGCTACGAGTAGTTGACAGAGTGCAGCAGCTTGCACTGGGCCTAGTCTTCAAGATACGCTACACCACAAAGACACCCAAGTACCTGTCAACATACTTCCAAAAAGTGAACAACGTCCACACATACAACACCAGAGGAAGCTCCACGAACCACGTTCAACCGCGTTGCACCACAAACAAGGGTTTAAACTCGTTTGCAAACTATGCAGTAAAGATGTGGAACGCCCTTCCTATAATCTTAAAGGAGTGCAAAACACTGCCCACCTTCAAAACCACTCTCAAAAAACATTTACAGGAGGCTGCAATCCGTAACTGGACCCTCTAAAACAAAAATCTGATTAAAAGACCCGAACTACCCACTGTACATACTTTGTGTTTTGTCCCCCGCCCCCACCTGTGGTGTATGTCCCCACCTGTCCTACCCGCTGTACATACCTTATGTTTTGTTGTATTGTTCTTCCCATGATGGATGTACGTTTATCTTGTAGATAGTAATAGTTATTTGTCTGTATTATCATGTAGATAGTACTAGTTCTTTTCTTATGTCTGTCTTACATGTAACGATGAATTGAAAATCAAGGACCCCAATTGAAATAAGCCAGTGGCTTTCTTGGGTTTTTATCCTTTTAGTTTGACCTTGTATGTAATATGTACTTTCATGTACCTACTTCTGCAAACATTCTAATAAAGTTTTCAATCAATCAATCAATGGACATTGCATGGTGTATCATTGTATGGACATTGCATGGTGTATCATTGTATGGACATTGCATGGTGTATCATTGTATGGACATTGCATGGTGTATCATTGTATGGACATTGCATGGTGTATCATTGTATGGACATTGCATGGTGTATCATTGGACTTATCGGGAACGTTACCCTTATGAAGATGTTCATTACTGTGAAGTCAATGCGTATGGTGCTCAACTTGTTCACGTCAAGCCTCGCACTACGCGCATTGAATATGAATGTAAAAAGGCAATATATTTGCATGAATATCAATATGAAATGTACAGTAAAGATATATGTACAGTGTGATGGGTACAGGACAAGGGCGAATATATAATAATAATAATAATAATAATAATAATAACAACAACTTTATTTGTTTAGCGCTTTTCCTGCAAACGTTGCAGCTCAAAGTGCTTTAATCATTATATAATCTTAATTTAATTATTTAGTCATTCTTATTAAAATATTAAAAAGATGGGTTTTTAGTCTTGACTTGAACATAGTTGCTGAGGTTGCTTCCCTAATGTAAACTGGCAGTGTATATGTACAGTTAAGATATGTGCAGCACGTATATTCTTTGTGTGCACTCGTAACGTCGTAAAAAAATCAACCAAAAGGAAAAAGTCGCCATCTATTTAGGGTTAGGGTTAGGGCATCGATTTAGCGCATCGCCGTTGATTTAGCGCAAGTCCCCACTCCCACACACTGAGCTTAATAATAATAATAATAATAATAATAATAATAATAATAATAATAATAATGATAATCATATAATAATAATAATAATAATAATAATAACAACAAGTATAATAATAATAACAATTATTATTATTATTATTATTATTATTATTATTATTATTATTATTATGGTAAATCGATGACTGCTTTGCATCTACAGGGAATTGGACAAGCCATTGTGATGTATAAATACATAGAAACTCTAGAACTGGAACGCAACAGACTGCTCTCTATCATATCAAACACTTCACAAACAGCAAAGTGTCTGATGAGGACATTGTGGAGGAGTCTACCGCTTCAACTTGGATTTCAAAAGTGCACCATGGACGACAAGACTATGAACATTTTGAACGAGCTACGCTTGGAAGGGGCACTCTGTGATGTGGTCATCAAAGTCGAGGGAGTTGTGTTTAACGCCCACAAGAATATCATGTGTGGGTGCAGCAGCCCGTATTTCCGGTAAGAGGATAATGTCAAAAAGGCCTACATGATAATTCATCATTAGTCATGTTGATAATGAGTAGGCCTAATAATTACCTCCTGATAACAAATGTAGCCTATATGTAATTCGATTTACAGTTTTTTACGATTGCTAACTCACCATGTTCAATACTGAAACCACAGTTTCACAACTCTTCATACAGTCTGCATTCGTAACACTCAAGTTGGCCAATGACTTCATTCATGTCTCAAAAGAAGCTCGTTCAACCACACACTGTCAACAATGTTCACTCAGAAGCATACACTGTCATTCATAACATTCTGACTTACAAAATACTAACAACAGGAAGCATTACATAGTTTGAATGATTTTCACAAGAATGAATATTTCATTATAAAAAAAGAATAGTTGACTGTACAACTGTAAGGTATTAGGCAACAATAATGAATCAGAAATGCCACAATTTGCTTCTATCCTTTTACAGTATTCTATCTTTTGCTTCTATCCTTTATGTTTTATCCTTTTTTTTCAGTATCTTTGCCGAAAGTAAGTTACGGTACATTTACTTCAAAGTACACTACATTTACTTCAAAGTACACTACAATAAAGTGGAAGATGCAAAGTTCAGTAAAAAATAAAAACAGAAATTCCAGGGCTACAATACAATAGCAATCACACCAAAAATGTCTCACTCTTGAGGGTTTTGGTCCACCCTCTGGTCTGCATCTGGTCACATCTAATGTCTTCCCTGGCAATGCATCTAGTCTATTTCATTTCATTGTATATATTCTGCTAATATTTTCAAGACATTTCAATATGATTACTGCAAATAGTGAAAATACCACCGCTCATCCTTTATCAGACTTTGCTGAGGTTCTGGAACTGAAGAGTATCAATAGAGTGCAAAATAACAGCATCTGCACACTCAAACACTGTGCAAAAAAACAGTTTATTGCGAGCTTTCTGTCATATATGATAGGAATATGATTACTGCAAAATTGCACCAAATAATTCCGTTTTGAACGTGTTCTTCAGAGTTTTGAACACAGTATGTTAGCAATGAAAAAATGTGTTGCAAATACATAGTATTTTTTGCAAGTGGGGGAGTTTGAATGAGAGAAGTGTTATGGCATTTGGAGAACGTAGTCATTGAATGCATTCTGCATGAAAGCAATGCACAAATCACAGAGAAAGAGTCACAGTTTTGTTCACATGGGTTTCTGCTCTGCTGACTGTATGAAGAGTTGTGAAACTGTGGTTTCAGTATTGAACATGGTGAGTTAGCGACTGTAAAAAACTGTAATAGGATCAGTGAATACTTCCAGTCTAATTCCCTAGATGTTTACCATGAAACCATTTAGCCTAATCATAGAAGACAAAACACTAGCAATTCAGGACTATACAAAAACAGGTGTTGTTTGTGTATTTTCCTCCCCACACAGGGCTCTGTTCACCGGCGCCTGGAACAACTCAGAGAAACAGGTGTACGCAATCCCTGGTATCTCCCCAGAGATGATGGGGATTATCATTGAGTACGCCTACACACAAT
The DNA here is from genome assembly GCF_963989245.1 of Nansenia antarctica. Lineage (NCBI taxonomy): Eukaryota > Metazoa > Chordata > Actinopteri > Argentiniformes > Microstomatidae > Nansenia > Nansenia antarctica. The sequence continues at coordinate 84,791,172 of NC_137675.1, forward strand.
CTCTCCCGGTCACAGCAGACAATGTCCAGTCGCTCCTGGAAGCAGCAGACCAGTTCTGCATCATGGGTATTGTGCAGGCCGGCTGTGACTTCATGGAGAGCCAGCTGTGTCTGGAGAACTGCATCGGCATCTGCAAGTTCGCTGAATTCTACTCTTTCACCGAGTTGCGACGAATGGCCTTTCTATTCGTCCTTCTTCACTTCGAGGAGATTGTCGGCACTTCTCAGGAGTTCCTGGAGCTGCCGTTGGCCCAGCTCTGCGACTTCATCGAGAAGGACAACCTGAACGTGAGACAGGAGGACGTCGTGTTTGAGGCCATCCTTCGCTGGATCGAACACGCTCCTTCCAGGCGCAAGCCCTCAATCTCTGTGCTGTTGCCCAAGGTGATGGTCTTCTTTAGTCAAACGGTCACGGTCATATCTAGGTGATACAAACAAGCTTGTAGTGGTCGATAAAAGGTCATCAACCTCTTGTGTATATATTGTCTATACAATTGTTGGGTATTACTGGTCAGAGAGCCCACAAATACAAGAGCAGGATGTAAGACAAATTCGATCTGCTTGGTCTTCTAGACTACCTGGATCACTTTGACAAAATGTTCCACAGAAACCGTTCAGTAATAAACCTGCCACCCCCTAACCAGCCCCACGCACACTACAAAATGAACATATTACAGTATTATAACTACTGCACACTACTGGATTACTTAACATTGGACTAATTTACTACCGTACTGTATTGTATTATATTGGAATGGAATGGAATGGAATGGACTTTATTTGTCATTGCTACAGTACAGGTACCAAACAACGAAATTTAGGAGGGGTGGCTCCCCTGGTGTTAGGAAAGGGGAAAAAAAACACATTTTAGAAAAAGCATAAAAGCATAAAATCACAAGAAGGTAAGGAGCTGGTTTACATCAATAAAGGCTATGTACACAATCCACTGAACTATACTGCACAGATAGTCAACTAGGGTTGTCATATTGCACAAAAGTATTTTTTCACATTATTTTAAAGTGTCACAGTTTGCAGGCTTGAAAATGTACATGTTTGTGCCTCAGCACTAGCTGCCATACAATCCGTCCGGACTGTCCTGGGCCCAGAACTTAGGCCTTTTCTGTGTTCAGGGCCTTGACGGCCCTGTGGTAGAAGCAGTCCTTCAGTCTGTTTGTCTTAGCGGCCGGGGTCCTGTACCTCCTGTTCGAGGGCAGCTTGACAAAGTGTACGTGCCCAGGGTGGGTCGGGTCCCTGGAGATCTTGGAGGCCCTCCTGAGACAGCGTGTGTTGTACAGCTCCTCCAGAGAGGGGAGGGGGGCGCCGGTATATCATATCATCGTACTCTGCACAGCATTTTTGCACTATTGAAGCCATTGTAAAACCATCACTTTGTTATTTATTTAGATATATTTATCAATCTAGGACTGCTTATTTTACTTACATTATGTTACTTATAATAATAATAATAATTATTATTATTATTATCATTGTGTTTTTTGTATCTGAATGCTGCAATGTCAATGTTGAGGAACCAAAGCCAAAGAATTGTACTCTTGTGTACTTGTACAGTACGATGTAATAAAATCGATTCTGATTCAGATTTTTTCTGTCCTTGCCTGACCAGGGGCCTCATTCATAAAGAAGTACTTGAACGTCATCTTTGACTTTCACGTAAGCACAGTTTTCTAAACGGACGTAAGCATTATTTATAAAACGGGCTGAGATGGTTTAAAGTTGCGTACGTGCTTCCTTCTATAAATACCAACGCAGGTAAAAATGAACGCAGGTGAATGAGGTTTGTATTAACGCCCTGTGATAGAGGCTGAATTATAGCGGCTGAATTAAGACAAGTGCTATATAGGGTAGGCGTTCGTCTGGAAGTGGGAGAGGGCAGAGAAGGGTGGCTTCTCGGTAAGTTGCATTTGTAACGTTTGATCATGACAACTAACCAGGCACACAGGCACATGCTTATACTCTACGCAAGTTGTAAAAGAAAATCAGGGGAGGTGGTGGATTTTATCATAAGAGGACAATTTTAGCATCCCCTCGCCAGTGACTTCAGTGTCAGTAACTGTCATTGCATGTGTGCGTGCCCCCTCGCACCTTGAAATAGCAGTAATACCACGTTCATTGATAAAATGACATTAAGTATGGAAAGAAGGGGGCGATTTTGACCGTTTTTATTTCAGGGGGGATGCCATCCCCCCTCAACTCGAGTGCTGCTTATACTTTAATAATATAATGGTCTTATTCTTATCAGGTGGTCTTATTCTTATATGGCTGCTCACTCCCTGACACCGGAGAAAATCCAGTATAATTTAGAGCTTGGCCGGGCAAGGTCCGTTGTGGAACGCACTAGGCATGTTGAAGGGGAGATAGACAGCTCCGGAGGGATATAAAGGAAGACTGAAATACAATCAGAAACATCAGTTCCTTTTAAATCTTGAATTAAACTCATTTCCTCGGCTGATAACAACATCGTTAATTTTATTACGAGCCACTTGCATGAATTACACTAGGCAGTGCGGCTCACATGCCTGTAATAACTCCGCATAACCAGTAGGTAATGTGCGTAAGCAAGTTGAATACTCGACGTCGAGCTACGATCGTTTCCACGATCAAATTGACTCACGTTGAAATTGTATAAATCACTACGTTGACGTGGTTTTCTACGTACGACACGGGTAAGATCAACATTTGATCTAAGCACCCGTTATGAATGAGGCCCCAGGTGCGATTGGCCTTAATGAACCCAGACTACTTCTCGAACAAAGTGAAGACCAACTCACTGGTGAAGGACAGCACTGACTGTAAACCCGTCATCCTCAAAGCCCTGAGGGCCATGTACCATCTCACCATGAACGGGCCCTCCAACTCCAGCTTCAGTAACCCACTGTCCCGCCCTCGTATGCCCTGCGCCATCCTATTGGCTATCGGGGGCTGGAGTGAAGGCAGCCCGACCAATGTCATCGAGGCGTATGACAGGAGGGCCGACCGCTGGGTGAAGGTGGCGCAGGAGGAGGCCCCCCGGGCTTACCACGGTACTGCGTACCTCAACGGCTTCGTCTACTGCATTGGCGGTTTTGACAATACCAATATAGACAATATAGACTACTTCAACAACGTACGCAAGTTCAACCCCGTCACATGTACCTGGCACCAGGTGGCGCCCATGCACTCGCGGCGATGCTACGTCAGTGTGACGGTGCTGGATGGCCACATCTACGCATTAGGAGGCTTTGACGGCTACGGGTTCCTCAACACCGCAGAGCGCTACGAGCCAGAGACCAACCAGTGGAGCCTCATAGCCCCAATGCATGAAAAGAGGAGCGACTCCAGTGCTGCCACACTTCATGACAAGGTCAGGAAACAGCTGAAGGCTGGGACACATAAGAACATGCCTTATTAGGGGCGATAGTCTAGAGGTTAGAGAGGCCGGCTAGCCATCGGAAGGTCGCTGGTTTGATCACCATCCTCAGGAGGGAGCTTGCGCTTAACCCCCAATTGCTCCAGAGGTGCCGAATATGTCTGACCCTGTGTCTAGGGCAAAAATACAAAAGTTGATGGCATGGCAATAAATCAGTAATATAATGTATATATATATATATATGTTATGGTACATGTGGGAATACGGTACATGTAGGAAAACTAGGGTTAGGGTTAGGTGCTAGGGTGCTACGGTTAGGGTTAGGGTTAGGATTAGGGGTAGGGTTAAGGTTAGGGTTAGGGTTAGACATGCCAGCATGTACCAAGTCACCCTAGCACCTAACCCTAACCCTAGTTTTCCCACATGTACCGTATTCCCACATGTACCGTAACATAATATATATGTATTATACTGCAAGCTAATCCTACAAGTCTTAAGCTGTGTGACCATTCAAGTTGAATCACCTGTTCCATTTCTAAGAAAAAATGCTACGGACAAAGGTACACTCACATGGATACATAGGGATGTATAGGACAAAGGTACACTCACGTGGATACATAGGGATACATAGGGATACATAGGGATACATAGGGATACATAGGGATGTATAGGACAAAGGTACGTATCACGTGGATACATAGGGATGTGTGAATCACCTGGGCTCCTCTGGCATTCAGGTGTACATCTGTGGAGGCCTCAGTGGGAACGAGTGCTTGTTCAATGCAGAGAGCTACTGTCCAAAGGCCAACCAGTGGACCATGATCGAGCCCATGGGAAGTCAACGCAGTGGTCTCGGTGTCGTTGCTTTCCACGACCAGCTCTGTGTGGTACGTGAGGCCTACATCCAACACAAGTTGGATCATGTCAGAGCAGTACATGTGTTTAATACCCCTGGCTACTGGCTACCCCTGGCTGTGCCTTTAAGAAAGCCCCCCCCCTCTTGGAATGTGGTTTATGTTTTGGTCCCTACAATCAAAGTACATCAGTCATTCTCAGATGTCACAGGGAAAGAGTAATTCATAATATTAAAAAGGCACAGTATAAAATGCACTTGAACCATTGAAGTGTGCTTGGTTCTTCAATGACTGCAGTGGAATCTGTACCTCTTGAACAGATGGATGCATTTACCTCAATATTGTAAAAGTCAGTTACATTTGGAAGGAGAGGCTTTATTTAGTCAGGCCTTACACAACCTTTACTTACCTTTTTAACATTTAAAGTGATGTCGGGTGAAATAAGATGTATTATATCATGCTGTTAATTATTTCAATAATTGTTCTCATTTGTTTTTAAACAAAAGTAATTGTTTTGAAATTAATTAGGCATCAAACTCACATGGTTGTCAGTGAAACTGGAATGACTTCAAATTTGCTATAATACCCAACCAGCCAACCAACCAACCAGCCAGCCAACCAACCAGCTTAATTTATCTTCTTCTAGGTGGGTGGTTTTGACGGTGCCAACCGTCTCAAGACTGCCGAGGTCTACAACCCCCTGACCAACAGCTGGCGCGTCCTGCCCACTATGTTCAACCCGCGCAGCAACTTTGGCATGGAGGTGTTGGACGACCTGCTCTTCGTGGTCGGGGGTTTCAACGGCGCGGGCACCAGCACCAGCGTGGAGTGCTACGACGAAAAGACAGACGAATGGTACGACGCCCACAACATGGCCACCTTCAGAAGTGGCCTCGGCTGCTGCGTGGTGCACGGCCTACCCAACGTGGTGCTGTACACGGTCCCCCGCGACGCCCCCCCGCCGTCTCTCCCAGGGGGCGTGTAGGAGACGGCCGCCCTCAGCTGCCGACCGTCTGCATGATCAGCCATCTCCTCTTCATAATAGCACTTTTGGATTTGGAAAACAATAAAATACAAAAAACATTTTAGCCATCAGAGATAGCTTAAGCTTTATAAATGAGGCCCCTGATGCCCATTAGAATACTCTGATACCCAATTCAGATTTGATCTGAGATTTATATTTACATTTCTGACATTCAGCAGATGCTTTTTTATTTGTCTAAAGCGAGTGAGTCATCTATACAACTACATATACTACACTCTTATGATACTACAAGCCATCATAAGAAAAGATCTATGCTCGGACCAGGTGCCATTGGCAGTCACGATGCTAGAAGAAGGATTTAAATGTTCATTATTAACAGTAGAAGAACTGTACAGGGGGGTAGTGGGGGATGAAGGGGTCTTTAGGAGGGACAGCCAAGACGTAGCCTGTAGAGATGGGTCTTCATAGTGACTGCAGTCTTGAGATGAGCTCTAGACGTGACCTTTCATCTGCACAGTTCAATGTTGCGAAACATCAGTGCTGCTGCAGGGCCGGCTGGCAGGTTGAAGAAGGCTGGCTCAGATGACACGCCAGGTGTGCGTGATTGACAGGTAACTGGCACAGGAAACACGCTCCACAACAGGCACCCTCTCTGTGACATGTCTCACCTGTGTGAAATGCAAAACGAAACGAGAGAAAGATCAAACCTGTCTGTTTAGATTCTCTGTGCTTAGACCGACATCCCTCCCTCTCTCTCTCTCTCTCTCTCTCTCTCTCTCTCTCTCTCTCTCTCTCTCTCTCTCTCTCTCTCTCTCTCTCTCTCTCTCTCTCTCTCTCTCTCTCTCTCTCTCTCTCGCACCTGTATACCTGATCATACCTGTGGTTTCATAGCCAGTACAGTAATGATGGAGTTATGAAACAGTAGGGATTATTAACTTAAGGTTGTTTGCTTGGTGACAAAAGGAAGAATGCATAGTGGGTTGTGTTCCCAGCGCCTCAGTATGCTAGCTGACAGATGTGCAAACTCACACGCTAAAAGTTGGTTGCTTCCCGCTCAGCAACAGCAGTCAGCAACAAACAACAATTCAATAATAAGTAATACAACGTGACCAAAAGTGACAATAAAGAG
>NC_137675.1:84802505-84812505 GCF_963989245.1 Nansenia antarctica
TACTCCCTCCTTAGAAGGGACATGTCTCTATACTCCCTCCTTAGAAGGGACATGCCTCTCTATATGCCCATGGATTAGCCGCCCTCAATTATTAGCCTTAGCGTTTAATCTCTAAAACCCATTGAGACACAGTTTCATCAGGGAAGGAGCACCGTATGCCTGTAGGGCTGGTTGGCTGGTTGGCTGGTTGGCTGGCACACAGTTTGAGCCGAGTGTTGAAGGGCTGAATCACACTTCAGACAATGGCTCTCCGTTATTGAACAAGATTCATATTCAAAGGGCCAGGCTTAGGCTTAATCTTTTTTCTGTTTGTCTTCTCAATCCTGACCATAATATCTCATTCAAGATGGCAGTTATAAAACGGGCTATAGTTTACTATAGTGCCTGGTAGGGCGCTATGAATGGATGGGGTTGGGCAGGAGAGGAGAGTGTGTGTGTATATACTGCACGTTGTAACGTAGATACTATTCTGATCTATTACAGAACCGCAGGAGGGAGGTCAAAGGTACGCCTCACCACAAACCTACAGTAGCCAGCTGCAGTCGACTACAAGCTTATTAGGGACGCGGGTTCTGTCCTCGGTGTCACCCTGGACACAGTGGAGGAGGTGGCCAATAGGAGGAGGGTGTCACCCTGGACACAGTGGAGGAGGGAGCCAATAGGAGGGGGCGTCACCCTGGACACAGTGGAGGAGGTGGCCAATAGGAGGGGGGGTCACCCTGGACACAGTGGAGGAGGGAGCCAATAGGAGGGGATGTCACCCTGGACACTGTGGAGGAGGGAGCCAATAGGAGGGGGTGTCACCGTGGACACAGTGGAGAAGGTGGCCAATAGGAGGGGGTGTCACCGTGGACACAGTGGAGGAGTAGGCCAATAGGAGGATGAGGACCAAACTCCTGGCCATCATTGACAATCCCTCCCATCCCCTACATGACACTGTGGCAGAGCAGAGAAGCTCCTTTAGCAACAGGCTATTACAAGCACCCTGCACTAAGGAGCGCTATTGGAGATATGTTCTGCGTGTCCCAATAAGATTGTACAACTCCTCCTCAGGCTGGCTCGATTGGGGTGATCAGAGTCAGGCTGGGGGATGTTAAATCATACTGTCTATAAGGTTAAGGTACCTCCCCTTCAATGAACAATTGCATACACATAGTATATGTTTGTATGTATAGATATAGAGTATGAACTAGTTTTTTTATTATCTGAATAGTATGAATTAGGCTGGTTGAGAGAAGCTGTGAATGCTAAGCAGTCTGCCCAGTGGTGAGTACAGTGGTGAGTACAGTGGTGAGTACAGTGGTGAGTACAGTGGTGAGTACAGTGGTGAGTACAGTGGTGAGTACAGTGGTGAGTACATGAGTACAGTTGTTTGAAGGACAGATCAGCATGCAGCACCATAACAGGTGTCAAAGGTGTGTGCTGGAAAAGCTTGTTAGCGCACAGGTGAAGTTATGGGTGGTGGTGCTCATTTAGAATTTCCTGTCTTTCGGGGCTTTTGACAAGCCATAACTTCAAAACAATAATAATAATAATAATAATAATAATAATAGATTCGATTTAAAAGCGCCTTTCTCAAACTCAAGGACACTGTACAGAATTAAATATATACCGGTATATAAATAAATAAATAGGAGGGGCAGGACAACAAACAGAAGGCAGCCATGGGGGACAGTGTCAGTCAGAACCCACGCCATGCTGCACACAAGACGTGTCCCAACAGATGCGTCTTGAGTGTTGAGTCTGGTCTTGAATGTGTTGAGAGTATCTGAGCATCGGATGGCTGGTGGAAGGAAGAGTTCCACAGCTTCTCACCTAAAACATAGTTGTGTTTTGGTCATGTGAGAGAAAATTATTATATGTAATAAGCTACATTTAAGAATCAAAAACATCATCTTGGGTTGAATGTCTGCAGCAGACTGTAGAAGATGATTTCCTGTTGTCACACACAACAGAACCAGTTTCTCTACTTGAAGCTTGACATGGGCTAAGACAATAGACACATTTAAATGATTACAAAGACCTGATTGCCCTCTTTTGTCCCGGAGTGGACCAAACCATCTAGAGCAGTTTGGACCTTTATGTTGCCCCAGACCCAGTACTCTAAGACCAGACTGAACCAGTTGTGGCCATTGTGTTACGTTTTCACCTTTTGTCTCCTGGGAGAAAGTGGGGGCCGCTTCCCCCCTAGCCTTCATCAGAATCATCTTCATCAATGTACAAGTCCACACCCATTTGCTCATGATTGGTCTAAACCTCACCTGAGGGCGGACCCCTTACCTGTGGAAACCTGAATTGTATAAATGCTGTCCTGTAATGAATGATCATCACTTTACGAGGAACTTTGAATCGTTCAGATGCGTCTGACGAACCTGTAAACTTCCTCCTTCTGCAGAAGAATATTAAATATATTTTCTTATACATCTTGAAACGAAACAGGCTGCCATTATATAATAATTTACTCTAACAAGTTGGCGACGAGGAAACAAGGGGAGCGGCTGCGGAGGTATCCTGTTCTGTCCGTTCTCAGCCATTTCAGCTGACGAGCTGTTTTGTGGTTAACTAAGTTCCAAGATCCAACATATTGGTTAACACAGGTCTAAAAATAATCCTATGTTGATCTAGGATTGGGTTTTTATTACACAGAGGTTAGTTCTGTGTAAAAGTGGGGAGGTGGTACTTATCCATAAAATCCATTGAGCCAACCAGGTGTTCTGAATTTTCCATGTATGAATATAGAGTTTCATTGAGCTAATCAAAGTTCTGAACTCCAGTTTTAATTAGTTAATCAGTGTTAATACTTCAGTTTTTCTGTTGACTCAGTGCATATGTAAAAGACCTACCAGCCACCCCTCCCCTGAAGCCCAGAGTCTAATCTCCACAGACCAAGTTTGTTTGTGTATTGTTTGAATTTTCTTATTTGTGATAAGACATTACAGCTGTTTTATGTTATAATTGTGGGGGCAACCACTCCTACAGATTCTGCCCGACACCACAACAGCAATTTTAGGAAACAATCTATAATCGTTGTTTCTCCATGTACAGCTCCGGGTTTTTGTATATCTTGATGGTTTAAGAATGTTTTTTGTTTTCCGACACTTCTAGGAAAATTGTTGAGTTGTTTGGATTATTTTTGTTGTGATGAGACCCTAGCGGTTTTTAAGTTTCTGTTTTCTATTTTAAAAACATTTTTTTTGCATTAGGCAAGGTTTTATATTTTCTAACCCAAGTCATGGGGAGCTGCTTTCTTGCGCAGAAAGACCCTGAGAGTTATTTCTATTCTCAAGAAGGTGGGTTTATGTGTGAAACTCTGGGAGAACTGATCACTCTCCACTTTGAGTTTTTTTGCATAAACCTGTCCAAAATTATATAGATCTGTTTGGTATTCATGCATTGTTCAGACCATGATGTATTGAAAAAAGAACCATGTGGCCTGTCGTATCAGAGGCTCATAAAATACTATATTTTTGATTGCTAACTCCCACTAACTCATTAACAATTAACCCTGGTTTTTCTTGTTTTCGAATGATTTTTCAGTAAGTATATTTTGACATCATAAAACATGACACATTTGTTTATGATTTTCAAATCACACGAAAATGTTCTACCGTTTCCTATTTTAATATTAAGATGTTGGTTTGATTAGACATAAAATTCTGTTGCAGTTTTTTTTTATTTTGTTAACTGTCTCCTCAGACAGACCAGTGGTGGCCCTGTATTATTGCAGATACACTTGATTTTTGCCACGGCAAGAATGTGATATATATTTCAGAGTGGAAGCCGTTTTACCAGAATCCAGAGACGGCGTGCTACGCAATATCCAACCAGATGATTGAGGGATGAACCAGGGCCACCAGAGAGGGAAACGACGACCAGGGTTACCAGACCCACCAGAGAACACCGAGGAGATGACGATGAGGGTGCCAGGCCCGACAGAGGAGGAACCAGAGCCACCAGGGTGCCAGGCCCGACAGAGGAGGAACCAGAGCCACCAGGGTGCCAGGCCCGACAGAGGAGGACGCAGCCACCAGGGTGCCAGGCCCGACAGAGAACCACCAAACGACCATCGACGACAGTGTTCGAGTTTCAACAGCCCGGACCACCGAGCCTTCAAATCAGAGCATGGCCGTTTCAAGGAGGAAAGACACATAGTATCATGAGAGATTTTGCTTCGAGGATGAATTACTCTGATTGTTGGATCTGTCAACAGATACCTGTGAGTCCAGCCAGGGTCCAAAGTGTGGACACCTGTACTAGTGAAGATGCTGGTGAAATGCCTGCATCATGTTTTCGATAGTGCTAAAGACCACTCCCCAGACCATGTCCAACATGGAAGGAGACAGACGACTGCCTGAACCTCAATGACACTGACAGACAACGACCGATTAGGAAGAGATTGAAGATGCAAGAATCAAGAAGGCGTCGGTCGTTTGGATTTATTTTTATTTTATTTGTTTGTCTTGTGTATGATGTACTGTGCTTAATTTTAAGCTTGGTTGTTAATTTTAGGATTTTTGGGTTGTGATGAATTTTTATTATTCTTTCTCCAAAAATGTTTTGACCCTTATTTTTCAAAAATGTTTTGAACCATATTTTTCAAATTGTTCTTGTTTTAAGAGTTTACATCTTAAAAAAGTGTGGAATGTGAGAGAAAATTATTATATGTAATAAGCTACATTTAAGAATCAAAAACATCATCTTGGGTTGAATGTCTGCAGCAGACTGTAGAAGATGATTTCCTGTTGTCACACACAACAGAACCAGTTTCTCTACTTGAAGCTTGACATGGGCTAAGACAATAGACACATTTAAATGATTACAAAGACCTGATTGCCCTCTTTTGTCCCGGAGTGGACCAAACCATCTGGAGCAGTTTGGACCTTTATGTTGCCCCAGACCCAGTACTCTAAGACCAGACTGAACCAGTTGTGGCCATTGTGTTACGTTTTCACCTTTTGTCTCCTGGGAGAAAGTGGGGGCCGCTTCCCCCCTAGCCTTCATCAGAATCATCTTCATCAATGTACAAGTCCACACCCATTTGCTCATGATTGGTCTAAACCTCACCTGAGGGCGGACCCCTTACCTGTGGAAACCTGAATTGTATAAATGCTGTCCTGTAATGAATGATCATCACTTTACGAGGAACTTTGAATCGTTCAGATGCGTCTGACGAACCTGTAAACTTCCTCCTTCTGCAGAAGAATATTAAATATCTTTTCTTATACATCTTGAAACGAAACAGGCTGCCATTATATAATAATTTACTCTAACAGTCATTACAGTTTTTTACGGTCGCTAAGTCACAGTGTTCAATACTGAAGCCACAGAGTCACAACTCTTCATACAGTCTGCATTAGTAACACTCATGTTGGCCAATCACTTCATTCATGTCTCAAAAGAAGCTCGTTCAACCACACAGTGGCAACGATGTTCACTCAGAAGCATACACAGTCATTCATAACATTCTGACTTACAAAACACTAACAACAGGGAGCTGTTCTTTTCACAAGAATATATGTATGTATGAATATTTCATTATAAAAATGGTTTGATTTATAGTAATCATAGACAGAATAGTTGACTGTACAACTGTAAAGTATTAGGCAACAAGAATGAATCAGAAATGCTGCAATTTGCTTCAGTATCTTTGCAGAAAGTAAGTTATGGTACATTTACTTCATAGTACACTACATGTACTTGTGTAAAATGAAAAGTGGAAAATAAAGTGGAAGATGCAAAGTTCAAACAAAAAAGAAAAACTGAAATTCCAGGGCTACGAAACAATAGCAATCACACCAAACATGTCTCACTCCTGAGGGTTTTGGTCCACCCTCTGGTCTGCATCTGGTCACATCTAATGTCTTCCCTGGCAATGCATCTAGTCTATTTCATTTCATTGTATATATTCTGCTAATATTTTCTAGACATTTCAATATGATTACTGCAAATAGTGAAAATACCACCGCTCATCCTTTATCAGACTTTGCTGAGGTGCTGGAACTGAAGAGTATCAATAGAGTGCAAAAGAACAGCATCTGCACACTCAAACACTGCGCAAAAAAACAGTTTATTGCGAGCTTTCTGTCATATATGATAGGAATATGATTACTGCAAAAATGCACCAAATCATTCTGTTTTGAACATGTTCTTCACAGTTTACTGAAGATACTGAAAAAAAGGATAAAACATTGAATAAAGGATAGAAGCAAAAGATAGAATAAAGGATAGAAGCAAATTGCGGCATTTCTGATTCATTCTTGTTGCCTAATACTTTACAGTTGTACAGTCAACTATTCTGTCTATGATTACTATAAATCAAACCATTTTTATAATGAAATATTCATTCTTGTGAAAATCATTCAAACTATGTAATGCTCCCTGTTGTTAGTGTTTTGTAAGTCAGAATGTTATGAATGACAGTGTATGTTTCTGAGTGAACATTGTTGCCAGTGTGTGGTTGAACGAGCTTCTTTTGAGACATGAATGAAGTCATTGGCCAACATGAGTGTTACTAATGCAGACTGTATGAAGAGTTGTGAAACTGTGGCTTCAGTATTGAACACTGTGACTTAGCGACCGTAAAAACTGTAACAATGAAACAAATTGTTGCAAATAGGTTTGCAGGTGGGGGAGTTTGAATGAGAGAAGTGTTATGGATTTTGGAGAATGTGGTCATTGAATGCATTCTGTATGAAAGCAATGCACAAATCACAGAGTAAGAGTCACAGTTTTGTTCACATGGGCTTCTGCTTTGCTGCCTCTATGAAGAGTTGTGACTCTGTGGCTTCAGTATTGAACACTGTGACTTAGCGACCGTAAAAAACTGTAATACAGTCTATAGCATGGAACAGTTGACTAGCCCTGTATGTGCAGGCCTGCAGCTGAAAGGGAGGGTTACGTCCACACTGGGCCAGTTCACCTGCCAACACCAACAAAGGTGTGGAACAGTAAGAGAAACAATGCATGCTATCGCTAACTTACTGGGGACAGGAGTGTGAAGAGTGCCCAGTGTTTGTGTGGCATGTATAGAAATAAACCCTACCATACGCTCCTAACAGGTCAGAGGGGATTTTTTGCCATTTTTGGCATTTAGCAGACGGCGTTATCCAAAGCGACTTACAACAAATACATTTCACTAAGTGAGTGAATGATCTACCCACCAGTCATAGCAGGAGAAAGTAATCTATGCTCAGGTCTGGAGCCATTTCTTTTTTTTTTACACTGGGTAAACAGTAGATGTCTCAGGAGAAACAGTACAGGGGGTAGTAGATGTCTCAGGAGGGACAGTACAGGGGGTAGAAGATGTCTCAGGAGAAACAGTACAGGGGGTAGTAGATGTCTCAGGAGAAATAGTACAGGGGGTAGTAGATGTCTCAGGAGAAATAGTACAGGGGGTAGTAGATGTCTCAGGAGAAATAGTACAGGGCGTAGTAGATGTCTCAGGAGAAACAGTACAGAGGGGTAGTAGATGTCTCAGGAGGGACAGTTCAGGGGGTAGTAGATGTCTCAGGAGAAACAGTACAGGGGGGTAGTAGATGTCTCAGGAGGGACAATTGAGGTGTAGCCTGAAGAGATGGGTCTTCAGTCTACGGCGGAAGATAGGGAGTGACTCTGCAGTCCTGACAGCAGTGGGAAGCTGGATGGAGTGTGTTATGGCAACTGTATATAGGCCTGTGTGGGGCAATAGCAACACCTGAGTTCAGTACTGTATGCAGGTGAATGAGCAGGGTCAAAGGTCAAAGAGGTGAATGAGGCGTGTGTTCAGTCACAGCTTTTCACTGTCTCGGCACCCCGGTGGTTGAACGAGCTTCCCACTGCTGTCAGAACGGCAGAGTCGCTACCTATCTTCCACCGTCTTCATTTAGACAAATGCACTTTGGATAAAAGTGTCTGCTTAATGTCAAACATGTCAAGAAAGAAATTATTGAAAGACAAAGCAGAGGAGGGTGAATGTGGGGTTGATAGAGAGGTAAGAGGAGGGTGATGACAGGAGATATTGTGATATTTATAGTCAGACAATAGAACAAACCGCAAAGGTAAAGACGGAAAGTCTTAAAGAAAATGCACCGTGCATAGTTGTCACACCCAGGGTGTGTGTGTGTGGTTGTGTATGTGTGTGTGTGTGGTTGTGTGTGTGTGTGTGTGTGTGGTTGTGTATTTGTGTGTGTGTGTGTGTGTATGTGGTTGTGTGTGTGTGTGTGTGTGTGTGTGTGTGGTTGTGTATGTGTGTGTGTGTGTGTGTGTGTGTGTGTGTGTGTGTGTGAGGCCCCAGGGTTGTTGTTTGATTAACACGTACCAATGATTTATGACAGTAACAAACACCTCTCATAATCCAGCGTTGGCACGGAGACCTAAAGAGACAATTATAACTCTCATTATCAGCTCTGCAGAGCAGGCCCATACAGTACGTCCTTGTCAGATCTGCCCTAGTTAAGCGGAGAATGGAGTAAAACTACTTCCTGGTTAGCGTTTGCATAATGACACAACTAAACACTCACCTCCTTAAGGTAACCCCAGTGTATTATGTGCTTACAAGCTGATGACTGAGCCAAGATGTAAAAACATGTCACAACAATCAGAATCAGAATTACAATGAATACAATGAGAAATACAACTTTGTACATTCAATGTACAAGTACACAGAGTACAATTCTTGGGTTCAGGTTCATTCAGCATTGGCATTGAAGCATAATTAAGCAATATCACAGAGAGGGAGCGCTGTTATACTGAATATCAGCACGGCTGTGATTCGGTCTGACAATTTTCTTTTATACAACAGTTCTACAGCGCAATTTATTAGTTAACAGTAATAAGTGACAACAGATTATGATTTGTTTGTTTATTTAATCATTTATTTTGGCTCCGTCAACAAAAAATAGTTCCGCAACTGGACTGTTGCCTAGTAACCTGAACACAAACATCTGCAGGCTAGCTACTTTGTATTAACGGTCATTTCGGAGTGATACAGTACATTATAGTTAAAAGTCCCAGTTTTGTTATACTGTATATCATTACTCATGGAATGCCTCTTGTCCAATCAAATTACTTGGTCAGAACTAACTGTTGTATAATAAGCGGATATAAAAACATCAAAATCAACAATCAGCAATAGCAGCAATAGCAGCAGAATGCAAATCAACAATAATAGAATAAAATAATAGCAGCAGAATGCAAATCAACATATCAACATTATTAATGCAAACAACATTACAGGAAGTTCAAGTAGTAGTCAGGTGGTGCAAAAAAATGCTGTGCAGGTTGCAATGAGATGTAATAGAATATCGGACGGTGTGCAATATGGTACAGATATGGACGACCCCCAAGGTCGTAGTCGGACTGTCTCTGCTCCTTAAGATAACTCCCCCGAATCTGCCTATTTGTAGTCTTCTTTCTTTTCGTGTCCACAAGAGAGTCAGTTACCAGGCTTGGCTAGATGTGGTTCAACCACAGCTGGACACATTGCTGTCTCTTCTCATTGAACTCTGCCAAGTCCGATGCTGTAATTTATTATTTAATTTTATAATTTTGCCATTTAGCAGACGCTTTTATCCAAAGCGACTTACAATTACGAATTACAGGGACATTCCCCCTGGAGTAACTGAGGGCTAAGTGCCTTACCCAAGGGCACACTAGTAGTGGTGTGGCTTCAGGCGGGATTTGAACTCACAACCTTCCGATCCCAAGTCCAACTCACTATCCACTAGACCACCACTACCCCCCACCACTGTGCAGGGCTGCTCCAGCAGGGGGCATATCAGGCATATCAGGAGGTGCTGCATAGGTGCTGCATGGTCTGTGGTTCAGTGCCACAGTCACACACAACGTCCCCGTCAGTTGACACAAATAGTGTCAACCCCCAGTTGACACTATTTGTCAACTGCTAACAGTTTAGATCATCCTGACCTTAGCAGTGACCTAGCCTGATACTCTTGTTAAGAGAGAGAGAGAAAGAGAGAGAGAGAGTGTGTGTGTGTGTGTGTGTGTGTGTGTGTGTGTATGT
>NC_137675.1:84817505-84975005 GCF_963989245.1 Nansenia antarctica
CTCTGCCTCTCCCCCCCCCCCCCCCCCCGGGACACTAGCCAAGCGATACTATAGAAGTATGTCACATATTCAACAATGACAATTACAACATACAACTCAGCCATGCATACATAATTGATTATATACTCATGAAAGGGAATGCAATTCATGATGAGGACGATAACATAATTCCAATCAGTTTCATTGCATCTATTGTTTAATGTCCAAATGTGGCTGACGTCCAACTGTTATATGGACGGGGCAGATAACAACCGTAGGACAAAGCCTTTGTTGGGCAAGAACAGTGCTGAGTGAAGTGCGAAAGGTGTGTTTACTGATAATATTGGGAGAGGGCTGTTCAGGATTATAAATCACCACTCCTGACAAAGGTCAAGCCTCGTTCACCTTATCAGCTTTTGCCTTAATCATTTATTCACCCTTATTCGCCTTATTTGTCTTTTAGAAGAACTACCTCCACTTTATTTTCTCTTGTTGCTGCAATGCTGAGGAGCTGAAACCTAAGATTTTGCCTCCCTTATACAGTACGTGTATATAATGGAGATGTAACTATAAACTTGAAACTTGAGACCTCCCTGCAAGGCCACTCGTCTAGCTGGTTCCAGGGCAAGCGTACAGTCAACTCCTCACATGAAACTACCTACCATAAAGGCCTAAAACAACCAATCATCACACAGTCAGGTGTTGCAATACTCTACTGCTGCATAGAAGCGGACCCACCCATAACCATATCACTTTTTTATTTTTATTTTACTTATTTTACTTACTTTACTCTATTATTGGCGTCTTTGAGTGTCTAGAAAAGCGCTATATAAGTCTAATGTATTATTATTATTATTATTATTATTATTATTGGGATTTTGTATCTTGATGCTGTAATGCGAGGAATGTTGAGGAACCTAAGCCAAGTCATTTTACTCTTGTGTACTTCACTTTAATCAGCAATTCAGATTCTGATTTTGATTCTGGTTACTACACAAACCCGTAGGATGGCGGCTCCACAGATGCTTACAGTCGGCTGAGTCAGTCATTTACAGTATACTACACGCATCCCAAGCAATCACATTACACTATTAACTAGAAACTGAAGGGAGTGCATCATGTTATCCGTGTTAGTCCTGTATAAACATGCGATGTCTCTAGTGCCTTGAATGCAAATGTGTTATTGTCATAACATAAATCATGTTTCAGGAGTTTTTTTCTTTGTGTGAGAACAGCCTTGCAGATGTACGCCTCCTAGCGCGTCTTCCCCTGCAGCGTGGGCTGCGCTGGTGCATACCAGGCAGGCTTCGTCTAGTCCCACTGCAGCACCTGCAACCTCCTGGCCTGATCGCGCTATTCTCCTTCAGTTCTGGCTGCGGTACTCCGTCTAATGATTTGAGGCTGCTATAGTTAATCCATATATAATTACCTCATGAAGCGAAATGCTGTCAGTAGTTTAAAATGATGCGAACACTCCTTTAGACGGGGGATGAATTTGAACGGGTACATTTGAACGGATAATTCTATGATTGCAAATCATATTTGAGGTATCACTCTGAAAGTGATTGTAAAACAAAGACAACCACTTATCCTATCTCGGGCTGTTTTAGTGAAAACTGCTTCCAGATCTTTCTACACCCACTGATACTAATGTTCTTTTGTTATCGCTGTTTATTCAAGATAAGACACCAGCTTGAATGTGATTGTGCAAACGCTGAGGTTTGTGTATTGTCAAGCATGTTATTTACTTTTTAAACCAGTCCTGCAGTGTGTGTGTGTGTGTGTGTGTGTGTGTCAGTAAGAGTTGCCGGTGTTGCCATAGCACTCAAAATGTAGCTGTGTTTGCATGGTGGCAGGGGACGGCTTTGTTCATCCAGGAAACACACACCTGCCTCTGGGTAATGGTCTTAGTCAATGGTCAACCAAGAGAGAAGTTACTGTTTAACATCCACTTTCATCTACTTATTCCAATAGTTTTCTCTGCACAAATGCGTGAACTGAACTGATTTTCATTCAGATGAACTTCCATTGCCTCCAACAGAAATGTGCCCCCGGAGCATTCAGCAGAGCAGGTTTGCTTGGTCTTGCTCTCGAAATTTTCTTTATAGGATTTTTGACAGGCTGAAAGGAAATACCATAGCCGATCCCTTTATTGACATTCAGGTGCTCTGTACAAGAGTAAAAAGGCTGATCTGTTCTCCACCCCACCCACGGCCCATTAACAGAGGCACTCATGTCAAAGTACGTTTCGTGATATGAATACAAGAGGCAGGTGAGGCCTCTCCTCCCCCACGCCTGGCATGACTCTCCCCCTCCCCCTCCCTCTCTCTCTCCACCGCCCCCCCACCCGCCCACCCCACCCCATGAAGTTGTATAAAGCGACGCGGACTTCTCTCCTATCTTCACTCTCTCTTCTCCTCTCCAGCCAGAACAGCCAGACAGACAGACAGCAGCCTTCCGTTGCCATGGCATCCTACTCCAGCAGCAGCAGCAGCTTCAGGTCCTCAGGGGGCTCCATCAGAGGATCGGGAGGATCCGCCCGCATGTCCATGAGCGGCGGCGGCGGCGGCAGCAGCATGATGTCCATGGGGGGCGGCGGCGGAGGAGGCATGGCCATGAGCGGGGGCGGCGGCCGCATCTCCATGAGGGCCGGTAGCGTGTACGGGGGCGCAGGGGGCTTCGGGACGCGCATCTCCAGCTCCAGCGCCTCCAGGTCCTTCTCTGCTGGCGGCGGCGGCGGCGGATACGGTGGCGGCGCCGGCTTCGGCGGGGGCTTCAGCCTCTCCGACGGCCTGGACGCGACGACCAACGAGAAGGCCACCATGATCAACCTGAACGACCGTCTGGCCATCTACCTGGAGAAGGTGCGCTCCCTGGAGAAGGCCAACGCCGAGCTGGAGCTGAAGATCCGCCAGTTCCTGGAGGCCAAGACCTCTCCCTCCGCCCGCGACTACAGCGGCTTCTCTGTCACCATCAGCGAGCTGCAAGTCAAGGTATGTGGACTTGTTTGACAAGTCACAATATTTACCTTATTTCACAAAACCCAATAGAGAAGCATATATATATATATATATATATATATACATATATAATGTCATGCTATTCTATCACTAGCTCAGTGGTCAATCTTGCTCTACAACTCATTAAATATGCTTAGTCCTACACCACACATTCAAAGACTATGAAAAATGATGAGGGGATGAATAAGGGAAGAATAGGATACACACTAAGTAGCCAAAGCAAATCCATGGAGGATGAGAAAAAAAAGGGGGGGGGGGAAAGCTCCAAATACAACATGGGGATGAGAGTTACATAAAGAGTTAGAGTTAGAATGAAGTCGGGTCGATACAGCACAGATTGCAGTCTTGACAGCTAAAGATTAATGATTGACCTTATGTTTTACGTTGGTGAACGGGGAAGGGGGAGGTGCCACCTGTTCTAAAGTGTGAAGATAAACACCCTGTAGGGAAGCCTCACCCTCTGCAGGAATTCAGTGACATTTAACCATTTGGCAGATGCTTTTATCCAACGTGACTTACAGTTAGAGATTACCGGGACGGTCTCCCTCTGGTGTATTTTAGGCCTAAGTGCCTTACTCAAAGGCACAGTAGTGGTGGTGTTCCCAGGTGGGGTTTGAACTCATGACCTTTCTCATCACCACCAGTCCAACTCACAGTCCAACTCACTAGGCCACCACTACCCAATCATGGGACATGTACGTACAGGCCGTGCCACTGGCCCATGTCCTTTAGTGTTATTAGCTCCAGCATTAGTACAGAACTTGCGGAACAGTATACATGCCGAGTGTAATCTATATCCCCAGGGTTACCATTCTCCACTCCACTAATAGTCTCCTTATCTTATTAACCGTAACAACACCCATTATTCTCTCTTGAAAGTTATCTCAAAACTTGAAACACCTCTTACGGGAGGTTTACTCGACATTAAAATACTGATTGTCAGCATATCTTTATCTATTATTCTATCGACTTTATCTTCAACATGTCTTGTGTGTCATGATGAAACAGTTCAACTGACTATTCTTTTGCTTCATCTTCTCTTCCAGATCCAGGATGCCACCCGCTTCAACGGCGGAATCTACCTCAGCATCGACAACGCCAAGCTGGCAGCTGATGACTTCAGGGTCAAGTGAGTGACACTTGCATAATATGTCCGAGCCAAGCCATAAGTCAACATCTCGACTAAATTCATCTTTGTCTAATCAGTACCAGATTCTCTAGAGATCTCTAAGCTGTTTTTAAACGTTGACCAGGTTTGAGAACGAGCTGGCCATGAGGCAGTCCGTGGAGGCCGACATCGCTGGGCTGAGGAGGGTGCTGGACGAGCTGACCATGGCCAGATCTGACCTGGAGATGCAGATCGAGGGTCTGAGAGAGGAGCTGATCTTCCTGAAGAAGAACCACGAGGAGGTGGGTCTGAGTAAACACTTCATGCTATTCGGTTGATGACGCGTAAGAGACCTAAGAGACTTAAGCTCAGCGGGCTAACTACTTGATGTGTAGCGCAATACACGAGTTATAAGCTGACCTTGGCTTGTCCCTGTGTGTCCAGGAGCTCCTGGCCATGCGTGCCCAGATGACCGGGCAGGTCCACGTGGAGGTGGATGCTGCGCCACAGGAAGACCTCACCAAGGTCATGGCTGACATCAGAGAACACTACGAGGCCGTCGCTAGCAAGAACCGCAGAGAGCTGGAGGGCTGGTTCGCAACCAAGGTAAGGCCGTTTGTATCTTTTCCCAATACATTCCTGGACAACATAGGCCGACTTATAGATGCCCCCATCAGTTGAACGGTGGTTGATGTAAAGTAAATGTTTCGGTTTGCTGTTCTGTCCACAGACCGAGTCACTGAACAAGGAAGTCTCCATCAGCACCGAAGTTCTCACCTCGTCCAAATCCGAAATCACAGAAGTCAAACGCACGCTGCAGAGTCTTGAAATCGAACTGCAATCCCAAATGAGCATGGTAAGACCTCCCAGAGACCTCCTACACACTACATAACTTCTACTCTCTCCATGGCTGCCCTCCATTGTTTTCTTTTTTGGAGCATCTCAGCATCTGATTCCTTGGCTCATTCCTCTCATTTCTCCCCCCCCCCTTGTAGAAATCGTCCCTAGAAGGCACCCTGCAAGAGACACAGAACCGCTACTCCATGCAGCTGTCTAGTTTCCAGATGCAGGTGAGCAGCATGGAGGAGCAGCTGGTGCAGCTCAGGGCCGACCTGGAGCGCCAGGGCAACGAGTACAGGATGCTCCTGGACCTCAAGACACGCCTGGAGATGGAGATCGCCGAGTACAGGAGGCTGCTGGACGGAGAGTCTTCCAGGTGAGATCCGAATCTCCTGTTTTCACATTGTCTCGAATTACACGATACTGTACAGAATGACACAATACTGTACAGAATGACACAATACTGTACAGCGCAAAGCTGAGAAGCTGCAGATCCAGTAATGCTTCAGGGAAGGGAGGAAGTTCAAGTAAAAAAAGAAATACAGCCCCAAACTGTGCTTAAAGTGATGGAGCCTAAAAACACTGTTTATTTGCCCCCAACAGTCTGTCGTCCTCGTCGTCGCACTCTACCTCCACAACACGCAAGGTGGTGACCATCGTAGAGGAGGTGGTGGACGGCAGGGTGGTGAGCTCGAGCACAGCGTCCGTCAGCGGAACCCTCTGAGGTACTTCGCCATCGAGGGTCCTCACGACCCCCAGAACACCGTCACTCTGACCCCTGCTGTCATCCTTTCTCAGAGAGATCCAACAATAAAGTGTTTTGAATTGTGTTGAAACTTACTTTCAGTGTCTTGGTCTTCTGTACCTCATCAAAAAAAGCCTCCTCTATCAAGCATCACAGACCAGTTCTTTAGACGTCGCCTGTATGACTCAAAACAAGTAGCCCCCTGCATTGATGTTCACATTTTATTGTTTTAGTTTTTTTACATTTAGTAGACGCTTTTATCCAAAGCAACTTACAACAACTACAAGTACATTTAAGTAGGAGGATCATCTATACATCAGTCACCGTATGAAAAACAAATCTATGCTAGAACCAGGGGCCATTGCTAGGAGATGCTAGGAGAAGGAAGTATTTTAAAATTATTATTATTATTATTTTCAGTAGAGAGACTGTAATAATAATAATAATTATAATAATAATAATAAATGTTATTTGTAATGCACTTTACATAAGGAAATCTCAAAGTGCTCCAGGTTAAAAACAAGAAGAAAAATAAAAACAATAAAACATTAAAACAATCAATAGAAAAGGCTAATAAAAGGCTCTATTAAAAAGGTAGGTTTTAAGGCCTCGTTTAAAAGCATCCACAGACTGTGGTGTCCTTAGGTGGTCAGGGAGAGCATTCCACAGCCTTGGAGCAGCCGAGCAGACTTCTCCTGTACAGAGGAGATAGTGGGGATAACCCCCCATACCCCTGCCCGCTCACTCCGCTCCTCCACCTCGGCTGGCCGACTGGCCCCACCTCCTCTACACAGCAGTCGGGCTGCCCGATCACGTCTCTTCACAACACTGGCTCCTCGCAGGTGGAATGAGCTCCCCATGGCTGTCAGAACGGCAGAGTCACTACCCATCTTCCGTCGTAGACTGAAGACCCATCTCTTCAGGTTACATCTTAACTGCTCCTCCTCAGATCTTCTGACCCTCACCACTACGTCTCCTAAAGACACCCGCTTTCCCCTCTACTGTGTCCCTAAGAACTTCTACTGCCCCCCTTGTACTGTTTCTCAGTTTCTCCAGTAATATAAAAAAAGAAAATAAATAATAAAAAAATATTAGTAGAAGGCGATAATAGGGAGAAGGTTTTTCCTTCTATCAGTGGCCCCGGGCCCGAGCTAGAGTACTCTTCCTGTAACGAATGGTGGACTGCTGATTCACATGCTTAGTATTCAAATGTATTGATTGTAAGTCGCTTTGGAATAAGGCGTCTGCTAAATGCCAAAAATGTAAATGTAAAATGTAAGAGGTCTTTATATCATTATAATTATAATTGTTTTATTGCCATGCAATCAACTTGTCAGACAATTGTTGGAATTTGGTATTTTATGCTCTAGGCAAAGGGTCAGCCATAGACGGCGAACATGGAGCAATTAGGGGTTCAGTGTCTTGCTCAGGGGCACCTTGACACGTGGATTCGAACCGCTGCGAGATCCCATCTTTTGCAATCATTAGACGCCTTCTCTCCCGGCTGAGCTACGTAGCCGCCCCTTTAAGAGGGACAGTCAAGATGTAGCCTGAAGAGATGGGTCTTCAGTCTATGGTGGAAAATAGGTAGTGAATGTTTCGCATTGTGTTTCACATTGACAATTGTAAGACAGAGAAGAACCGTAAGACTGAAGCTGTTTTGTTGTTGTTTGATTCTCCTTTAAGGTTATTCTGAAAAGCTCAAATTACATACTCCTTTTGTGAAACCATCCCAAGGGATCAAAAACAGATTAAATATGGAAAGTAATAATTCATTTCTTATACAGAATTTAGAGCAGCCATTGTCTGAATAAAGCCTCCCTGTTTGAGAGAGAATAGAGTACTAGTTTAACACAAACTAGGAGCCCTTTGTACCCAATGAAACTCCCACCTCTACCGATAAAAGCACATCAATGTGTAAACACACACTGTAAAAAACAGACCTGCCCCCACTGTATCTACACTATTAAAGTAAAACAAATAATATAACCATAGAAACGAGATGTAAAGTCGTTACTGTGTAAAGTCGTTAAAATTACTGGGCCTTTGTAGATTTCACTGTTGCCCTGTAATCCACTGGGCCATTTGAGGGGTGTGGACGTTAGAGCAAATATTGACTGTGTCTCCATGCAATCATTTGAACCTTGCACAACATTCATTTTGTCAGTCTAATCTCCCCAAAAAACAACCGGATCTTGTCTGGATCCCTCTTGTATACACTCATGTGAAAAAAAATGAGGAAACCCCATGAAATATTTAGATCTTTTCTAAGAAATATGGACATATCAATATTTGATTTTCTTCCAAACAATGTCTATAGATAAAGGAGATGTAATTGAACCAAAAACAATGAAAATGTAACTTTGTTATCATTTATTTAACACAACATTTACAGACATGCCAATTCCTACTGAGGAAAAAGTTAGGAGACCCAATGCCCTAATAGCTGGTATTGCCCCCTCTGGCTGAAATAACCTCAATTAGACATTTCCTCCAACTGTCTACCAGTCTCTGACATTGACTGGGAGAACGTTTTTCCCACTCGTCCATGCAGAATTCTTTCAGCTGTGTGATGTTTGAGGGGTGTCTTGCATGCACAGCCCGTGTCAAATCACCCCACAGCATCTCAATAGGATTAAGACCCGGGCTTAGACTTGGCCATTCCAGAATTCTCCATCCCTTTCTTTTGAGACATTCCTTGGTGGATTTACTGGAATGTTTTGGGTCATTGTCATGTTGCATGGTCCACATCCGCTTCAGCTTAAATCTTTTGACAGATTGTCTCACGTTCTCCTCAAACACCCTCTGATACAACGATGGTGAGCTGACCACGCCCACCTGCTGCTAAGCAGCCCCAAACCAGGACATTTCCACCCCCATGCTTCACAGTTGGAATGAGGTGCTTGTGCTCAAATGCTGTCTTTGGTTTGCGGCAAACATATCTTCTGTTACTGTGCCCAAATAATTATACTTTGAATTCATCTGTTCAAAGCACATTGTTCCAGAAGTCCTGGTGTTTGTCTAGGTGTTCTCTGGTAAACTTTAGTCTTGCCTCATGGGGTGTCCCATCATTTTTCTATGACTGAATGTTTGAACCATGCAACTGATCACACAATGTCTTGGCAAAACATGTTCGTTAAGCTGACCTGGGTATGAAAACACAACATAGAACATAGACAAACTCCAGAGACAAACTTCCCTTCTCTCTCATGGGTTTGACCACAAGATAAGGCCCATAAAATGTAAAAAGAAGTGCTTGCTATTTGAGGTTTGGTGGTCTCAGTGAACATAACATTTAGTGAGCTCAACACGAAATAATAGCTTGGAAAACCTCCAAAGAAAGCAGTGTTGGTCTGTGATTGCTGTAGCTTGTTCTCTCCTACACAATAAGACAGAGCACTAAGGAGCTTTAGGGCAGGTAGAGGCAGGCACAGAGGAATTCAGCCATGGTATGTGAGGTATGCCAGATGGGGTCCTTTCACCAGGAGTACTATCTAACTACCTAAAAACGAACTAGAATGGATTAAATGATTAACTAAAATAACTGGATGGACAAAATATTCTTCATGTACAATGTCACATAAAACAAAACTGACTAACTGACATTTAGCAATCAGATTAAACATCCTGGATACACACACAAAACACACACACACACACATTAACAATAATGTCATTGTGTATTGTCCGTTTATTGTTTGTTTAAACTTTAGCCCCGCAGACATATTTTTGCATGTGTTTTGTTTCTTTCCCGGGAAACATTGCCGTGAGGCTGTTGGGGGCTGGAGCTCTCACCTGGGTCGAGCCCCTCTCCCCTCCCTAGTTTTTTCCCCTAAAAGGAGCTGTGTACAAACCTCTCCACCCCGTCCTACGGGTGCATTTAAATCTTCCCACAGCCGCGCCTGTCCCCACCCTCATTGTCTAGCATAAAAAGATCTGTGTCCGACCAGTCTCCACCCTTCCTCTCCAGCCAGAGCAGACAGCAGACCTCCATCATGGCCTCCCCCTACTCCAACAGCAGCTACCTGTCCTCTGGTGGGTCCATCAGGACCGGCCCGATGGGAGGAGGCCGCATCAGCGCCATGAGGGCCGGCAGCGTGTACGGGGGTGCAGGAGGCTCCGGGGTGCGCATCTCCAGCGCCTCCAACACCTTCTCTGCCAGAGGTGGAGGCGGAGGCGCCTTCAACCTGTCCGATGCTGTCGATGTGTCCTCCAACAAGCAGGCCCACATGCAGAACCTGAACGACCGCCTGGCCACCTACCTGGCCAAGGTGCGCTCCCTGGAGAACGCCAACACTGACCTGGAGACGAAGATCCGCCAGTTCCTGGAGAGCAAGACCCAGGTGGAATGTAACGACCACTCGGCCTTCCACGTCATCATCGGCGGTCTCCAGGACGAGGTAAGTTCACCAGAACGTTCTAGACTTCTAGGATGTTATTGAATGAACACTCCGTATGAACACGTCACCTGAACATGATGTACGGTAGACGGACACGTAGGGACACATCACCTGAGGCATGGTATTTAGTGAAAAAAAAACGACTGCAGAAAAGAGGAGTGTTGCCTTCTAGGGGTCAGATCACAATTCATGATAGAGGTTTTTCTCTTCAAGGGTGTGGCAGTTTAAAAAGATGGTGGATAAACCGAGTGATTCTTTTGTTAGGAATTTTGCATTGTTCCGTCTGAACTCTCACAGAGCCACACCCTAACCTGGGCTCCCCTGAGGCAGGAAGGAGAAGTGCATAGCCTGTTGGTAGACTTCCATTTTAACTTCAGGAAATCAATATTATGTTCACTTTATATGATGTTTTTGTTCTACTTTCACTATAACAAAGACAGTTAATAATCAAGCTAATAAGAATAAAAACGAGTCTTTGTAGTCACTGATCAGTGCAACCTTACAAGTCAATCCCAAGTCAATCTCAAGTTCAAATCAAGTTTAAAATCTGATCCCAGCCTGTTAAATAGCCATTGTTCTCTCAGCTGTCTTTTACTTAAATGTGTAGCTCTCTGTGCTTCAGCTCAAGCTCCATCTCTCTAGCACCACACCCACTACACAAAAGCAAACAATGATGACAAACAATGATGACAAACAATGATGACAAACAACGAAGCCATTCTATAAAGCACTTGATATGGGAAATCAATATCTGTATCTTCTCCTCCCACACATCTGATATGTCCCTCTGTGCCCTTTGAAGATCCAGGATGCCACCCGCATAAATGGCGGACTCTACCTGGCTACTGACAACGCTAAGCTGGCCGCAGATGACTTCAAAGTCAAGTAAGTGTGAGAATAAACTTTGCACTGTAGCTGTTGATACCACAGCATTCATAACAATGCCTACCAGTATCCACTTTACTGAGGTAATGTCACATTGTTCTGTCTGTACAAACAGTATTGCCTACATGTAATCAGTCGAATCAATCAGTAATTGAGTCAATAAACGGTGATATGAAAACGTTGATGTTGAACAGGTTTGAGAACGAGCTGGCCATGAGGCAGTCTTTGGAGGGTGACATCGCTGGGCTGAGGAAGGTGCTGGATGAGCTGACCTTGGGAAGATCTGACCTGGAGATGCAGATCGAGAGTCTGAGGGACGAGCTGATCATGCTCAGGAGGAACCACGATGAGGTGGGTTGGGAATGAGAGACGGTCCAGTATGGGGAATAGAGTGTTGTCATGATCCCATATGAGGACATGCGATGAGGTGCCAGTTGTTGCTTCATGCTGGCTTCATGCTAGTCATGCAAGATTATGAGTTGGCTGATGAATGGACTTTAGCTCAGCAGGCTAACACAGTCTAGTGTAGTGTAATACATGGGTTATAAGCTGACCCAGCTTGTCCCTGTGTGTCCAGGATCTGCTGGCCATGCGAGGCCAGATGGGAGGCCAGGTAAACGTGGAGGTGGAGGCTGCGCCTCAGACGGACCTCACCCAGGTCATGGCTGAGATGCGTGACCACTACGAGGGCGTCGCTAACAAGAACCGCAAGGAACTGGATGTCTGGTTCCAGGCCAAGGTAACGCAGTGACATTTTCTGCTGGTATCTGATAAAGGCACAATCTGGGACTCAACAAAGTGGTCTCCCTGCCACCTTTTCTTTAGGAATCAGTGGTTAATATCATTCATTTAAAAGTAAAAAAGAAATGTACCGATCCCAGATTGCCCCTTTAAAGTTACAATTAATATCCTCTATCGTTTACAGTCAGAAGATCTGAACAAGGAAGTTGCTGTCAACACCGAGACCCTCTCATCATCCCGCTCTGAAATCACTGAGGTTAAACGCACTCTGCAGGGCCTTGAAATCGAACTCCAATCCCAACTCAGCATGGTGAGAACAAAGTGGAACACTTGCTTTCTTCTACATTTTTACATTTAGGAGGACTAACATAACC
This sequence comes from Nansenia antarctica, assembly GCF_963989245.1. NCBI lineage: Eukaryota > Metazoa > Chordata > Actinopteri > Argentiniformes > Microstomatidae > Nansenia > Nansenia antarctica. The sequence continues at coordinate 84,829,598 of NC_137675.1, forward strand.
AGTCATCTCCCTAGCCTACACACCCAACTCACTCTCTCTCCTTCCTGACCTTTAGAAAGCATCCCTGGAGGGCACCCTGGGTGAAACACAGAACAGGTATGCCCAGATGCTCTCTGGTTACCAGAGGCAGGTGAGTGGCTTGGAGGACCAGCTTTCTCAGCTCCGTGCCAACTTGGAGAGTCAGCGTCATGAGTACCAGACGCTGCTGGACATGAAGACCAGGCTGGAGATGGAGATCGCTGAGTACAGGAGGCTGCTGGACGGAGAGCTGTCCAGGTGAGACTGTGTAATATGTCTCCACACAAATGAGTATCAGTAGAAATCAATGGCAAAGAAAAAAAAACTAAGCTTGCTTTTGTTAATAGATCGTGTGCCAACCAGAGCTGAGTGAACAAGTATCTAACGCTGTATGTGTCATATCTCTGTGCCTCTGCAGTCCCCCCACCGCCGCCACGACCACACGCAAGGTGGTGACCATCGTGCGGGAGCTAGTGGATGACGACCTGGTGAGCGAGGAGATCCAGTGATGACCATCAGGAGCTGGGGACATCACAGCACTTCAACGCCGTCTCTCTGACTTACATTTGACATTCATTTGACATTTCTGGCATTTAGCAGATGCCTTTTTTCCAAAGCGACTTAGAACAAGACTGACTCCTGCTGTCAACCATCTGCTGTCCTGCTGTCAACTCTCTAAGAGAGATCAAAGAAATAAAAGTGAACTGAGCAGTTCAAACTGTATTACATCGTATGTCCTTAATGCACTCTGCTGCGCCGTATAAGGAAGTGATCATTGAGCAAGAGGTGATCATTGCTAAGAGGATGATCTAAGGCCACTTAGGCCTTTCATAATTAGGCAACAGTGTGTTTTACCACAAAGATATAGGGCCTAGTTGTGTTCAAACAGTCACATCATAGAGGACACAAGCTAGCCTAGCAGAGGGCTCTGATGGCAAAGACTGCCCAAAATGTAGTCTACAGAAAATGCATTTGATTTCAAGCATTGTGAGGAATGGTTGTTTTGGGGACGGCAGGTAGCCTAGGAATTGCAACCGGTAGGTCTCTGGTTCGATCCCCACCTCAGGAGGGAGCCGGAGGTGAGCTGGTGACTGGAGGGTTTCTGGCATCTAAGGTGTCAACCACTGCCGGTGTGCCCTTGAGCAAGGCACTTAACCCCTAACTGCTCCGGGGGTCCCGAAGATGGCTAGTGGGAGACGTGTGCACAAACTACCTTTCATCATCTCAGTACTTGTGTTCTGTTCAATGACAATAAAGCTGAATCTTAATCTTTTGCGTTCTGTGAGGATGTGATTAGAAGCGAGAAAATAGGGCCTACAGTCTCTATAATCCCTGTGTTAGCCATTCCTATGGAACACATAGCCTAGGCCTAGTGATTGAGATGAGAACACAGCAGCAGCTTTCCATTAAGGACACTTCTCATCTACACATAAACGTTTCACTTCCTCTTTTGAGTCAAATGACATACACTCACCGAACACTTTATTAGGAACACTATCCTTTCCACTATCCTTTCCTCTCAAAACAGCATCAATTCTTCGTGGCATTGATTCCACAAGATGTTGGAAACATTCCTTAGAGATTCTAATCCATGATGACATGATTGCATCACGCAATTCCTGTCGTTTTTTCAGGTGCACTGGGAAGGCTGAAGAACACTGAACTCATTGTTCATTAAACCAGTTTGAGATGACCTTTGCTTTGTGACATGGTGCATTATTATCATGCTGGAATTAGGCATTAGAAGGATGCCAAGGTGCACAAAGTGTGCCAAGAAAACATTCCCCACACCATAACACCACCAGAATGAATGAGAAGGTGAACAGGTCTTCCTAATAGAGTGTACATGTCATTTCCTGGCCATTCTCAGTTGGTCACTAGCCTAGGCCTACATGCAAACAGCACCCCCTGGTGGAGATACCAGAGCACCTCCAGAGTGAGCCAGCCGTCTGAGGAGACCTCTGCATTTACTGAACCTAAATGGTAATGGTAAATGGACTGCACTTATATGGCGCCTTTTTTGCTGCTCCAAAGCTGCTCCAAAGCGCTTTACAACGGCCTCTCATTCACCCATTCACACACACATTCACACACCAATGGCGGCAAGCTGCCATGCAAGGCGCTGGCCCGCTCACTGGGAGCAATTTGGGGTTCAGTGTCTTGAGCGGGGCGGCGCTTTCCATGGTACCTTGCCACCATTGGTGTGTGAATGTGTGTGTGAATGGGTGAACGAGAGGCCATATTAAAGCCTACACCTATTCAGTCATTTATTGTTTTATTTTTTATTTCATATAATGCCTTATGAATTTTTCTATGGCTGAAATAAACTTCTACTACTACTACTACTACTACTACTACTACTACTACTACTACTACTACTACTACTACTACTACTACTACTACTACTACTACTACTAAATATGCATAATATGGAAATGTTCCCATTCAGAGCGAATGGCCTTGGGAATTAATAGGATTTCTTATCCAAAGCAAATTTGCAAATTTGCAAATTTACCTGACAAAGCGTAAATGGAATGAAAAACAAGTTTCAACCGACTCAAGTTACACAAATCTGGGCATTTTGATTTGAAGTTAATACAGTGCCGTGTGTAACTACTGTGAAGCTTTTTTTGTTTTGGCTCTAAACACTAAAAAAATGCTACCAGTCTATAGTAACAGTTGTTAGCATGTTAGGTCATATTTGTTGTATCCCTGGTGGCAGTTTGCCGACGGTGTAGAATGATTTTGTTCAAATATGTTCTTAGTTACACCCAAAACAACATGATGCAACAACATAAGTGTCAGGTTTAAAAGAACAGTAAGGCAAGTTTGAGGAAGCATTTGCTGGATATCAATGGCAAGACCCTGCAGCTGCTTTCCCCAAACTGAAGAATGTGTTCAGTACTGTAGGTCTCCAGCAGTTTTAATTTATTTAATTTATATATATTATAGATTTAGATATACAGTACAGGCCAAAAGTTTGGACACACCTTCTCATTCAATGTGTTTCCTTTATTTTCATGACTATTTACATTGTAGATTCTCACTGAAGGCATCAAAACTATGAATGAACACATGTGGAATGATGTACTTAACAAAAAAGTGTGAAATAACTCTAAATATGTCTTATATTTTAGGTTCCTCAAAGTAGCCACCCTTTGCTTTTTTGTTGTTAATAAAATAAAATAATGTTGTTAATAAAATATATAATAATAATATTAAATATATATACTGTATATACAGTATAACATATTATTATTAACACATATTATATTTAATATTATTATTATATATTTTATTAACAACAAAAAAGCAAAGGGTGGCTACTTTGAGGAATCTAAAATATAAGACATATTTAGAGTTATTTCACACTTTATTGTTAAATACATAATTCCTATGTGTTCATTCATAGTTTTGATGCCTTCAGTGAGAATCTACAATGTACCAAATAGTCATGAAAATAAAGGAAACGCATTGAATGAGAAGGTGTGTCCAAACTTTTGGCCTGTACTGTATATTATTATATTTTGGCAGTTGCATTAACAATGGGACCCTCAGGTCATTCTGTGTTGATTTTTTCTTTGTTAAAAAAAAAGAAAAAAGAAAGCTGAATATGTTAGTAGGAAGAGTTTCAAAAAGATGAATACAAGAAACTCAAGTTAGACATCTCTGCATGTTGTAAAGGTGGATTGGTGTAACTAACTTAAAAGTTGGAGGAGGTGAAATAATAAGTGAAGGCAAAATAAGTAATTGCAATATCAAGAGGGGGCCGTGGTAGCCTAGAGGTTAGAGAGGCCGGCTAGCAATTGGACGATGGCTGGTTCCGCCTCAGGAGGGAGCTGCATGTGATCTTGAGCAAGACACTTAACCTCTAATTGCACCAGGGCCGCCGAATATGGCTGACCCTGTGCCTACAGCAAAAATAACAAATTCCAACAATTGACTGATAAGTTGATTGCATGGCAATAAATCAGTAAAAAATGTAATAAATAGAAAATGGTAAAAAGAGTTTGACTTGCTGATGCAAGCCCACAAACAATCAATAGCTGTATAACTCATAGAAAAGTCCCAAAATTGATTGTACCAATCAGCCTGTCTTGAATCTTGCCCATGTTTTGAAAATTCAATCAATCAAAATACACTACAACTTTTACCATCGTGGTACTGATCATTGGTCTAGTTTCAGCTCACAACGCCTTAGATATGGAGCAGGCTTGTCTCCTGAAGATTGAGGACTTGACACAGGACTTGTCCAAACCAGTTTGACCAAGAATGCTAGTCCAAGAAAGTCACCATGCAGGCATGTTAATGGGTATTTCTGAAATTCTGCACATTTTCCAACTGACAACTGTTTGCTTCGCAAACCTGTTTATTTGTTGTTCCCTGAGGTATAGTGGTGTTTAGAGCCCGTTGTCAACTCCCTCATTGTCTAGCATAAAAAAAGCTGTGTCCAACCGCTCTCCACCCGTCCTCTCCAGCCAGAGCAGACAGCAGACCTCCATCATGGCCTCGCCCTACTCCAACAGCAGCTACCTGTCCTCTGGTGGGTCCATCAGGGGCACAACGATGGGAGGAGGCCGCATCAGCGCCATGAGGGCCGGCAGCGTGTATGGGGGTGCAGGAGGCTCCGGGGTGCGCATCTCCAGCGCCTCCAACACCTTCTCTGCCAGAGGTGGAGGCGCCTTCAACCTGGCTGATGCTGTCAATGTGTCCTCCAACAAGCAGGCCACCATGGTTAACCTGAACGGCCGCCTGGCCTCCTACCTGGAAAAGGTGCGCTCTCTGGAGAAAGACAACGCTGATCTGGAGACGAAAATCTGCCGATTTCTGGATATGAGAGCCACACCTGAGTCCCATGACAGGGCCGCCTTCACAACAGTCATCAGCGAACTCAAAGACCAGGTAAGTCCTACCTGGACTTAATTGCGATTATAATTCACTGCAATATAATTGCTATTTGTTGCACTTCTGGTTAGACGCACAATCATTTCGTTGAATTGTCTTGTACTATGTAATGACAACAAAGTGAATCTAATTTCTCATTTCTCATTTCTAAGTCCTCCTATCCAGGGAATCACATTGTTTATTAGAGTTTCCAATAGAGTGAATTTGTGTACAAAATGAGCAATACAAATACATCCTAATTTCATTGGAATAATAGGCATTAGATTGTGGTTGAAAACGTAGCGTTAAAAGGGTCTTTTATTTTTAATAAATTTTTTATTTGATGAGAAGCATGAGTGGAGCAGAGTTTGACATCACAAATGCCGATTTGCATTCACCATTTTTCTTTAAAAAAATGTTTCCCCCACCCGTCCTCCCGTCCCACCCACCCGTCCTCCCGTCCCACCCACCTGTCCTCCCGTCCCACCCACCCCCACATTGACAGACAAGGAGAAGGGAAAAAGCAACAACAACAACAACAAAAACATGAAGAAAAAAAAATACAACAACAGCAAAAAAAAATAACTAAAAACAAACAGCAACACACATAACAAAACCAATACAGTATTATTGACAATTAAATGAGTAAAAGTAAAATAAAGGTTAAAAAACTCTGCTTCAGCTTATGTGTATTTCGCCATAGAGGTAAGGAGGCGAGTCATTTCTAATCAATGATGGAATAGATTAAGTGAGTAGTGGAATGGCTGGACATGAGTGGTCTTTCTTCAAAGAAACTTTGGAGTGGACTTGGTCTCTTGTGGAAAAGCACCATCGATGGTGTTTCTTGAGCTTCCTCTCATTCAGAGCTACACCCAAAGCCAGCTCCCCTCAGGCCAGCCTTCCATGCCGTATTTTGGTCCAGGGGAGAGCAAACAGAGGGAAATGTATATTGGGTTCTCAAACTTACAGATGATCTATGACAAACATGAAGACATGTCAGGCCTATAATCTTAAATTGGTCCATATCAAACCAATGTTGGATCTTTATTTTTTATAACTAAGTTTCTGTCCAATTGTATCCAAGCATGTATGATTGATTTCTTCCTTTTTCTTTTGTGTATCAAAGCTGTGGTCAACTATTTTACTGATCTTCGCTTGATTATCATCATTTACACGTCTTATTCACTATCAAACAATAGGTCCATAAATTGCCTTGTATGTGAAACCTCAGATTATGGGTAACCCCTAGAAGAGAGCACAGTTTCCATAAAAGTGACATCTCTCTGCTTCTCTCTCAGATCATAGATGCTTCTCGTACGAATAGTGCATTCTACCTGGCTGTTGACAACGCTAGCCTGGCTGCAGATAACTTCAAAGTCAAGTAAGTGTGAGAAAACACTTGGTAGTAGCTAGCCTATGTGTTCAAGTGATATGAAAAACACCTCACTGATGCTGGAGCACTTTGAGCTGCAACGTTTGCAAGAAAAGTGCTTTACAAATAAAAGTTATTATTATTACTATTATGAGCAGGGGGGTGGGTGGTGGCGGTAGCTGAGAGGCCGGGTGGCAATCGGAAGGTTGATCAAGGCGCCGAATATGGCTGGCCCTGTGCCAAGACCCTGTGCCTAGAGCAAAAATACCAACAATTGACAGACTTGATTGACAGAAGTTGATTGCATGGCAATAAATCAGTAAAAAAAACTAAAGATGTTGAACAGGTTTGAGAGCGAGCTGGCCATAAGGCAGTCTTTGGAGGGTGACATCACTGGGCTGAGGAGGGTGCTGGACGAGCTGACCTTGGGACGGTCTGACCTGGAGATGCAGACTGAGAGTCTGAGAGAGGAGCTGGTGTACCTCAAGAAGAGCAACAAGGAGGTGGGCTGGAAATGAGACAATCCAGTATGGGGAACAGAGTGTTTGACCAGTTGTGGTGCCTCATCACTTAATGGTTCTTGCTAATCATGCGATGCTATAAGTGTGCTGATGTATAGACTTAAGCTCAGCAGGCTAACACAGTCTAGTGTAGTGTAATACATGGGTTATAAGCTGACCCAGTTTGTCCCTGTGTGTCCAGGATCTGCTGGCCATGCGAACCCAGGTGGTAGGCCAGGTAAACGTGGAGATGAATCTTGCACCTCAGACTGACCTCACCAAGGTCATGGCTGAGATGCGTGACCACTACGAGGACGTCGCTAACAAGAACCGCAAGGACCTGGAGGTCTGGTTCCAGGCCCAGGTAATGCAGTGAGTTGTTGTTTTCTGTTGGCATTTGGTGTATCTGGATATTAAAGGCATCTCCCTGCCACCTTTCCCTGCAGGCATTTATACGTTATGTTCTTTAAGAATCAATGGTTAATATCATTCATTTCAAAGTAAACAAAAGCATGTACCGATTGCCCCTTTAAAGTTACAAATGATATCCTCTATTGTTTACAGTCAGATGTTCTGAACAAGGAAGTTGCTGTCAAGACCGAGACCCTCTCATCATCCCGCTCCGAAGTCAGTGACGTTAAACGCACCTTTCAGAGTCTTGAAATCCAACACCAATCCCAAGTCAACATGGTGAGAACAAGTAGAAGTGGAACTTCTTTTTCCATTTAGGAGGACTAAAATAACCATCATAAATCATAATCCTAGCCTACACACCCAACTCACTCTGTCTCATTCCTGACCTTTAGAAAGCAACCCTGGAGGGCACCCTGGCTGAAACACAGAACAGGTATGCCATGATGCTGTCTGGTTACCAGAGTCAGGTGACCAGCGCGGAGGACCAGGTTTCTCAGATCCGTGCAAAATTGGAGGGTCAGCGTCATGACTACCAGATTCTGCTGGACATGAAGACCAGGCTGGAGATGGAGATCGCTGAGTACAGGAGGCTGATCGACAGAGAGACTAGCAGGTCAGTCTCCTTATCCTGTACACCAATACAGTATATCAATGATATACAGTAATGCTTGAAAGTATGTGAACCCCTTGTGCAACTATAGATTATTTTTGTTTTTACAATGAAATCTTTATTTAATCAGAACCAGTATCTGACATAACATGTTTATATTGACCAATTCCATATGTTGACTTAGAGGGAATCATGCGTGTAGTAGGACAACTAAATTATGAAGAAATTAGTCCAGGGGCAAAAATAAGTGAACCTCTTCAGTCAATAGCTTGTGGCACCTCCATTAGCAGCAATAACTTGGAGTAAAGGTCTCGTATATCCACTAAACAGTCTATCCACTAATCAGTCACTAATTGAGTGAGGTTTGAGCGGTGTCTGGCATAAACTGCAGGTCCTGCCACAGCATCTCAATTGGATTTAGGTCAGAACTTTGACTTGACCAATCCAAAACACAAAACTTGCTTCAAATCCACCAAAGCCATTCTTTGGTGGATTTGTTCGAACGCTTTGGGTCATTGTCTTGTTGAAAGACCCATTTTCAGCCCAGCTTTAGCTCCTTGACTGATGGTTCTGTTCAAAAATAGCTTGGTATACCTCAAAATTCATGGTTCCCTTAATGATGTGGAGTCGGCCAGGTCCAGAGGAGGAGAAGCAGCCCCAGATCATGACATTCCCACCACCATGCTTGACTGTTGGGATAAGGTTCTTTTGGTGGTAGTCAGTGTTGGGTTTTCGCCAAACATTGTGGATTTGATTGCGACCAAAGTTTCTGCATGGCTTCTTTGGCTTCTTCCTAGCAACCCTCCCACGAAATGCCATTTTGATTCAGTGTTCTTCTTATTGTTGAAGCATGCACAGTTACCTGAGATGCAGCAAGGGAGGTCTGCAAATCTCTAAATATTATGTTTGGGTTGGTTTTTACCTTATTTGTTATTTTTCTTGTGGCTCTTTGGGATATTTTGGAAGGGTGTCCACTTCTAGGCCTAGTTGCTGTCATGTTAAATGCTATCCATTTGTAAATGATTTGCCTCACAGTGGACTAATGGAGTTCAAATCTTATATAGCCTTCCGCAGACTGATGTGCTCTTTCTAACCTCTTCCTGATGTCCTCTGAGATCTCCTTTCCTCTCGGCATGGTGTGTTTTGCATTCTCCTGTATGGATAACACAGAACTGACCAGGTTTCTTATCTCTATTTATCAGAGTCCCACCCAAACTCTTTCCTAAAGATCTCTCCTTCAACTGGTTCATTTGGTACCCAATTATTTACTCACCGGATTCTACTTACCTACTTAATTTAACCAATGCAACTTGGGGTTCACTTATTTTTGCACCTGCACTAACTTCTTTATATATATATATATATATATATATATATATATATATATATAATTATTTTTTATCTACTACACGCATGATTACCTCTAAACCAACATATGGAATTGGTAAATATAAACCTGTTAAGTCAGATAAAAAAGACTGGTTCTGATTAAATAAAGATTCCATGGTAAAAACTAAAAACATCTATAATTGCACAAGGGGTTCACATACTTTCAAGCATCACTGTATATATAACTCCTAAATGATGTAGCGAGTGTTTAGTTGTGTACAAATTAAAATAAAACAGTTTTAGGTTCCTGTCATGTTTTCATGTCTTTGTCATGTTTTAGTTTCCTGTCATGTTTTAGTGTTCCTCTTTTTTTGAAAGAGCACTGATGCTCTTGATGATGATGTAGGACTTAAGAAATAACATTGTATTATATCTGTGCCTCAGCAGTACCACAACCTCCACCTAAACCACCAAGGCCACCAGGGTAGCAACCATCGTGCAAGAGGTTGACTCCGACGGCAAGGTGATCAGCCAGCAGCAGAAGCTGCGAGCAGAGTTACCGTGTGAACTTAACTGATGTCATGGTTTGTAAAAGTAAGAGCCATCTTACAGCTTAAGAGAAAGATTAATCAATAAAACGAAGAATTCCTGAAACAAACTGTTGTAGTAGTGTGTAGTATCAGTGTTTGTGTTTGAGTGAATCGTTGCGTGAGCCAAAACAGAATAAGACTGCAGTTCCCTCTCTCCCCTGTGACAACACTGCTCTCTTATGGCGGAAAAATGCAGTCCAGTCAACGAGAGGCCTCTAGGAGACATCTTAGCATAATCAATAATCATCATCTGACTGTTGCCATGGAAAATTGCCTGTTGCCATGGGAAATATCTTCTTTGGAACTTTACAACCCCTCGACCAGCCCCCTTTTTATGTAAAAAGAAATGTGTCCTGAAACAGTGGATATCTTAATTGATTTGCTGTCATGTGTTATGACCAAACCCGATGGTCACAACAAAAAGGGGAGTCCACACATGATCGAAGGTCAAGTCATGTAATTTAGTAACTTAAAGAATAAACAACATAAGAATGTGAGGTGAAGTCTGTATGCTCAGTAGTGTGTGTGTGTGTGTGTGTGTGTGTGTGTGTGTGTGTGTGTGTGTGTGTGTGTGTAGTGTAGTGTGTGTAGTGTAGTGTGTGTGTGTGTGTGTGTGTGTGTGTGTGTGTGTGTGTAGTGTAGTGTGTGTGTGTGTGTGTGTGTGTAGTGTAGTGTGTGTGTGTGTGTGTGTGTGTGTGTGTGTGTGTGTGTAGTGTGTGGATGTGTGATGTGAACAAAACAAAAAGGAGCCGAACCTGAAGCCAACTAGCCCGTGGGGGGATATAGGCCACACCTCCACAAGTGAGCCACATTTACCGACGACCCCCCCAGCACTACCCACATTGGCTCACTGAACCAGACAAGCAGCCAACAGGGAAAGCTGCTGACAGAGGCAGAGAGGGTCGTGGCACGCAAACACATTTTTTTTTTTTTCATGAATTTATAATTGTGCTGTAGCCTACAGATGTTGAGAGGTATGGGCTATAGGCCTACGTTCTAGTTCTAGTTTACGAATACAATTTTCGATCTGAACAGATAGTTTTTTGTCCTGTTAAAACCACCACAATATGTATTCTTAAATGTCACACACGGGAAATGTCAAATCCAGTCTGCAGTGCAGCATTGCGGATGTTCACAACTGTCAGATGCACTTACCCTTCACTTTTTCATTTCATGGGTCAGAAATGATCAGGTATTTATGGAATAAATTAAATGACATGGTACATGAATTAATCTCATCACGCCATCATGTGATCGGGCCTAACAACAGTCGTGTCGTCAGTAGCGTTGGCGTGACGAGAGAAGCTAGTTGAGCACAGTTGAACAGAGTGTACAGGACAGGGAGTACCGAAGGGTAGAAGCCCCAGGGCTGGAACGTCAGTGTGGGGGTGGTGCTACACCTATCAACACCTTACGGCCTCTGCCTGTCAGGAAGACCACGATCAGGTTGCATAATAAGGATTATGATAAGAACACATAGAGCCTGAAGCCTCTCAGTGCTCAGTTCATTCATGCGTCTGCGGTACCCCGAGGATTCTTTTCACCTGTCACATTCGCCAATGCTTCAAAGATAAGAAAACATGAGTGATAGGGAAGGAGCCATGTGACCTTTTTGCAAAAATACTTTCGATGTAGTAACAGGTCTTTACTGGTTGGAATGTCCTGTGTCAGCATGCCTGCCCTTTTCGTCGCACATTTTTTTTTAACTCTGCAATTACTTGTGTCTTGCCTATGGTATCATAATCCTTCTCTCCTTCCTATAAAAGGGGCAGAGACCCGACTCTCCTCACTCACTCGGTCCTCCTCTCCTCTCTTCTCCTCTCCAGCCAGAGCAGTAAGACAGCAGCAGACTTCGTCACCATGACTTCCTTCTCTAGCAGCAGCTACAGGTCCTCTGGGATGTCCATGGGTGGAGGTGGCGGCATGTCCTTTGGTGGAGGTGGCCTGGCCCTTGGAGGTGGAGGTGGTGGAGGCGGTCGCATGGCCATGAGAGCCGGAAGCGTGTACGGGGGTGCAGGTGGATCCGGGGCACGTATCTCCAGCTCCAGCTCTTCCAGGTCCTTCTCTGCTGGCGGCGGCGGTGGCGGCGGATTCGGCTACGGTGGTGGCTTCGGAGCAGGTGGAGGAGGTGGTGGGGGCTTCAGCATGGGTGGAGGGGGAGACGGTGGTGTTGTTGGTGGCAATGAGAAGTTCACCATGCAGAACCTCAACGACCGTCTGGCCTCCTACCTGGTCAAAGTGGCCCTTCTGGAGAAGGCCAACGCCGACCTGGAGCTGAAGATCCGCCTCTTCCTGGAGGCCAAGGTCTCCCCCTCTGCTCAGGATTTCAGCGGCCATTATGGAACCATCAGTATTATGCAAGTCCAGGTAATGTTAACAAACACACACACACACACACACACACAGACACACACACGCATACACAACACAATATCTAAAAGTTGAATTCATCTACTGTAAAGTGTGTGTTTGTGTGTGCAGATGCAGGAAGCCATCCTTATGAACGGGATGATCCACCTCAGCATCGACAACGCACGCCTGGCTCTTGATGACTTCAGAATAAAGTGAGTACTATATTATAAATACTAGTCCACTAAAACTAACATGTGTCTCAATGTGGTTTCACCAGATACAATTTCTAACAGTGAGCCAGGATCAACATAATGACTAAATCATCTATGATGATGAATATGATGGTTGAATGTGCTTCTGTATGTTTCCATAATGTAAGAAACTTTGTGTTGTTTTTGGTAAAGATTAACACACCATGGCAACAACAGTATAGATACCATTGTGAGTTAGATCCACCAGAAACCCAGCAGAAACCCAACAGAAACCCATCAGAGCCAGTTGAGTCCCTGCTTATTCATGTCATACCCTTTGGTTTTCATGTGTCCAGGTATGAGACCGAGCTGACTATGCGCCAGTCTGTGGAGAGTGACATCGCTGGGCTGAGGAGGGTGCTGGACGAGCTGACCTTGGCCAAGAAGGACCTGGCAATGCAGGTCGAGGGGCTGAAGGAGGACCTTGTCTTCCTGAAGAGGAACCACGAGGAGGTGAGTCTCCAGGATGGACGCCAGACTGGTCAACACACACAGCTACAGACAAAGCCAATATGTGCATAGATACAGTACAAATCACACATACAATGCATCGACATTTATATTGTAAGGTGCAGAATGAAGAAGAAACTGCTAACCCTAGTAATGCATACCTAAGATAATAGCCAGAGTTTTAGCTCAGCTGGCTAAGACAGTCTTGTGGAGCACAGAAGACAGGAAACCCTATCGTTCATACTTAGTGTGTAGCGGGACCCAGAGTTGACCCAGACTGTATTTTTTTGCCTCCAGGACCTGCTGTTGGTGCGTTCTCAGATGACAGGTACAGTCCACGTGGAGGTGGACGCCGCACCTCAGGCTGACCTCACCAGGATCATGGCTGACATCAGAGAACACTACGAGGCTGTCGCTGCCAAGAGCCAGAGTGAACTGGAGGGCTGGTTCCAGGCCAAAGTGAGTGTCTGAGAAAATATATATCCACATACACAATCTAGTGTTCTAGCTTTCTTCACTATTCAATTGTGTAAATATTTCAGTCAGTTCAGTTCTGACAATCTTTTTCCTCTTCTGGTGTCACTTTCCCCTGGTCCTGTGCAGTCGGAAAGCCTGTCGCAGCAAGTAGTCACCGAGACCACCGTCCTGCAGACCAGCAGGTCAGAGATCAGTGAAGTCAAAAGCACCATGCAGTCTCTGCAGATAGAGCTGCAGGCAATGATGAGCATGGTAAGGAATGCCTAAGCATCGAATGTTCTGATCTACACCAGCTGTTGATACATTATTTCATTGCCCTGATCCAGGTCATTGTTTGTCTGTTATTTCTTCTACAATGTAAAGGTAGACTTTGTCCTGTGTAGTCTCTATTATGCATGCACCAATCCATCAGCCTGTGTTGTATGAATTACTGTCAATCCTTTTGGTCACAGAAAAAGTGTTATTTAAAATCAAGACATCACAGTAGCTCCACTCACCTCCTGTCCTGTGTGTCCACTACAGAAAGCGTCGCTGGAAGCCACCCTGTCAGAGACACAGAGCCGTTACTCCATGCAGCTGTCAGGTTTCCAGATGCAAGTGACCAGCCTGGAGGGGCAGTTGGTTGGCCTCAGGGCCGACCTGGAGCGCCAGGGCAGTGAGTACAGGATGCTGCTGGACATCAAGACACGCCTGGAGATGGAGATCGCTGAGTACAGGAGACTGCTGGACGGAGGGGCAGTGGCAAGCAGGTGAGAACAACACCTCTAACATATCAGTCCATTCATTAGTCCATTCATTAGATTTATTGAGATATTATTGGGGGTTGCAAGGGCAGGTTTTTGGGTGTGATGCCTAAGTCCAGTCTTAGGTGCCTTCTATCATTCATTGTTGACAATTGGCAGTTGGCCATTATTCCTCCGCAGATTTTAATGAATTCAATTACAATCCACACCCTGAATTTACTCAATTGAAACTGAATCTAACCTGACACTGGTGCCCACTGAACTAGATCAACCACTCAGAACCCAGGGGTTCAAGTTCAACTTTATTCGTCCCACATAAGGCAATCCGTCAAGTTATATATGACACATAAAAAACGTTTCTGAAAAACCTGCCTAACAAAAAAACAGTGTTTTGTCCACACTGGTCTCATTGACTGTTCTGATTGGTCCACACTGGTCTCATTGATTGTTCTGATTGGTCCACAGCGTTTCCATGGTGTCGGCCGTGTCCAGTTCTGCTGGCCTGTCCGCTGGCCTGTCCGCCTCCGCTGGCCTGTCCAGCTCCTCATCCTCCTCATCCACCACCACCGTAACCAAGGTGGTCACTGTGATCGAGGAGGTGGTCGATGGGGTTGTCCTCAACGCATCCTCTGCATCCTCATCCTCTGCTGTGGTGGAAACCGTGGTCGATGGGCATGAGTGTGCCTGAGTGATGACCGCAACACTCAACACTACAATCTGAACCTCAAAACATACCCTGCATGATTGGAAGATTACATCAATAAAGAATGTGACAAATAATTTCTTTGTGTGTTCGTTTTTTTTGCTCAGGAGAGCTGTATTTGTGGTTGTGTGTCCTGTGTTGGCATTACGACTAGTTTCAAATGAAAATATTAGTCACCTGCACAATCCTGACTGTAACCATAGTCATTACACCAAGTACAATCCAACAACAGATAATTATAATGCACTGTACAATAATACATAGTAATATGCTGGTCAAGTGAATGCATCACAATCAAGTAATACCATTAGCAAGCTTCTATATAAAGCTCCATAGGATACTGTAAATATAGCTATTTAAGCTACATTGTTGATGGTGATAAAACATCTTGGCTAATTTAACCAGTCACTAATATACCTGAAAAACTATTTTTGAAAATAAATCTAACCTGCGCGGTTCTACAAGCGCTGCCTCTGTTTCTGAGAAATCATGAGGTGTATTCAATTGTGTAATGGTGGGAGTACATTTAGCAGCCAGATATGACCATTTTAATGTCAGTTTAATGTCAGTTTAATGTCAGTTTAATGTCAGTTTTGCAGCTCTGAACATTAGTTTGGGTGTCTCCAGTGACAGTCTACTTTACCAGTGTAGCCTATAGCAACAGTGTAAAATAAAGTGAATATAAAATAAAATAAAAAATAAATAAAAATCCTATTACTGTTCTCATGTTGGCCTCTCAATATCCATTGCTAGCTACCTATACAGGTCTCCTATGCTCAGATAATACAGTATATAGTATATGCCATTATGCCACTCTTTTATCCAAAGCGAATAACACTGCAGTGAGTGCATACATTTTTCAGGATATGCAGTCCCAGCGGGAATCGAACCCACAACCTAAGTGTTGTTAGGGCCATGCACCATGCCATGTCCTGTCTGTCCTCTATCTCACAAACACACACAGTCAAACCCCAAGCAGCCGACTCTATGCAGCCCAGTCTGGTTGCCAGATGGGATTGACAATTTCCAGCCCAACCAAGGCAAGGCCAGGCAACTTTATTTGTATAACACATTTCATACAACAGGGGCAATTCAAAGTGCTTTACATACATTATTTAAAAATATAGCAAGAGGAGCATAGTACGAAAATAACAATTACAATGAATAAAAGCAACTATAAGAAGTAAATAGATAAAACATTTAATAAAACAATAGTTAATGGAAAAAAGACATTGATAGAAGTGTTTGTGTATAATCATAACTGCTGCAAAACATGAAACTACAGTCTAAAAACAGCAGCATCCACCAAAAAACAGCACAAAACTGATACTGTATACCACCCAAATGCTATTTATCCAGCCCAACCGCCCAAATGCTTTTTTTCCCCGTCCAGTATGATCAAAAAGTAGCATAATTGGGCAGGAATTGTACGCCCAATCTGGCAACACTGACCACAAGGCAGTGGAACAGCACCACCATCCCCAGCCCACCACCACCACTGCATCTATGCAACACATGCCATATAGATTTAGCATTCACTGCACGTTGCTGAGTATATTTATTAGCCCCAACATCTGATGATGTCTCTAAATGTCATCGCGTTATAAAAAAAAACACGAGTGTTGGTTGAAGCCACACGGCCTGTGCTAGTCTCAACTCGAATGCTGATTAAAACAAATTCCAGTCAGGATGATAAGCAGCACCAATTACGCCAGAATAGGACCACCGAGGCAAGTAATTCAGCCTCTAAAAGAGGGAAGGAAGGGACTTGACTGTTAAATTGGCCGTACTTTGAGCTGTCTTGACAGAATAAGTGGTTGAGACAGGGGCGCAGTCTAAGAGACGTAGGTTACCAGTGAACTTTAGGCCAACAGTTTTTTTTTTACCTCAGCATAAGGTGGTTACCTAGCCTACTTTTGAGTGTTTGTTTTTTGTTGTCTTTTTCCCATGAGACCTGCTGAAGTCTCAAGGGTTTATTTGTTGTTCCCTGAGCTACAGGCTAGGCCTGGGGCCGTTACATAGGCCTAGGTAGACTGTACTGGTAGACGCATTCAAATCTTGTTAGAGGTGCCGGTCCCCTCCCTCATTGTCGAGCATAAAAAGATCTGTGTCCAACCGCTCTCCACCCGTCCTCTCCAGCCAGAGCAGACAGCAGACCTCCATCATGGCCTCCCCCTACTCCAACAGCAGCTACCTGTCCTCTGGTGGGTCCATCAGGGGCACCCCGATGGGAGGAGGCCGCATCAGCGCCATGAGGCCCGGCAGCGTGTACGGGGGTGCAGGAGGCTCCGGGGTGCGCATCTCCAGCGCCTCCAACACCTTCTCTGCCAGAGGTGGAGGCGGAGGCGGAGGCGGAGGTGCCTTCAACCTGTCCCACGCTCTTGATATGTCTTCCAACAAGCAGGCCCACATGGTTAACTTGAACGACCGTCTGGCCCTTTACCTGGAAAAGGTGCGCTCTCTGGAGAAAGACAATGCTGATCTGGAGGCGAAGATCCACCAGTTTCTGGAGGAGAAAGCCACGACCGTCTCCCATGACTGGAGCCCCTACAAGACAGCCATCAGCAAACTCCAGGACCAGGTACGTCCACCTGTCCAGGGAATCACATTGTTTATTAGAGTTTTCAATAAAGGGAATGTGAGTTGACACCAGTAAACTGATGGTAGTGGTGGTCTAGTGGATAGTGAGTTGGACTTGTGATCGGAAGGTTGTGAGTTCAAATCCCGCCTGAAACCACACCACTACTAGTGTGCCCTTGAGTAAGGCTCTTAGCCCTCAGTTACTCCAGGGGGAATGTCCCTGTAATTCGTAATTGTAAGTCGCTTTGGATTAAAAGCGTCTGCTAAATGTCAAAATTATAATTAATTATGATGGCATACAGCATATATCGTCTTGTTTAGTGTTTTTAATATTTTCCTTTCAGTCAGTCATGTTTAATGACAATGGTCATTCATTTAAGTTTGGCGTAAGTGACTGGCTCCACTCTGTATAACTCCCTGCCTGAAGTTTAAACAGGGTTAAAAAACATGAGCAGGAAGTCCATAACTTTAACTTGCCCGTAGGTAGGTAAATAGGCAAGGCAAGGCAGGTTTATTTGTATAGCACATTTCAGACAACAGGGGCAATTCACTGTGCTTTACATAAAGCATAAACAATACAACAAGAGGAGAATAGTAAGAAAATGAAAGTGACAAGAATAGATACAGTATATATAAGAAATAAATAGATAAACATGTAATAAGATAGGTAGTGGCTGCACATACCTCCAGGCATCAGCCCAGACCTGTGTGATTTAGTCAATGACAGGTTATTATTACTGCACCTGTATTCAACTGCTATCCTGCCAGATACGGCGCGTGAGATCACAGTGTAAAATTACATGTTTGCAAACACATTCATGACCCAAATGCTTCAGACTTCTGTTAGTGAACGTCCCAAAACATCCCCAGAAAGCCCAATGCCATGGCCCAAAGGTCCTACCCTGATTTGGGCCCTTCAGGAGATTTTTGGTGGATTTTTGGGGGACTTTTGACTTCCAGGTATGCAATGTGTGCTCTGCCCTCTCATTGTTTGGCTAGGTTAGTCTACAGGACTGCTACTGGTTATGTTACAAACACTGAGCTTAAGTCATTAGTTCCATTGGTTCAAAGGCATTTATATTCACTAGTACGTGTGCACAGCTGTGGCTGAATGTGAGGTAACCTTTTTTCTCTAGCATTTATTTTACTCGTTAGTCGTGTTACTAAGAAATTCGCTGGGGATTAACATAATCATGCTGGTTTGAGGGTGAAATTGGAGATTAACATAATCATGCTGGTTTGAGGGTGAAACTGGAGATAAACATGATCCATTTTGGTTTGAGGGTGAAATTGGAGATGAAAATTAACCGCGCTGCTTTGAGGGTGAAACTGAAGATAAAGATAATCGTTCTGGTTAGAGGGTGAAACTGTAGATGAACATAACATGTTTCTGATTATATCGCTAGTTCCGATGCTCCTCCCTCCTATCCCCAAGACCTTAGAATCACCAAGGGAAAGTGACACAACACATACAACAACAAAACACAACACAGAAACACAACACAAAAAAAGCAGTGCTTGGGCCTAAAAAAAAGTCGGGACCGGGACCCGGTTTCTTGTGGAAAAGCACCATCGGTGGTCTTTCTTGAGCTTCCTCTCACTCAGAGCTACCCCCAAACCCAGCTCCCCTCAGGCCAGCCTTACATGCCATATTTGGTCATGGAGGCTTCCAGAGGAAGAGCAGAAAGAAGGAAATGTATGCTGTTCTCAAACACACAGATGATCTATGACAAACATGAAGACATGTCAGGCCTATAATCTTAGGTGGGTCCTTATCAAACCAATATTGGATCTTTACTTTCATAACTAACCCTCTATCCTATTGTATGATTGATTTCTTCCTTTTTTCTTTTGTATATCAAAGCTGTGGTCAGCTATTTCACTGATCTTCACTTGATTATCATCATTCACACGTCTTATTCACTGTTGTGGTCCTCTGTGGCTCAGTAGGTAGAGCATGGCACTAACAACGTTTAGGTTAGAGTTCGATTCCTGCTGGGACCAAATAGACTGAAATGTATGTACTCATTGCAATATAAGTCGCTTTGGATAAAAGCGTCAGCTAAGCTAAAAGCTACGGATCAAACAATAGGTTTGGTGTTACGGTTGGAGTCGCTATTTCCTTGGCGGCTCTTTGGGTCTCCCTCTGGCGGCCCCTGGTGGCCCTGGGACATTACTACACTCCTTGTTGCTCTCATTATGGACTAATGTGTGTCACATATGTATGTTTGGCACCTGTGTATTTATGTCCTCACTTCCTGGCACTCCCTGCCGGTTGATCTCTCTGTTTGTTCAGTGTACATGTGTGTTCCTGTTCTGTTATTTGTCCGCCTCGCACAGGGAGTTGTGAGCCGCTCTAGCCGGTGGTTCTGGGTAGAACCTGGTGCCAGTCCGGTCTATAGCATTCGGACCGGTTTTGAGTAGCGTTTTCCCTGTGAGACTTCTGTCTTGTTTCAGCACAGGAAGACGGTTTCCTCCTGTGGCTTTCATGTCAGGTTTCTGTCTGTTCCAGTAAAGTGTCCTTAGTTGTGCCAAAAGCTGCCTGTCGTCATTACTTTGTCCTGCACCGCACCTGGGTCCGCAACACACACCAACCCGTTACAGTTTGGTCCATAAATTGCCATATACGGTATGCTAAACCTCAGTAAAGTAAGTAGCCTTGAGAACCGATGGTTCTTGAGCCCAATGACCCATAGGGCAGCCTATCTCCTGTTTCCGTAGGGTAAGGCAGCTTGATGTACAAGTACAGCCCCTGGATATGATAGCATGCTGGTATGTTGCAGGGTCTTAGCCTGAGTGCTGAGTGACAAAGCCGCTGAGCTGGAATGCCAAACCTCAACGTACGGCTAATCCCTAGAAGGGAGAATCACCAAGGGATAAAAAAAAAGTGACATCTCTCTGATTCTCTCTCAGATCTTAGATGCTTCTCGTACGAATGGCGGACTCTACCTGGCTCTTGACAACGCTAACCTGGCTGCAGAAGACTTCAAAGTCAAGTAAGTGTGAGAAAACACTTGGTAGTAGCTAGCCTATCTGATCAATAGCATACCGTAGTAGGCAATCTCCATGGATCGAATTACATGGGGGATTGAGGGGGTTTGACAGCCCTAATTAAGACTTGGAACCCAAGTGGGGGGAGGTCAAAACATTTATATATCCCTTTTACCAGTAATCGTAAATAATAATATAATATATTTCCCATATTCATGCCAGGAAGAATCATGTAATACGATTTCAGACACCCTTATAGTGGACCATAGCATTTTTAACGCGTGTCTTGCCTCCACTCCCCTGTCCCCCGATCCCCATCTCCACTAGCATTCAGAATTGTCTTCATTTTCAGGCCCAAAAAGCCTTTTAGGACCATCACCTGTTTGCACCCCTGATTTACGGCCTGGAGAAAAAGTTGGACCCCCTGATTGTCATAGTACAATTCGCACCCTGGCAAACTCTATACAATGACAGGATGCTGTGCTACCCCTACTCAACCGTCAACCATCTACTCTCTGAACTGAAACATGTGATTGATTCTTTGACGCTGCGCAGGTATGAGACTGAGCTGGTCATGAGGCAGTCTGTGGAGGCCGACATCGCTGGGCTGAGGAGGGTGCTGGACGATCTGACCGTGGGAAAATCTGACCTGGAGATGAAGGTCGAGGGTCTGAGAGAGGAGCTGGTCCACCTCAAGAAGAACTTTGAGGAGGTGGGTTGGAGTGGTAGAGGCCTCAAACATCAACAACATACAGCAACATGCATGCTGCTCCTGACTGTGTACTCGCACTGCCTACTGTTTACTAAAAGTATCTACTCCATATAACTCAACCATGATGTTCAAGGTAATTAGCTAAATGCCGCTACAGCCTGTCCCCCTTACCTACTGCAGTGAATTGTTGGACTAAAATCTGAATTTACTTAGGAAAATCAAATCTTGTATGACATCCTGGCCCCTATATTTGGCATTCACTTAAAACATTAATTAACGAACGCTTTTATCCAAAGTGACTTACAACAAGTGCATTTAAGTGAATGATCTATACATCAGTCATCATAAGCACAACATACATGCTAGGACCAGGTGCCCTTGGCAGTCACAATGCTAGAAGAAGGAAACGCGTTATAATCTTGCGTAGTTAAAACGTCTTCTAAACAGGTTGCAGAATGAGCATTATACTACACTACAGAGATTTGGAGAGGCTGCATTCTCATTTGATGCACCCAAATTGTGGAATGCACTGCCGGTTTACATTAGGGATGCAACCTCAGCAAATAATGTTCAAGTCAAGACTAAAAACCCATCTTTTTAATATTGCCTTTAAATGAGTAAATCATTTAATTATGATTATATAATGATTGGAGCACTTTGAGCTGCAACGTTTGCAGGAAAAGCACTATACAAATAAAAGTTATTATTATTATTATTATTATTATTATTATTACTACACTGTTACTCTTGTTTTGAGTGATCTGTAATCTTCACCGTTACAAAGCATGGAAGTGAGTGCACAGTGCCGTGGTTGATGATGACATGTGAGATGAGTTGACACTTTTGGGCCCTTTTGACCCTTTTTTTCCATCCCAGGAGCTGCTGGCGCTGCGCTCCAGGGCAGGGAACCAGGTGAACGTGGAGATCGACGCGGCGCCCCAGGAGGACCTGTCCCACACCATGGAGGCGGTCCGCAACCACTACGAGGCCATCGCAGACAAGAACCGCAAGGAGCTGGAGGCCTGGTTCCAGACCAAGGTAACACCGGGCCGTGTATACCACCTTTTTGTTTGTTAGCACTAGAACAGCCATGAGTAAATGTGAGTAAAGATAAATGTTATATCTTTGCACCCTCCTTTCATGACTTTTCCTAGATATGTGCGTTCTTCCACCCAGTATCCTTAAATTTTCAACATCACATCAGGATAAGCTAGTATAAAGCTATTTTGCCGTTTTTCTGTGTAGGAAGCAGGCTAATTTACAAGCGGCCAACTAGTGGTCATTGTGTGTAAATAGCAGCTGTTGGCTGTTGTAGTGTTACTGTACTTAGTAGTCTATATTCCGATTCAATCATAGCCATTTGGTATGCTGTCATTTTTTTTACTAGTCCGAGAAACTGAACAAGGAAGTCGCTAGCAGCGCTGAGACCCTCTCATCGTCCCGCTCCGAAATCAGTGACGTCAAACGCAACCTGCAGAATCTTGAAATCGAACTCCAATCCCAAATCAGCCTGGTGAGAAACAAAGTGGAACACTTGCTTTCTTCTATATTTTTACATTTACGAGGAGGACTAGCATAACCAGTCGTCTCCCTAGCCTAGCCTACACACCCAACTCACTCTGTCTCCTTCCTGACCTTTAGAAAGAATCCCTGGAGGGCACCCTGGCTGAAACACAGAACAGGTATGCCATGATGCTGGCCGCCTACCAGAGTCAGGTGACCAACGCGGAGGACCAGGTTTCTCAGATCCGTGCAAAATTGGAGAGTCAGCGTCATGACTACCAGATTCTGCTGGACATGAAGACCAGGCTGGAGATGGAGATCGCTGAGTACAGGAGGCTGCTGGACGGAGAACCCAGCAGGTCAGTCTCTCTACACCTTATACGGCAATACAGTAAATCAGTGATATAAAAGACCTAAATGATGTAAGACTTCAGAAATAACACTATATTATTTCTGTGCCTCTGCAGTACCCCAACCTCCACCAAAAACGGCACAACCACCAGGGTAGTGACCCTCGTGCTCGAACCGAACGATGATCACGGTGAGCAGCATGACTGAAGCTGTGAGCCATGTTACAATGTGAACTGAACCGATGTCTTGGCTTGGAAAAAATTAGAGCCATCTTACAGCTAAAGAGAGACATTCATCAATAAAATGAAGAATTCCTGAAACAAACTGTTGTTTTATTCAGTGAATCATTGTGTGAGCCAAAACGGAACACAGTTCCCAACTCTCCTCTGAGACAACACTGCCCTCTTATGGCGGAAAAATGCAGTTCAATCAACTGGCCTAAAATGAATGAATGAATGAATGAATGAATGGTCTTTATTGTCATTGATATAGTACAGGTACCAAACAACGAAATTTGGGAGGGGGGGCTCCCCTGGTGCTAGGAAAAAAAAACTAAAAACAAGAAGGGAAAAGAGCTGGTTTACATAAATAAAGGCTATGTACACTATCCACTATACTATACTATACAAATAAAACACTGTGCTGTACTCTATGCTATGCTATACCTATTCTAACATTTCCTATCTCTGAACCTTATGTACCCAAGGGTTGTCATATTGCACATAGTGTTATTGCACATTCATTTAAAGTGTCGCAGTTTGCAGGTTTGAAATGTTCACAGTTGTGTTTCAGTCAGGGCTGGACTGGCTTTTTTTTTACCTGCCGGCCCGGCCGAAAGCTACCATCGAACGGCCCATAAATCGAAAGCTACCATTGAACGTCCCATAAATCAGGGACAGCGGCCCATTGGTCAATTTTCTAGACAGACACTGGGCTGGCCCAATCAACAGAGAGAAGGGGGGGGGGGGTCAGGGGTCACGCACGCACGCAGCACCAGACCTCCGTCTCAGTTTCGTGGTAGTTTTGGGCTGAGGCGGCCGGCAAAATAAATTTAGTTAGCCTGGATAGTTACTAGATAGATACTGAGAGAGATGGAGCGCAAAAGCACACTAAAACAGAAGGGAGGCTGGGAAAAACTTAGGGAGAAAAACAAAAAGAAACTCGAGGCAGATGCTGCCAAATGTGTAAACATTAGGGACATGTTTGCTGCACCCTCAAGTTTACCACAGCAGCAACAGCAACAGGTTGAAGAGGAGGCTAGCAGGGAGGAGCGGGAGCAGGGTACAGATACAGAGGATAGAGAGGATACAGAAGAAGCGGGGCTGAGTCAGCCTGTAACCGTTGACCCGGTAAGGAAAATATAGGTAGCTGTTAGGGGTGTAACGGATCGCCCCCCACGGTTCGGCACGCATGTGTACCGCGGATCAATTGCAAAATGTAACCAAGTAATAATATTACTTAATATTAGTTAATATCCCTTGTAAATCACAATGTATAGTTGCCATGAAAAGATAGACACGACAGTTGCGTGCTTTGTTTTACTCTAAAGCGCAATTATAGGTTGATAATGGAAAAAAAAATCTAGAACAACAAGGCTGCGTTCGTAAATTCGCTCTGGAATCTGATCACTGAGTACACTGGTCTACTTGCACTGGTACCATTGCTTACTGTATGTAGTCGTCTTTGTAGTGGTTTGGGGGAATACTACAGTTTGTCATATGACTGTACAGCACAGTATATAAGACGAGTATATAAGGCAAGTATTTTTGTGCTGGTGGGTGTGGTCCGACCGATTGGGGTGGGCCTGTCTGGGCCAAAAATGCCAGGGCCTAATTTTTGTCCCAGTCCAGCCCTGGTTTCAGTGTTGCACTTGATTTCAATCTAGTAGCTGCCATCAAATTGTCTAGATTGTCCAGGGCCTAGAACCTAGGTCTTTGCTGTGTTCAGGGCTAAATAAAATTCTATGAGACGTATTAGAATAATCAATAATCACAAAACAGGTCCAGACATGGCAGTGGTGGTGAGGGGAACTGTGGGGCTGTCAAAATTATTATTTAGCTGTTACTTATTTTTATATCCACATTGCAGTGAGTGCATACACATTTTTCAGTATATATGGTCCCAGCAGGAATCGAACCCCCAACCTAAGCGTTGTTAGCACCATGCTCTACCAACTGAGCCACAGAGGACCATACTTAAAAGTCTACTCACTTAAAGTCTTCTACTCATGTCTGATATGTTAATCTTGTGTCTAGAAGATGTTCATTTTATGTTAATGAAATTAACCAAGTGGTTTTACACAAAAAACACTAATATCAAAGCCTAATGGAGACTTCAGACATTTTAAAATTGTCAAATTAAAATGTTTATTATTGTGTTAACAACTTGATCTAAAGCCAACTGAGACATCCTAATCACTTTGGAACCATGGCAAATTTCATGAAAAAGTATATCATGGACATGATATAAATGTCAGAGATTTTTGGTCTCTAGTGAGTAAGAGAAAGCTACCTAACGTAACTTTGCCTGCCAACTGACTGTGTAGCCAGTCTCAGTGGGTCTAGCTGTACAATATGTTCTTCATCATGCAAAAAAAAGAACACCAAAAAAACATAGAAATCTTGGTTGTGGTGCTGGGGCATAGCTTACACTAAAGCATTTGTTACTAGAAGAATGTCGGCAGGTTTTGGCAGGTTTTTGCAGAGCGTCAAGAATCATCTTCATTTACCCATCAAATCCGGTCCTACCCACTGTGAAAACGTCCCCCTTTACCCCATACTACCATTTAGGTGCAACTCAAGAACCTGAGGTAAACTTACCGTATCTGGAAACGTGTCCTATCTTGATATAATTGCTGTTTCTGATAGGAATAGGAATGCTGTAGTGTAGACATGCCATGCCACAGCACCAAAACTAACACTCTCACACTTTTTTTAATTTTTTAATTTAACCTTTATTTATACAGGTAAAAAACACATTGAGCCCCAAGGGCTCATTTTCAAGTGTGACCTGTTCACAGGCATACAATATCCACCACAAACAAATACAATACAAAACCTGGCCTACATAGTCTAAAACTAAACTAAAACGACATAGTCTAAAACTAAAACTAGCCTAAAACAGTCTAAGATAATCTAAAACTAAACTAAAACTGGTCGGTTTTTGCGGCCTCGTACCTACGACCGAATCACAGCCGTGCTGATATTCAGTATAACACACTCCCTCTCGTGTGATATTGCTTAAGTATTCCTTACGGAACATAGGCCATTGATGAACAGATTCTTTTTTTTTGGTGCTCTGCGCTCCTTCTCCAACTCATTCTGGGTCTTCCACTCCCTTGTTTTTCCTTGTGTGATTCCATGTCAGGGCCTGTTTGGTTATTGCTGTTTTGTTTTGTCTTAGGGTATGCCCCCCTTTCCATCTCCACTTTCTCCTTTTCAGCTGTCAGGGGTACAAACTGGTGATGGCCCAAAAAGGTGACACATATTTGTTTTGCCTGAAAATGATCAATGCGCAGCTATTACCTTAGGGGGGGGGGGGGTCACTAACGGTGGTCTAACAATGATGCACGTTTAAGTAGCGGCAGCCCTGACCTTAACACCTGCAGAATTACTTCGAAAACAGTTTACTATGACTGTTCTCCACGCTGTCTGGAATTGTACCTTGCTGCCTGAAGCTAAAAGTTATTTCAACAACAGCAGAGTTTAGCAGACAGGAAGATTAGTTAGCTCCCGCATCATGTGACTTGGATGAGACTTAGACCCCCCCCCTCCCACCGAAAATATATATTTAAATTATATAATATAAATTATATAATGTATTATTTTTTGCAGATCTACATGATTCACATGTATGACCTATTTTGAGATAAAAACAGCTAATTTAGCTGCCAGCTAACAAGTTTGCACCCCTGGCTGTACTTCTATCGACTTTGTTTGGTCTGTTCCCACAGGTTGGTGTTATTGATAGGAGTCTTGTATAAGTGGCATAAGAATGGTTACTGAGGGTTAAATATGACAACAGTAATAGGATAACACTTTATTTTACACTGTTGCTATTACGATGTACTCTTGTACAGCGCAATGTAATTATCCGTTGTTGTATTGTACTTGGTGTCATGAATATGTTTAGGTTAGGTATGTAAGTAAGTAAGTAAAGCTTTATTTATATAGCGCCTTTCGTACATGAAATGCAAGGTATAGGCAGTAATGATTCATATGGTTTTAAGGTGAACATTTTAGAGTAGTGTTCATTTTAGACTAGTCATAATTGCCAGCGCATGATAAACAACCCCAAAATGAAGCGCTACTGAGCAAAAAAGAGCACACAAATAAACACAAATAAACACAAATAGACAGTATTTGAGACTCATTCTTTATTGATGTCCTTCCAGGCATGCAAAGTATTCGTAGACATTTGTAGGGTTTCCGTCATGGCTCACGTTGAGGAGGAAGAATGGACGACCTTCCCTCCAATCACCTCCTCGGTCATAGTGACCATCTTGGTTTTGCTGGACGAGGACGAGGACATGGACATGCTGTGGACCAATCAGAAAACACCAGAGTCATTCAGGTTGGAATGAACCAGACGGACTCAAACTCAACCACCCTTTTTATACCTTAACTGTTCCTCCTGAGACATCTAATTACCCTCTACCCCCCCCCCCCCCCCCCCACTGTACAGCTGGGTCATAATAAAAAATGTAATAAAACAAATGATTCCTTCTTCTAGCACGACGACTGCCAATGGCTCCAGGCCTGCATGGGCATACATTACGTTTTCCTGCTATGACTGGTGGATAGATGACTCACTTACTTAGTCAAATGTATTTGTTGTGATTCGATTTGGATAAAGGTGTCTGCTAAATGCCTAACATGTAAATGTTATACCTATTTAATCTGTTATGATGCTTGTTATATCTTTTATGTGTCCAATTGCCCCATCTGGGACAAATACCCCTGGGCCCAATTGTTAAAAACGTTTAATCTGGATAAAATGATTATTTTCTGCTATCCAGGATCAGATCGATCTATCTGATTCTGAGTCGTATAAGGGAAATCAGCCAGCTCGATCTGATCCTGGATAGCACAAAAAGAATCAGGATCATTCTGATCCAGACGAAAAGTTTTGAACAACT
The DNA here is from genome assembly GCF_963989245.1 of Nansenia antarctica. Classification (NCBI taxonomy): domain Eukaryota; kingdom Metazoa; phylum Chordata; class Actinopteri; order Argentiniformes; family Microstomatidae; genus Nansenia; species Nansenia antarctica. Next base: position 84,857,565 of record NC_137675.1, read on the forward strand.
GGACTCTGGGCTCTGAGAGATTGTTCTAGTTTAGTTCAGGGTGTGAATTGAAATAGATTCATAATTAATCGTTGAATTGCATTGAATTGAAATCCACATGGAGGAATAATGGGCGATTCCCAATTCATGAATTGAATATCCATTTAATTAAAATGTTGTGAATCAACCACAGACAGTGTAAAGTAGAAGGCACTAGTTGTACACGAGGCACTTCTGCTTCCAGGTCAAAGTTCAGAGCCTAAGACTGCATCACACCCAAAAACCTGCCCTTGCAACCCCTGATAATAGGATAATATTATGATAATATTTTCTTACTTTCTGTCAACACTACATGACCATAGAGACCGATTTAGTGGTGGTGGTGGTGGTTCTGGAGGAGGAGCCCCCAGACATGGACATGCCCCCGCCGGACATGGACATGCCCCCGCCGGACATGGACATGGAGGACCCCCCGGACATGGACATGGAGGACCCCCCGGACATGGACATGCTGTGGACCAATCAGAACACAGCAATGAGACCACAGTGGAATGAACAAAACAAACTCAAACCGAGCATTCTTTTTATACCTATTTACTCTGTCATGCTGTTCGTGACGTTTCTCGTGTGTCTCGTGAAAACTTGACTTTGACTTGGCGCCAATACCAATTGCCCCAAGTGGGACAAATAACCAAGTGGGACACATGTCACTAGTTGAGGGCACTTCTGCTTCCAGGAGAAAGTTCAGAGCCTAAGACTGGATTTAGGCAACACTCCCAAAAACCTGGGGGGGGGTATTCCATCAACGTCGCTAAAGGAAAATCCAGGCTTATTTTGATAACTCTCACAAGATTTATCAAAATAAGCCTGTATTTTTCTTTAGCGACGTTGATGGAATAACCCCCTGCCCTTGCAACCCTCAATAATATCTCAATAAACCTAATGAATGGACTGATATGTTAGAGGTGTTGTTCTCACCCGGCTGAAGCCCCTCCGTCCATCAGCCTCTTGTACTCAGCGATCTCCATCTCCAGACGACACTTGAGGTCCAGCAGCATCCTGTACTCGCTGCCCTGGCGCTCCAGGTCGGCCCTGAGCTCCACCAGCTGGCCCTCCAGGCTGGTCACCTGCATCTGGAAACTAGACAGCTGCATGGAGTAGCGGCTCCTTGTCTCTGATAGGGTGGCTTCCAGCGATGATTTCTGTAAGTAAGTAAGTAAGTAAGTAAAATGTATTTGTATAGCACCTTTCCCAGACCAAGGGTCACAAAGTGCTTTATATAGAGAGAACATAATAAAGAAGAAACATAATAAAACATAATAAAAGAGCGAAAGTCATAGCAGGTTAAAATAGGCAAACAAGTGAAAATAAGTAAGTAACAAGTAACAGACAACAGGTGTACAACAATATCAACAGGACACAGAAAGACAGGCTTTTAGGGCTATCCAAAAGCCTGTCTATACAAGACAGTCTTTAGTTGTTGTTTTTAAAGGCCTCGACCGAGACCGCTGATCTAAGATCCAAGGGAAGAGCATTCCAAAGCCTAGTAGCCACATAGTGGACACACAGGACAGGAGGTGAGTGGAGCTACTGTGATGCATTGAATTCAAGATTTAGATTGGAGTGTAGAGGACACGTTGAGACTACACAGGACCAAGTCTACATTTACATTGTAGAATAAATACACGGACAAACAATGACCTGGATTTGTGCAACAAAATACTGCTGGTGGAGATCAGAAAATTCGAACAATAATGCTCTCCATTTTACGCCTAAATGATGATACTATATCAAATGTAATTACTCAAAGTCAGAAGCTGGTTTTTTTTCAACATAGTGTGGTGTGTATTGCGGTCCTCACCATGCTTATCATTGCCTGGAGCTCTATCTGTAAGGACTGTAGGGTGGCTTTGACTTCAGTGATCTCGGACCTGCTGGTCTGCAGGACGGTGGTCTGTGTTTTCACTTGACTGGTCAGGCTTTGCGACTGCACAGGACCAGGGGAAGTGACACCAGAAGAGGAAAAGGGGTCAGAAATGACTGAAATATTTACACAATTGAATAATGAAGAAACAGAATATTAGTTCAACCTACAAAAAAAAACAATCAGTTATGTTTATATTGTATTAAACATGGCTATATAGAAACACATAGATTTCTTATTTATTTACTTCCTGTTTTGACTACTGCTACTTCCTCTGTATTCTCAGACACTCACTTTGGCCTGGAACCAGCCCTCCAGCTCGCTCTGGTTCTTGGCAGCGACGGCCTCGTAGTGTTCTCTGATGTCAGCCATGATCTTAGTGAGGTCTTGTTGAGGTGCGGCGTCCACCTCCACATGGACTTGACCTCCCAACTGAGAGCGAACAACCAGCAGGTCCTGGAGACACAGGGACAGTCTGGGTCAACTCATGTCTCTTGTATCGCACCACACACAAAGTATGACACACTAACATCTTCTGTTCAAGACTGTCTCAGCCCACTGACCTAATGCCCAGGCATTATCCTAGGTATGTATTACTATTGTTTTAACCAATATGACATTATCCCCATATGACATTATTATAGCGTTTTTCTCCCTTTAAGTAGAAAAAACCCCTCAATATTGATGCATTTTATATGGAATTTCTACAGTGGAAGTTAATTTCTATATATAATGTTGGCTATGGCTGTAGCTGTGTGTTGACAAGTCTGCTCTCAAGGCTGGAGACTCACCTCCTCGTGGTTTTTCTTGAGGAAGACAAGTTCTTCGCTCAGCCCTGCGACCTGTAGGGTCAGGTCCTTCTTGGCCATGGTCAGCTCTTCTAGCACCCTCCTCATCCCAGCGATGTCAGCCTCCACAGACTGGCGGATGGTCAGCTCAGTCTCATACCTGGACACATAAACAGGGCATGATGTGAATAACCAGGGACTCAACTGGCTCTGGGGGGTTTCTGGTGGGTTTCTGGTGGTTATTAGTTAACAGTAATAAGCGACAACAGATTATGATTTGTTTGTTTATTTAATAATTTATTTTGGCTCCGCCAACAAAAAATAGTTCCGCAACTGAACTTCAACTGGACGGTTGCCTAGTAACCTGAACACAAACAATAGAACACCTTTGCGGCGGAGTGATACATATAGTTAAATGTCCCAGTGCTGTTATACAGTATATCAGCACTCATGGAATGCCTCTTGTCCAATCAAATGACTTGGTCGGAACTAACTGTTGTATAATGTTATCTATACTGTTGTTGCCATGTTGTGTTATTTTTATCAATACATTTACATTATGGAAACATACAGAAGCACATTCAACCATCATATTTGTGACACAGTCTGGTGAAAAGATCTGCATGTCCGCAATTCATGCAAATGACCAAACATTTTTTTTAAATTACGAAAGTTTAAGTTTAAATTGGATTAACTGTATAGTCTGCTGTAGGCTACTGGGTAAGTGATACCTGGCTTGTAAACAAACTTACATTTTAGGACGTGTGCAAAAGCAAGGACAGTGTGACCATTATGTGTAGTTATGTGTTTTTAGCATGTTGATGTTCTATCAGCAAGTTGTGATGTGCTAAACATTAGATGTTCATAGCAATGTTCCTTGCTAGCTAGTAACAGCTGTTTTTTTGATTCAGAGCATGTTTCTCCAGTATTTGGTCTGAACATTCAAATAAACATCTTCCTCAACTATTTTCAGATCATGTCATGACACATCATTTGAGAGCTTTCAATCCGCACTTTCATAATTTGGAAAAACTGAAAAATGACATTGCCCTACTTGAAGACTTGAAGATCTACAGTGGACATTGTGATTTAGTCATTATATTCCTGGCTCACTGCACACCACATTGAGACACGTCTTAATAAATGTCAGCATTGTTGAAAATCGACGACACACTCGCTAGTCAAGCCAAAACATTGCAATGCAGTGGATTCGGTGAGTAATCCCCACTTCTACCTAATTAACTATAACACTACTTTACATTGTTAGCAGGCTCACAAAACAAAAACAAGCTGTGTTACTTGACTAGTGAGCGTGTCGTTGATTTTCAACAACGCTGAAATGTATTTAAATCTTATACTCGTCATTATACTGATCCTGGCTCAATGCTCAGCATATTGAGACACATGTCTTAGTATTAGTCGACTAGTATCTAGAACATAGTGTGCAGTCTACGTGTGTGTGGATGCGAGGTAGGGACTCACTTCACTCTGAAGTCATCCAGAGCCAGCCGTGCGTTGTCGATGCTGAGGTGGATGCTTCCATTCACAAGGATGGCTTGCTGCATCTGCACACACAGACACACACTGTATTTAATGGAGGAGTGTGTGTGTGTGTGTGTGTGTGTATGCGTTTGTGTCCGTGTGTGTGTGTGCATGTGTGTGCATGTGTGTGCGTGTGTGTGTGTGTGTGCGCCCGTTTGTGTCCGTGTGTGCATGTGTCCGTGTGTGCGTGTCTTTGTGTGTGTGCGTGTCTTTGTGTGTGTGTGTGTGTGTTCATATGTGCTCATGCATGCGCGCGTGTGTGTTAGTTAATTACCGTGCCCTGGAGGCCAGTGATGGCCCCATAATGGCCGCTGAAGTCTTGAGCAGAGGGGGAGATCCTGCTCTCCAGGAACTGACGGATCTTCATCTCCAGCTCCGCGTTGGCCTTCTCCAGGCTGCTCACCTTGACCAGGTAGGAGGCCAGGCGGTCGTTGAGGTTCTGCATGGTGAACTTATCGTTGCCGCTGATGCTCCCTCCCCCCATACCGAAGCCACCGCCACCGCCACCCGCGCCGAAGCCGCCACCGTATCCGCCACCGAAGCCGCCGCCGTATCCGCCGCCACCGCCGCCGCCAGCAGAGAAGGACCTGGAGGAGCTGGAGATGCGCGTCCCAGCGCCACCTGCGCCCCCGTAGACGCTCCCGGCTCTCATGGACATGCGACCGCCTCCACCTCCGCCCATGGACATGCCGCCACCTCCACCGAAAGACATGCCACCTCCGCCCATGGACATGCCACCTCCGCCCATGGACATGCCTCCAGAGGAGGACCTGTAGCTGCTGCTGCTGGAGTAGGAAGTCATGGCGACGAGGTCTGCTGCTGTCTTACTGCTCTGGCTGGAGAGGAGAAGAGAGGAGAGGAGGACCGAGTGAGTGAGGAGAGTCCGTCTCTCCTGCTCCTTTTAAAGCTTCGGGGATGACAATGAAAACAGTGATATACCACTCTTACAGTATGTAACTTGAGAAGTAATTAAGGCTTTGAAAGGGCAGGCGTGTACACACACAGCTTGGAACCCTCAGAAGACCTGTTATGACAGCTGAAGTATTCAACTCGAAAGGTCACCTGGCAATATGTTACCGTAGCCGTGACTTTTAAATGACATCGAAATGATAATAACAGTTGGAATATAAATTCCTGGCGTATGCAGAGCGCCGTAATAAAAAGATGGTGACCTTAGTGTTAGTTAGAGCCTTCACGCCCTATGTGATCTAGAATCCTTGGGTGAAGGTAAGTCAAGGTAACAATGTGGGAAAAATATTAACAATTTTTACGATATGCACTCTACGTGGAGTCACAACCCCCGCTGTGGTGAGACAATAGCATTTAGGGGGTGGGGGGTGCGAGCCCTGGTAGAGCCCTGCCGTCTTTGATGGTCTTCTGTGGCTTCGTCAGGCATCTCCTGGATTAGATGTCTTCTGCACACACAAAAAGAAGGAAAAAGAGAGATTAAAAGATTTTTAAAAAGGAAGTAATCCTTCCATTTTATAGCTTTGTTACTGCGAATGGCCCCTGGCCCTAGCATAGATTTGATTCTCTTATGATGACTCACTTTACTTTAGACAAGAGCACTTGTTGTTAAGTCGCTTTGGATCAAGTGATTAAAAACATTGGCAAACATGCCAAATGTCTACAATGTAAATGTAGATGTCCTGTACAGGTGGGACCCTAACCGCCACCACCGCCACCACCACACACACACCCCTTCTGTTAATTGTCAGTAGCTTCTTCTCTGAAGATTACGGTAAAGAACACAAGGACCTGTCAGGTTAAGGTCAGCCTCACAATAGGGATTACCATGTCATTCTCACCGTATCACCAGCCAGTGGAATGTAATGGTACTAACATTACAAGTGATGTCATTTTTATTTTATTTTATTTAGGGTGCCTATACTGACAACTTGCCGGGGACTACAGCTGGAAATTAGCCAGGTAGGCTAAAGCTGCTCCATTTATAAAAATAATAATAATAATAACTTTATTTTTATAGCGCTTTTGGTGCAAACGTTGCAGCTCAAAGGGCTTTAAATCATCATATAATCTTAATTTAATTATTTTGTAACTTAAATGCAATATTAAAAAGATGGGTTTTTAGTCTTGACTTGAACATATTTGCTGAGGTTGCATCCCTAATGTAAACTGGCAGTGCATTCCACAATGTGGGTGCTTATTTACTGTAGTATAGTATAGTATAGTAAAGTAAGTAAGTAAAATGTATTCATACAGCACCTTTCCCAGACCAAGGGTCACAAAGTGCTTTACATAACAAGGAAGAAACACAATAAAACATAATACAAGAGCGAAAGCCACAGCAGGTTAAAACAGGCAAACAAGTGAAAATAAAAACTGAAAGTAACATAGCAACAGGTGTACAACAACATCAACAGGACACAGAAAGACAGGTATAGTATAGCACAGTGCCAGGTGACCGTACATTTTTTTTTTTTATATCATTTGATATTTAAGGTTTGTGTGTGTGTGTGTGTGTGTGTGTGTGTGTGTGTGTGTGTGTGTGTGTGTGTGTGGGTCGGTGTTGAGTGTGTGTGGGTGTTGAGTGTGTGTGTGTGTGTGTGTGTGTGTGTGTGTGTGTGTGTGTGTGTGTGTGTGTGTGTGTGTGTGTGTGTGTGGGTGGGTGGGTGGGTGTTGAGTGTGCGTGGGTGTTGGGTGTTGGGTGTGTGTGTGTGTGTGTGTGTGTGTGTGTGTGCGTGGGGGTGTGTGAGTGTGTGAGTGTGTGGGTGGGTGTTGAGTGTGTGTGGGTATTGTGTGTGTGTGTGTGTGTGTGTGTTGGGTGTGTGGGAGTGGGGGTGTGTGTGAGTGTGTGAGTGTGTGGGTGTGTGAACATGCCTGCCCTCAGGGCATTTTCACTGTAGCTGTGCTGTCTTGTCTGCGTGTTATCATCACCCTCTCTCTTCTATAAGAGGTGTAGAGAGTGAGCAGAGGCAGAGTTCGCTCACTATGCGGCAAAAAACTGGAAGAAGCTATCCCAAAACAATAGGTCAGCCCCATTTTATAACATTTTTTTAAAAATAAGCTGAAGACGGTTATGTTCTGTTCGTCTTTTAATTGACTGTATTTTAAATACTGACAGTTTAGGCTAGGTTTTTAATCGACCGATTTGTTTTTATTATTGATTTTACTTGAACTTGAACTTGAACTTGAACCTTTATTATTTTACACTGTTATTTTACCGCACCTCTTTTTTTCGGCTTTTAATTTATTTTAAATGATGATATATGTATTTTAAATGTTAAATGATGACCCCACCCAATCCCTAACAGACTATCGTTCACCAGCTTCTTAGACATAAATTACTCCAGGGAGACTGCCCTTGTCATCTCTAATTGTACATTGCTTTAGATAAAAGCAGGTTAAAGTGTGAATGCTCCGATGTTCAGATCCATGCAGCATCGAACAGCAGCAGTTCATGTTGCTCATGTCACAGCAGGGGCGTAATTTCACTGAAGCCGAACGTTAATTAGAGTTGGTGATTGTTCCACTGTGGAAAATGTGGATAGTGATTCACTGTTTCAGACTACCATAACATTTGGAATAATAATATTTTCACCATTAAAAGGTATGATATGTATATTTGGCTATTTACTTCAAAACATGTTCATAGCCTATTAAAATGTGTTATAATAATCTGCCTCCCGGTAGGCCCCCCTGCGGTGCAAACTCATGTTCATGGTTTCGCATAATCCCACACCCTATAGTTAAATTACGCCACAGTGTCACAGAATACATTACAGTAATTATCCTCAACATTCGGGAATGTCTCTGAATGTCATTTTACATGATGAATGTAATCAGGTTATGAATGTCATCACATTCTGAAAATATGCGAGTTGTTTGAACTACAAGGCCTGTGCTAGTCTCAACTCGACTGTTGATATATTGGATGTGCTCCCGTCAGGATGACTAGGGCGACCAGTTTGGTGCGGCACCGATGGCATTCATCTGATTGATTACCTTGTTTTTATCTGATTGTGCTGTCTCCACATATATGTATACATACACGTAGGCATAGGTGAAAGTGGGCCGGAACGGTCCGGTGCTGCGTTCCGGGAAGAGATGCAGCTGCCTGTCAATCAAAATCCGATTGCTGCAGAGTGCAGAAGCAATCACGATTCACGATCCATAATTTCCAACAAGGAAACACATGGCTGACGTTTCCTTGCGTCTATTTTAATACCTTTGAAAAGGACATGTTAACCCGCTTTACAGTAGACCCGACGCGACGCGACGCGACGTGGTTGGGTGGGCAGCACTGGGCACTGAGACAGTCCGACCGGGATTACAGTCGCGCCGGGGACGGGGGGACAGTCGCACCTTACAGTAGGTGGCCGTGAGACTCACGCATTTCAACCAGTTCTCGTTTTGCGGGACTTGAAATTCCTTTAAAGAAAGCTACCGGACACGAGTTTCGTGGCATCTTTCTGCACGCTCGTTAACTTCAGTCTGCAATCGAAGCGGGAGGCGAGCGCTAATGGAAGAACCTGTGCTCACGCGAGCTGCATGTAACGTAGCAATTATGGAAGCATATAGTGGACCACATTCAAATGTTAATGCAATTTGAGATTGCATTTGCATGTTCCACTTTTGCATGCATTCTTTCAGACAATATTCAAATTCAAATGCAATTCTAATGATTTGCATTTTCATTTTCATGTAGGCCTACCTGATGTGCACATTCGCTGTCAATATTAAAATGATAATGCAAAGCCATTTGACATTTAATTTTCAAAGTCATGCGCTGCTTTGTAGCTGACAAAATTCAATAGTTCATTCTAATGTGAAAATTACTATGCAATCCCAAAATAGCATATTCATTTGCCACTTTTGCCTGCGTTATTTGAGTCAATATTCAAATTGTAATGCAATAATGTGATACGCAATTGCATTTACATGTTCTAGTAAACACATCCGCTTTGTAGCTGACAAAATTCAAATTTTCATTCTAATGTGAAAATGACTATGCAATCCCAAAATAGCATATTCATTTGCCACTTTTGCCTGCGTTATTTGAGTCAATATTCAAATTGTAATGCAATAATGTGATTAGCAATTGCATTTACATGTTCTAGGAAACACATCCGCTCATTAGAATTGCATTTGAATTTGAATATTGTCTGAAAGAATGCATGCAAAAGTGGAACATGCAAATGCGATCTCAAATTGCATTAACATTTGAATTTAGTCCACTATATGCTTCCATAAGCAAGCCGTGTTGCCAGATTGGGCTACTTTTGGTCACACTGGACGGTTGGATTCGGCAGCTTTTAGACTGGTTGGGCTGGAAATTGACAATTCCATCTGGCAACCCTGGTAGCAAAATATGTGCATACATATCTGGTAGCCTACTGGTACTTTCAAATCGCATCGTATTATTATTATTAATAATAATAATAATTACAATTTACAATACAAATACAACAATTGGGGGTCCCTCAAAGAAAATGTGGGCGCACTGCGCGCGCACAACATCAACCTCCAAGGATTGATTCTGACCCAGGAAAAACCCTGGTATGTACTGTATAACATGATAGCCATCTATGAGCAATGCACTGTATATAAGATGATGACCAAGGGTCTTTCTGCTGCTGACCAAGGGGTTGAGTTCACTTGATGAGGCCAAATTTTGTTTTAGACTCTGAAGGCTACTGTATTTGTTTATTAAGACTTAAGATATATTATCTGAATTTCTCTTGTTTTATCAAATGTTCCAATTATTTTCATTTCTTGTGCTGGTTTAAAATTGCAGGAAACTAGCACAAATAATTGTGTGGGAGAGAGGGGCCGCCGCTACCAAAACGTGCACAGTTTTGGGTCGCTCCACCACCAACAACTCTCACTCCAAACTTTTGGTGAAACTTGGCAGCCCTAAAGTGTTTCTAATTTCGACACCAACACCACGATGTGTGTGTTCAGGGATGCATGAAGCTGGGGGCAGGAGGAGAACAATATGAAACGATGAAGGTTGGGGTAGTAGCCTATAGTTCCTGTAAGAAACTCAAACCACTTTCACCCCTGCACGTAGACCTACTCTATGATTGCCCCACTTTCTTCACTTTTTTGACCCACCTCTTTTGTTGTTTGTTTGTTTGCTTGCTTGTGTGTTTGTTCCTTTGTTCCTTCTGCTTTCATTGTGTATCCAAAGCGGTGGTCAGTTATTTCACTGATCTTCACTTACATGATCATCATTCACACGCCTTCATTCACAAACAACAAACAATGGGTTCATTTAACATTTTTGACATTTAGCAGACGCTTTTATCCAAAGCGATTTACAACATTTACAAGTACATGTCTAAAGTAAGTGAATCATCTATATGTTACGGTACATGTGGGAATACGGTACATGTGGGAAAACTAGGGTTAGGGTTGGGTGCTACGTCGACTTGGTACATGCTGGCATGTCTAACCCTAACCGTAATCCTAACCCTAACCCTACCCCTGACCCTAACCCTAACCTTAACCCTAGCACCGTAGCACCTAACCCTAACCCTAGTTTTCCCACATGTACCGCATTCCCACATGTACCGTAACATATACATCAGCCATCATAAGAAAAACATCTATGCTTGGACCAGGTGCCATTGGCAGGCACAAAGCTTTTTTTCTTTATTTTATTTCATTATTAACAGTAGAGGAACTGTACAGAGGGGTAGTGGGGGGTGAAGGGGTCTTTGGGAGAGACAGTGAAGTTGTTCAAGCCACGCCTCATACCAAAGCTCAATCTTCAGCCAAAAAGTTATGTCACAGGCAGGCAAGTCGTTAGCCCTGGGCATCTGGGGCTGGAGCCCAAAAACATCCTTCTGTCTTCCATTCTTTGTTCCCTCACACATGAATGTACTGCTAATCCCCAGAAGGGAGAGCTGTTTCATTAAAAGTGACATCCTTCTGCTTCTAGCTCTGAGTTTATGAAAGGTTTGTGGATCATACCCATTGTTTGATCGTGAATAAGGTGTGCTACTGCTTTGAATGGAGTCTACTTGGCTATTGACAAAGCTAACCTGCCTGCAGATGACTGAAAAAAAATGGTTGTGGCTTCGAGAACGGCTGCAGTCAGATCTGCTCCTCCTCAACTTCATTATTTACGTACTATTTTGATACATATTTATTCCCTTTTGTGTGCAGCATGTTGCTACTTTTATTTCCTATGAGAAATTCTACTCACCACAATGTTGACCTTTGACCTGCATTTACTGTATATGTGACAGGGTTTGATGAAAAAGTCTGCATGTCTGGCAACGTCATTTTTCTGTTTTTTCCAGATTATGAAAGGGTAGATTGTAAGCTTTCAATTGATGTGTCATACATTGAAATCTGAAACAAGTTGAAGAAGTCATGCATATTTGAATGTTGATACCCCCCCCCCCCCCCCCCCCCCCAAATCACCAAGCCGAGAAATCCGCCCTCAAACTATTCACAGCCTTTTTTCACAGGTAGGTAATGGGTGGGAACAATAGCTGGTTAACTCCACCCCAACCACTCCCTCAAGACAAACACTCCCCCATTACGCTACCTGTCATCTGTCAGTGGGGTTGTCAGCTCAGGAAACAAACTTGCAGGGCCGACATGTTTAATTTGCAAAATAATAATAATAATAATAATAATAATAATAATAATTCAAGATTCATGAATTTGTATTGCCATGTGTGCATACAATTGAGCATGATAGAATGGTAAAAAAAAAAGAATGAATCCCTAAAAGCATCTAGTGGGACTTAAGGCCCTTGCACACCAATGTGTTTTTTACGTGTTTTTTACGTCCGTAATTATTTATTTTTTAACTCATGTTGTGTCAATCACGCTTGCACACCGAATCCGTAATATTCGTCCGTCCCCCCAAAAATCGGAACAGGTTCGATTTTCTGCGTTTTTCACGTCCGTCAAAAGCCTTTTGAGAGTTGTTTTTGACCACTCCGCCATGGTATAGAGGGACACATCGTCAAATTAGAACTGCAGGACAGTTGGATTAATGAATGAATGGACTTTATTGTCATTGTTTACGGAAGTACATCTCTCAAGTATTATCTTGGCGGTTAGTCGAGTGAAAGAAAAACAACATACAGATGATAATTCACACAATATAATACCACGAAAGCGTACGGCACTAAACAATAACATTAATTTGGGCAGCATCATACTCAAACTCAGGCAGAAGGGCAGGGTCCGGGCAGGTGTACACACTGTCACAGACTGCCAGTGCATCATACAGGTAGCCTACATCATTCAGCATGGTTATAGCGGTTTCTTTTTCTATTCTACTATTCAATTTCTACTTCTGCTGTCTGCGTCTCCCTGGGTATTCCAGATGGCAAACAGTAAAGAAATGCCACAATATACCAGGACTTAAGAAACGAGATGTCCAACAAAGGATTTGACAAACCCTGGCCTATTTTGCGCAACAAGCAGACTCTGATGCAGCGGAGACATTGTTGCCAGATGGGCTGGTTTTTGGTGGATTTAGCCGTTTTTAGACTGTGGTTAGGTTGGAAATTCTCAATCCCATCTGACAACCCTGAGCGGAGAGTCTACAAATGGTATGATTACAGATATCACACTGCAGGAGATGCACACCACGCTTTGTTAAAAGAAATAAAGATTTATTGTACTTTTCTACTGATAATACATTCTACTGTGCACCCTTGTAGCCTAATCAAAGGCCAATTTTCTTCACTCTCAACTTTGGATCCCCCCACTAACAATGAAGTACATGATATAATAATGAACCTAAAGAATTCTGCCCATGGTCACGATGGTATCAAAACCAGTCTTAATAAAGAAACTGTTGACTATATTATCCATCCCTTAACTCATATCCTTTCTTTATCCCTACAAACTGGCATCGTCCCTCAGGAATTTAAAATCGCCAAAGTTATACCAATCTATAAATCAGGCGACTCAAAGGACTTCGGCAACTACCGTCCTATATCTGTTCTGCCCTGTTTTTCAAAAATCCTGGAGAAACTGGTCTACACAAGAATCTCTAAGCACCTAACAGTGAACGACATCCTGTACAACCACCAGTATGGATTCCGTAAGAAATACTCCACTGAGCATGCACTACTGCAACTTGTCAACAATATTTCTACAGCACTGGATGATAAAAAAAATTGCTCTTGGTGTCTTTCTAGACTTAAACAAAGCCTTTGATACTGTTAACCATAACATTCTTATCTCCAAGCTTAATAGATATGGAGTGCAAGGTATTGCTCTTAAATGGTTTATCAACTATCTGGATAACAGAGAACAATTTGTTTCCTCCAACGGCTGCTCATCGAAGAAATCAAGAATTCTTTCTGGGGTTCCACAAGGTTCCATCTTGGGCCCGTTACTATTCTTACTTTACATCAATGACTGTCTATGTCTTGCAAAAACCTTCTCCCCATATTATTCGCTGACGATACCAACCTTATAGCTGTACATGAAGACTTCAAGTCTTTTATTGAATGTGTAAATGAAGTATTATCAATTGCCTTTAACTGGTTCCAACTGAATAAGTTAACCCTCAATGTAAAAAAATGTAATTTCATGATCTTTTGCAACAAAAACAAGTGCTACTCCAAAGATGACGCTAAAATATCAATCAATGGAACCATCATTATTCAAGTTCAACATACTAAATTCCTAGGTGTCATTGTTGACGAAGGTTTAAACTGGAATAATCACATCGATCATGTGTGCAAGACATCCATGAAGATGCTTGGTATAATGAGAAGGGTTTGCCCCCTGATCCACTCCTCTGCTCACTTGTACTATAGCTTCTTATTTCCTTACATCAACTACTGTAATATAGTCTGGGCTGCTACTTATCCTTCATACCTCAACAAATGACTTGTTATCCAGAAGAGGTTCCTAAGGATGATCTCTCACTCTAACAGATTCGAACCATCTGCACCTCTATTTAGGAAATATTCATTATTACCCATTAATAAACTGAATATTTTTCAAACATGCTTATTCATACACAAATTCATCAACAACAAGCAAGATCTTCCTTCTACTTTCCATAGTTTCTTTATTTTCTCATCAGACATCCACTCTTATCCAACAAGAGTCAATAATGACCTCCACTTACCTTTCTGTCGAACTTCTAGCCACCAATTCAACATTTGTTATAGAGGTCCGAGAATCTGGAACACCTTGAGCTCGCCACTGAGATCAACACCTCGATCGGCTTTCAGAAAGCAACTGAAAAAATATCTAATTTCGTTCGAGCTGTTCATTTTATATTGTAGTGCTTTTCCCGTTGAAAGGTGGGCATGATGGAAATCTATCCTTGTATCTATTTTCATTTTTTATTTTTATCTTTTTATTTGTTGTCTTGTGTGTTTGTATGTGCTATCCTACCTTTCTGCCCGATGGATATGATTTTGTTTGTGGTTTATTTTCTCTTATTGACATGCATTAAGTGTTCCTTGATGTTTATTTGAAACATAGATATTGACGGGAGTGGAACTATGTACAAAAGGTCTTTGCACACCAATGCGTGCGTTTTCGCATGCATATTTTTTTACGTAAACATTAATCCAACTGTCCTGCAGTTCTAATTTGACGATGTGTCCCTCTATACCATCGTTTCTCAACGGGGGCGTTCAGACAACATCGGGGGGCGCTGGAACACATTTTTTAAAGGGGGCGTTGGGGGGGCGTTGAGGTGTTCTTGGGGGGCGTTCACGCATAAAGTATTTTTCTCATGAAAAACAGCTGTCAGCAGTGTTATTACAGGTACGTTCGTAAATGCACGAACGGTCAGTTTGCTCGGACAAACCGTCTTTTCAGTCAGAGCACCCATCTCTGAGCGCTCTGAACTTGGCCGGGCTCTGTGACGCAGACACATGTAGCGCAGCGCCCCAAAAAAATAAAAGTGAGTGTCATCGAGAAGATGGAGAAGCTAAAAACTCAGCTCGCAAAGGCAGAGCTTTTGATAGTTTCCAATGTGTCTGGGTAAGCTGCATTGTAGAAGAATCTTGACAGTTCATGTACAGTGCAGAAATTGCAATACTATGCTAGGCTACGATAGAAAGAACCCTGGTTCATCCCATCTGTAACGTCATGTTGACCATGGATGTACCATAGCTAATGCTAGCACAAGCCAACTTTCAATGCCCAACTTCTATGAGTGTTTTCCTTGTAGGCTATGCTTGAGTGACATATGTTTCAGTTTGTGGGCTCATTGTAATTGTTGGCTATAAGCGAAACATTTCTTATTTTAGTTGTGATACTCAGTCCATGTCCCCGCCAGTGACGTGCCAAATACTCACTCCCCGCGTATACACACTACCCTCTGCGCTTATGCGTTCGCTTCCTTTCAATACAGCTTATTTAATTTAGTTAAAATTAGTGCAAATACCATACCACCATACCAGAACATCACAGCAGGAACAACCTATCTCAAAAAAGCGATCGTATTGTAACCAGTCCGGAAAGTTCTCTGTCGCTTACCAATAATCGAACCTAGAGAAATCAGCTACGAATGTCCCCTCCCGTCGCAGGTTCATTACAGTATATTACATAAATGTATTACTGTGTTGTTGTGGATGTTATCCCTAGTGCCATTCTGAGGTTAGCATTGCGATGTGTTCGTCTTAACGTTTACAAACAAAAATATACGATCGCCCTCCTAAATTTCGTTGTTTGGTACCTGTACTGAAGCAATGACAATAAAGTCCATTCATTCATTCATATGTTGCTCCTCTTGTGATGTCCTGGAAACGAACACATAAGCACTCCGAACAGCTGTCAGCGTCTTTTGTTGCTATAGGAAACCACTACTCTGCTTGCGATTGATCAGCTGTCAGCAGTGTTATTACGGGTACGTTCGTAAATGCACGAACGGTCAGTTTGCTCGGGCAAAACCGTGTTTTCAGTCAGAGCACCCATCTCTGAGCGCTCCCAGAGCGCAGAGCTCTGAACTTTGGAACTTTGTTATGTTTTGATATGAGAAATTCGAACTAAGTGGTCAGTTTATGAAAATAATACCATAGAATACTAAATAAAGTATTTAAATAATAGCCCCTTAGCGTTTGCCGCCATATCGTGACACCCCCCCCCCCCCCAAAGTCCAATCAAAAATTAATAAATATTAGCATCATAAAACAGCAATTTGGCGAAATGCAACACCAGCACACTTAAAAAACTAACAATGTTAGTTGTAATGTACAGTTTTGTAGCCTACTGTTTGTTCTGCACCGGACATGTGTGAAATTGCTGCTGTGTTATTGTTGTTCTGTAATATATAACACAGAATATTAGTCAACATTAATAAGCCTACGGTACTTTTTTTGATGGGGGGCGGTAAGAGACCTGGATAATGTACAGGGGGGCGCTGGCCCAAAAAAGGTTGAGAACCACTGGTCTATACCATGGCGGAGTGGTCAAAAACAACTCTCAAAAGGCTTTTGACGGACGCGAAAAAAATCAAACCTGTTCCGATTTTTGGGGGGGACAGACGAATATTACGGATTCGGTGTGCAAGCGTGATTGACACAACATGAGTTCTAATTCAATTTTTTAAAGGACGTAAAAAACGCATTGGTGTGCAAGGGCCTTAACCATATAGTCAGACAGACGCCATCTGCTGGACTGTTGCTAGAACAGCACCTTTATTGAGAAGAATGAAGCAATAATGAGAGGTCATGAATGGCGTCGACGAGCAAATGAAGCAATTAAATTGTATATTATATTATTATTCTATATATAATTTATATTTAGATTATATAGTACATAGAATGATAATGTACAAATGTGTCAGGTCATTCTTAAATCCGGGGGTTATAGATGCACAGATTATGACTATAATCTCGACGTACTTCTTATTTTTTACAAGTAAGGGAAGCCCCGCCGTGAAGCAGGGCATCCAAAAATTAGTTGATACTCATAATGTTCCTCTCCCTAAATCTTTAGTAAAAGGTGAAAGATTTTAATGCCTTCTGAACGGCAGACCAGAGCAAGGCGTGGCCAGGGACACACTCCACGGTCACGGTTACAGTCCTAAGGCTGAACTTTCAGTGGACATCGTCTTTGTTGTACTTTTGCGAAAATACGAAAATACAACAACCCATAGAGTTATAAGCTAATGTGACGGGGTGTATCTTTTCATGAATCACTCTCAGCTGGATGGCTCACGTTCATTTATTCTGCAGAAAACAGTGCATCAATTTCTGGACACGGGACTTGCAGGGTCATCGAGCTACATTCGCATCAGTGGTTAAGAATGAACTGAGCATACAGTAGTCACTCATACTACACAAATTATAACAATAATATGAAACAAAAATACAAAATGTGTAGACTACATAAATCTTCACTTGTGTGATCATATAGTGGTATTCATTTAACAACAACAACAAGAAATCATAACATCCAAATGCATGGAAAAACCACGCACTTGGAATACGCATGCGCACCACGTGCAACAATGGCTGCAACCTGACTGCTAGGTAAGCCGCGAGCGTGTTCCAAACTAGCGAGGTGGAAGACCCAACCTCATACAATACGGTCTACTAACAGAACAACAGACATATAATAACACAACAATAATAATATTACCTGCAGAAAACAGTGCATCAATTTCTGGACACGGGACTTGCAGGGTCATCGAGCTACATTCTAAAATGATGTTACACACGGACATTCACGTTAGCGCCATCATTGTTAACAACAGAAAACTCACATTAACAAACTTGTGATATGTTCCAAACTAACATACTATGAATGGGAAACTCAAAACAGCTATCTTACTTATCAAACATTCAAATAAAACATAGGTACATTAATAATCTCTTAAATTATATGCGATCTCAGACCCTGCAGAAAACATGACCTTACCGCATCAGTGGTTAAGAATGAACTGAGGGAGATCACGTTACGTCCCGTGCAATTGCACTGTCCAGCTATATTTACACAGCATCCGGGTCACGGACACAGCATCCGGGTCACGGACACAGCATCCGGGTCACGGACACAGCATCCGGGTCACGGACACACCCCGGATATACCACGTCATTAAACCCCTAGAGGGCGCAGTTTATACCTATTTTAGCTATAATTGAACTTGACCTTTCTACTCCGTTACACTAACATACACCTTTCCGAACTCAACAAGAGAAATGTTAGAGTTGACAGAATGTTATATTACAGACCAACATTAAGGGTATGACGGGAGCCGAGGGGTATGATGGGAAATTGAGTGCTGTTCATTTCCTGCTTTGAAAGCGGACTTTCGTCGTTCGCTCTCCTCGTCTTTCACACATTTGTCGTACTTGTTGAATCTCTACTAGACCTTGCAGAATCTAATCAATAGTTAATAACTGGGGACGACACATCGAACCTGCGGTCTTAACTCGGGCACGCTTTATTATAGAATGAACTGGCCTGAGGGGCGTGGCAATCATAGACATGACATCCCCCCTTTTCTTGGCATTAAACTCTTACTAACCAACAAACACAGCTGAGGATCATACTAACCTTAATGTAGCTAAATTGCATACTAAATCATATTTCAGTAATTATCAAAATATCCTTTGACACTTCTTAATGGTCAGCTGGTATAACATCAGGTAAACATTTTTCCTTATTATTATAAATCACTGTATCTTCCAAATTATTTCCTGTAAATTCAAAATCAGTGTATCATTACAGTATTTTCAAATCAGAAATCAAAACATTGTACAACTCTTTTTTTTTTTTTTTTTAACACATTGAGAATCCTCTCCACTTCAAAACATAGTCAGACAGTCTACTCTACTGGGTGTTCGCTTGATCCTCTGCGGCCTGTCTGGCACGCCTGTCTGTATTTGTGTGTCATAGTTATGTTCAGCTTGTGGACTCTGATTATCAGTGGCGTGTGTGTGTTCTTCTGTTGCCTCTCTGATTTCTGTGTCCTCAGTTTCCTGTGTGTCCGCCTCTTCTTGGAATGTCCCTGGTTTCAGTCCTTTTCCTTCGTATCTTTTAACAAAGGTGGTGTTCCTCGAATACCGTGCTCCTGTTGGCGATTCCACTACCACTTTGTTTCCGGCCCTACTGATGATCTTGTGTGGTGTCGCGTTGAATGTGGTAGAGAACTTGTCAGTCTTGTCCTGTTTCAGGAGAACAGTGTCACCGACACTGACTTTTGATTGATTGAAAACCTTTATTGTCCCCAATAGGGAAATTTTGTTGTCAAACAGCTTAGTTAGGGCAGACAGAAAACATTCAATAAAATACATAAAACAGTGCAGGCTCAATAAGTAAAAAGTTCCAAGTTCCAAAGTTCCAGCTCCAGGTCTCCCCCACCCTGCAGGGCCTGGTTGTAGAGTCGGAGTGCAGCTGGAACAAAGGACTGTCCAAATCTTTTTGTACTTTGACGGGGGAGAACAAATCTGTGGCTGAACTTGCTCCTCATCCCCGCCAGCTCGCAGTACATCGGGTGGGAGGGATTGGCCAGCATGGCCGCCAGTTTTTTCCCCATCCTCTGTTCTGCCACCACCTCTAGGCTGTCCAGCCCGGTCCCCACCACAGAGCTGGCCTTCTTCACCAGTTTGTTTAGCTTCGCAGCATCCCTGGCACAGATGTTTCCACCCCAGCAGGCCACGGCGAAGAACAGAACGCTGGCAACCACCGACTGATAAAACATTCGCAGCAGCTTGTTGCAGACACCGAAAGACCTCAGCCTTCTCAGGAAAAACAGTCTGCTCTGCCCTTTCCTGAGAAGAGCCTCGGTGTTGTCAGTCCAGTCCAGTTTGTTATTAATTTGTACTCCCAGGTACCTGTAGGAGTCCACCCTCTCGACTTCCACCCCCTTGATGGTGATGGGGGCTGGGGTCCTTCTCTTCCTCCTAAAATCCACCACCAACTCCTTTGTTTTGCTGGTGTTAAGCAAAAGGTAGTTGGTGTCGCACCACTGCACAAAGCTCTCCACCAGGGCCCTGTACTCCTCATCCCTGTCGTCTGTGATGTAACCGACGATAGAGGAGTCATCAGAAAACTTCTGCAGGTGGCACTGGTCGGAGCTAAACTGGAAGTCGGAGGTATAGAGGGTGAAGAGAAAGGGTGACAGAACAGTTCCCTGGGGGGCACCGGTGTTGCACACCACCACCTCAGACTGACAGCCCTGCAGTCTCACATACTGACGTCTGTCTGTGAGGTAGTTGTGGATCCAAGCCGTCAGGGAGTCCTCCACACACATCACTGCTAGTTTGTCAGCCAGCAGTGATGGCTTGATAGTGTTAAATGCACTGGAGAAGTCGAAGAACATGGTCCTCACCATGCTCTGTGGCCTCTCCAGGTGTGTGTAGGCCCTGTGCAGCATGTAAATGATGGCATCCTCCACCCCAATGCTCTCCTGGTATGCAAACTGCCGGGGGTCCAGGAAGTCCTTCACCTGGGGCTTAAGGTGTTGCAGCACTAGCCTCTCCAGCAGGGGTGAAAGTGGTTTGAGTTTCTTACAGGAACTATAGGCTACTACCCCAACCTTCATCGTTTCATATAGTTCTCCTCCTGCCCCCAGCTTCATGCATCCCTGAACACACACATCGTGGTGTTGGTGTCGAAATTAGAAACACTTTAGGGCTGCCAAGTTTCACCAAAAGTTTGGAGTGAGAGTTTTTGGTGGTGGAGCGACCCAAAACTGTGCACGTTTTGGTAGCGGCGGCCCCTCTCTCCCACACAATTATTTGTGCTAGTTTCCTGCAATTTTAAACCAGCACAAGAAATGAAAATAATTGGAACATTTGATAAAACAAGAGAAATTCAGATAATATATCGTAAGTCTTAATAAACAAATACAGTAGGCTACAGAGTCTAAAACAAAATTGGGCCTCATCAAGTGAACTCAACCCCTTGGTCAGCAGCAGAAAGACCATTGGTCATCATCTTATATACAGTGCATTGCTCATAGATGGCTATCATGTTATACAGTACATACCAGGGTTTTTCCTGGGTCAGAATCAAGCCTTGGAGGTTGATGTTGTGCGCGCGCAGTGCGCCCAAATTTTCTTTGAGGGACCCCCAATTGTTGTATTTGTATTGTAAATTGTAATTATTATTATTAATAATAATAATACGATGCGATGCGATTTGAAAGTACCAGTAGGCTACCAGATACGTATGCACATATTTTGCTACCAGGGTTGCCAGATGGAATTGACAATTTCCAGCCCAACCAGTCTAAAAGCTGCCGAATCCACCCGTCCAGTGTGACCAAAAGTAGCCCAATCTGGCAACACGGCTTGCTTATGGAAGCATATAGTGGACTAAGTTCAAATGTTAATGCAATTTGAGATTGCATTTGCATGTTCCACTTTTGCATGCATTCTTTCAGACAATATTAAAATTCAAATGCAATTCTAATGAGCGGATGTGTTTCCTAGAACATATAAATGCAATTGCTCACATTATTGCATTACAATTTGAATATTGACTCAAATAACGCAGGCAAAAGTGGCAAATGAATATGCTATTTTGGGATTGCATAGTCATTTTCACATTAGAATGAACATTTGAATTTCGTCAGCTACAAAGAGGATGTGTTTACTAGAACATGTAAAAGCAATTGCGTATCACATTATTGCATTACAATTTGAATATTGACTCAAATAACGCAGGCAAAAGTGGCAAATGAATATGCTATTTTGGGATTGCATAGTAATTTTCACATTAGAATGAACTTTTGAATTGTGTCAGCTACAAAGCAGCGCATGACTTTGAAAATGAAATGTCAAATGGCTTTGCATTATCATTTTAATATTGACAGCGGATGTGCACATCAGGTACATGACAATGCAAATCATTAGAATTGCATTTGAATATTGTCTGAAAGAATGCATGCAAAAGTGGAACATGCAAATGCAATCTCAAATTGCATTAACATTTGAATAAAGTCCACTATATGCTTCCATACGGCGCGACTGTAATCCCGGTCGGACTGTCTCAGTGCCCAGTGCTGCCCACCCAACCACGTCGCGTCGGGTCTACTGTAAAGCGGGTTAACGTGTCCTTTTCAAAGGTATTAAAATAGACGCAAGGAAACATAACGTCAACCATGTGTTTCCTTGTTGGAAATTATGGATCGTGAATCGTGATTGCTTCTGCACTCTGCAGCAATCGGATTTTGATTGACAGGCAGCTGCATCTCTTCCCCCAACGGCGTTCCGGCCCACTTTCACCTATGCTCTCCAGGATCTTCATGACCTGTGGTGTCAGGGCGACAGGTCTGTAGTCGTTTGGGGTGCTGGGCCGTCCCTTCTTTGGCACTGGGACGATGCAAGAGGTCTTCCAGAGCTGTGGCACCCTCCTCAGTCTTAGAGATAGACTGAAGAGATGTTGGAATGTGTCCGCCAGCTCTCCAGCACACACCTTCAGAACCCTGGGGTTGATGTTGTCTGGACCTCTGGACTTGTTCACATTCACCCTGGAGAGCTGCCTTCTCACCTGCTCAGATGTTATAAAGCTGTGAGTACAGGTGTCTCCAGGTGTGAAGCATGCTCCCTGGCTCCTGGTGTTGGTAAGGGGAGGCAATTGCTGCTGGGGTGTGAGGGGGTCAGGGGGAGTGGGGGCTACTGTTGCCAGGGGTGCGGTACATTGGAGAGGGGAGGAGAGGGTCGGGGGCTGTGGGGGGTGACAGGGGGATGGTTGGTCAAACCTGTTAAAGAAGCAGTTCAGGTCATCCGCCTGCTCTCGGGTCCCCTCCACCACAGTATGTGGCTGCTTGTGGCCCGTGATCTTCTTGAAACCCTTCCACACGTCCTTGGAGCTGTGGGCCACTAGCCCGCCCTCCAATTTCCTCCTGTATTCCTCTTTGGCTGCTCTCAGCTCCTTCTTCACCTCCTTCTGAGCGGCCCTGGCTCCCTCAGTGTCCCCTGCCTTAAACAGCCTCCTCTTCCTTTTCAGAAGGTTCTTGATGTTCCCATTTATCCACGGCTTGTTGTTAGGAAAGCACCGTACCTTTTTAATGGGGACGATGCTCTCCTCGCAGAACTTGATATAGTCTGTGACACAGTCTAGCAGACCATCTATGTCCTCCCCGTGGACTCTCTGGAACATCCCCCAGTCGGTTGTTTCAAAACACGCCCTCAGCTCCTCCTCCACGTCTTCTGACCATTGCTGGACAGTCCTGGTGGTGATAGGCAGCCTTTTTATGATAGGGGTGTATGTTGGTTCCATCCAGACCATGTTGTGATCGGATGCCCCTAGTGGCGGGAGGGCAGTGGATGTGTAAGCTCCCTTCACATTGGCATATAGTTTGTCTAGTATTTTGTTCTCCCTTGTTTTACATGTGACATACTGGGTAAAATCCGTCAATGTCTTTTCCATATTTACGTGGTTGAAGTCCCCATTCACAATGACAAATGCGTTTGGGTGTGCAGTCTGTATCCCCGCGATGCAGGAATGGATGACGTCATTTGCGCGCGCTGGGGCCGCGCTTGGGGGAATGTAAACAGTCACTGCCACAACATGGGAGAACTCTCTCGGACAGAGATCTGGCCTCAAACCTAGCGCCAACAGTTCTATGTCTGGAGTGCAGACTTGCTCTTTGATTGTGATATGGCCTGGCTTGCACCACTTGGAATTAACAAACACAGCGATCCCGCCTCCTTTGTTCTTACCGCTGTTCCTGGTTCTATCCGCTCGGACCATGGTGAAGCCATCTTGCTCCACCGCTCCGTCTGGGATGCCAGGATTCAGCCAGGATTCAGTCAGGAATAGCAGGCTACATTTCCCATATTCCCCCTGTCCCTTCATCAGAGCAGAGAGCTCATCAGCCTTGTTGACCAGCGACCTGACGTTCCCCATAAGAACAGACGGCAGGTAGGTCCTCTTGGCTTGTCTGTCTCTCCTCGCCCTCACGAACGCTCCAGCCCTCGTTCCTCGTCTGCGTGTCCTTATTTCGCTGGGCACTCCTGTTGGAGAAGCAGCAGCTCGACTCCTAAAGGCAATGAACTCCTCTCTGGAATACACCCGCACTCCTCCGTTTATCAGGCACATATTGAGCACTCCGGTTAAAAGATAAAAGATAAAAGTTTGAAATAAAAGGTTGAAAAAGAGAATCACCAACTAACGTCGTATAGGCGTTAAAAAGGCGATTAGTTAGATTAAAAGGGCTAAAAAAGTAGAAGTAAGACTGAGCTGTTTAACTGGCTGCCACCCAACCGGCGCCATTTTTTCTGTTTCTGTTTTTCTGACCTCTGACTGCTGTGCTCCTCTGCGTGTATCAGCATACAGCCAGGCCCGGATTAACCCCCTAGGGTGCCCTAGGGTGACCAGACTTGATGTGTGCCCCCCCCCCAACACACACACCCTCCTACTTTGCAAGTGAAAGTGTGATATTTACTATGGTTACAAAACCCATAGATTTACAAGAGCATATAACTACAGTACAGGCTCATCACAGTTGGGCCTAATTCCGTAGTATAGCCTTTACACTGCTCAAATCTGAATGCAACTCACATCACAATGCAACACGACTTTCTAAATATAGGCTAATTATTTCCATCATAAATGGCCTGAGACTACATGCTAAACCATAACAAATGGGGAAAATGCACATACTGTATACTACAATAAAACAAGCTCAATACCAACCAAGTCCAATAACGACTGTTGCAGGCATATAAGAATAAGAACATATTTTCTGTCAGCATTAATGAAGCGTACTACAGGTATTATGGAAATAAACAGCGCCTCTCTCTTTGCCGCTCTGCTCACCTTCGTGATGCTATATCAGACGTAGGCTATAGCCCTGTGCATCACACAGGCCCAAATCAGCCACAGCGTCATATTAGCCCCAAATAATCATAAGTAAGCAGTTTAGCAGAACTTCTTTTTTCTTGATTTTACGCAGGCAAAGTCGTTTACTAAATCCTCAAAGTCCATCTCTTTGACCAACTCGGATTCAATTGCCAGCAGGGAATCTTATTATTATCAGGCCTCTCTTATTGCACTATAGTTCTCTCTCAACGCTTTGGTAGAGTCAGTCCTACAACTCCATCTAGTACTGGACAGTGGTTTTAGAGTCCTGCTGATGTTCACATCCTTATTTTTAAATATCCGGCTCCATCGGTGAGGGGATGCTGCACAAAACGCATACAATGACTGAAGTAGGTCAAAGAAATCACTCGCATCCTTACAGCTATTAATGCTGTTTACACCGACAACATTAAGAGAATGTCCAGCACAGGGCACGTAATGAATCAGGGGGTTTGCTTTTTTAAGATGCGCCTGGAGGCCGTTATATTTACCCGACATGTTACTGGCGTTGTCGTAACTTTGTCCCCGGCAATTCGACAAGTCTAACCCCAGGTCATGACATGAACCATTCTTACTACACATTCAGCAAGACTTGCTCCAGTGTGGCTGTGAATGGGCTCGCTCCCTCGCTCGCTCTGCTGCCCCCCCCCCCCCACACTGTTAACTTCGGTGCTAATTTTAGGCCTAGGTGAAATAAAAAAAAATCCCAATTGTTGGGACATTTTTAAGAGTGGCCGTATGTCTGGAGTCTTTGCCTTGCTTAATTTTTCGCTTGGCAGAGCCACTCAGTTGTCGCCTGTACATTTTGATTTCTTCGTTGATAGTTTGGCGGCACTGCGTCATCGCGCACTTGTCTGTGACTGGGGGGGGCACTTACACCGAACTCGCAATTATTTATCTTTTTATACATGATAGCCTAAATATAACCGTTAGTTTTGTACCTGTGTGGATGTCTTCCAGTAAATATAGCCTATATTTTAACAAATGTGCGCAAAATATTTGAAAGGTCTATTCATTGTCCGAATAATTTGGTGCCCCCCCATTGTCTGGTGCCCCAGGGCGTTCACCCGATGCAATATATGGATAATCCGGGCTTGCATACAGCTTACTCTTTGCCTTCTGCTCAGCGTCACGGTCACACACTTCCTGATCTGTGTTCACTTCAATCAGTTCCGGTAGCTTTCCTCTCATCTCTCGGTTGAAAAGCAGTTCGGCAGGGCTTTTACCTGTGGATGGATGGACGATGCTCCTGTAGATTGTCACATATTTTCTCAGTTCCTTTTTCCAATCCAGTCCCTCTGATTGAGCAATCCGAATCCTCTTCATCAGTGACGCGTTCTGACGCTCAATTTCTCCGTTGGCCTGAGCGTATTTCGGTGTGGTTTTGATGTGTGCGATGCCGTTTTCCTCACAGTACAGTCTAAATTGTTCAGATCTGAACTGGGGTCCATTGTCAGTCTTGATTGTGACTGGCAGTCCATGTCGACTGAATATTGACTCCAGACTGTCTATGACCTTTTCTGATGTGGTTGTGATCATGACGTCATATTCATAATACCGGCTGAAATAGTCTACTACCACTAAAATTGAGTGGTTGGACGGGAGAGGCCCCAGTAGGTCAATGGCGACATCCCGCCAGGGTCCATCAGGTAGCGGTGTGGGTCTCAGCGGTTCAGGTGGGTCAGGTCTAGCCACTATCTGACATCCGTGGCAGGCTTTACAGTGTCTCTCAGCTGCCCTATCATCAGCTATTACCTGCGTCGGCGCGTCCTTGTCGAAATAAGCAAGGGTGGTCGCTCTGGCGAGCGCTGCTTTAAGAGCATTGAA
This sequence comes from Nansenia antarctica, assembly GCF_963989245.1. NCBI lineage: Eukaryota > Metazoa > Chordata > Actinopteri > Argentiniformes > Microstomatidae > Nansenia > Nansenia antarctica. Next base: position 84,884,355 of record NC_137675.1, read on the forward strand.
TGCTTGCTTCTGGTCTGGCCCGAATATGAATGGCGTGTCCTTCCTTGTCAGGCGTCTCAGTGGCTCTGACATTGTAGCAAACTGAGGGATAAATCTGCTGCTGTATCCGACCAGCCCCAGGAAACTACGCACCTCCGTGTCGCTCTCTGGCTCCCGTGCTTCTGTCACAGCTCGCACCCTCTCTTCTGTTGGACCAATGCCCTTCTCTGACAACAGAATTCCCATGAAAATTAGTCTGTCCATGTTGAACTGACACTTCTCTGGATTTAGTGTCAATCCTGCTTCTCTGAGTCTCGCCATAACGGCGTGCAGTCGTTTGTCGTGCATGGCTTGGTCACGTGCATGTATGATCACGTCATCGGATATGTTTTCAACCCCTTCAATTCCAGCCAAGGTTTTGGCTATCTCGTGCTGGTATTGCTCGCTAGCAGATGATACACCGAACAACAGTCTTTTGTACCTGTACACGCCGTTGTGCACAGCGAAGGTGGTGATCTCACGCGATTCAGGAGTCAGTTCGAGTTGGTGGTAGCCCCACTTCAAGTCTAACTTGCTGAATATGGTCAAGCCATTCATCCCTTGGAGTAGCTCATCCACAGTGGGGATTGGGAAGCGTTCCCTCACTATGGCTTCGTTGGCCCGTCTCATATCCAGGCAGAGTCGGACATCGTTTCCAGGTTTTGGGACAATTACGACCGGATTCACCCACGGGGTGGGCCCATTCACTGGTTCAATAATGTCTAAATTCTCCAATTCTTTTATTCTGGACTCTACTGCCCCCCGGAGGTGAAATGGAATTTGCCTGAGTGGCTGGGCTACTGGTTTAACCTCTGGGTTAATGTGTAGACTAACTTGTCTTGTTTTTAGTTTCCCGACTCCACTGAACACTTCAGGGTATTGTTGTTGGAGTGTTTGCTTTGTCTCTGTGACAGCAGCAATGTCGGCACCTATTCTCAGGACGCCCAGTCTCATTTTTTTACAATGAATTCTGCATGTTCAGTTTTGTTTCCTATTGACACATTACATGTAAATGCACCCTTGACAGTTAACGGTTCACTGGAACAATATGAGTACAATTTCCTCTCTGTCTTAGGGACATAGGAATGACACTTAATGTGTTCTGCTTTCACATTTTCCCACACATTTTCTCCCATCACATTGATTGTTGCGCCAGAGTCAATGAGCATTTTCATATTCACTCCCCCCACACAGAAATCTAGTCTCTCTGACATGTGATTGTCATTAATGGCAAATGCAAAGTATTCCTCTTCTTCTACATTGTTAACTCTTTGTTTCACTTTCTCGCCTTTAGTGCGGCACACCTTTGCAAAATGATCTTTACCCTGACACTTGTGGCATGTCACGCCACGTGCGGGGCATTTTGGATCTCGGCCAATGTGATCAGAATTTCCACATCTGTAACACTTTCCATCACTTCTATTGTCTCTGTTCGGTTTACCTTTCTCGTTCCAGTTTTGCCATCCCTTTTTTTCATTGTGATCAACTCGGTTAACAGTCTCCGAGGTAGCTCTGGTCGTTGTGCATGACATGTCCGCCATTTGCTCCTCGATGCTCTCACAACGAGCAGCTATTTCCATTGCAACTGCTAATGTCAATCCGCGACCCTCTTCCAAAAGCTTCCTACGCAGATACTCTGATGTTCCTTTGCTTAGAATTGCATCCCTTATCTGGTTATCAGAATCTCCCCCATATCCACAGTCTCTCACAGCTTGTCTCAGGCGTGTAGCAAATTGCTGCACTGTCTCACCTGGTTTCTGGTGCATCTTTTGAAACCCGTACCTTGCCAGCGCTGTGTTGACTTGGGGCACGAAGTATGCGTTCAAAGCCTCGACCGCCTTCATGTAGTCCGTTGCATCACCGTTGTCCGGTAAAGTTGAAAAAACATCCTGAACGTCTGGTCCAGCTAGATGTAGTAATAGTGCACGTCTCCTTTGCTTTGTAGTATCAGGTGAATCGTCATCCAAGATGAGCCCTTTTCCGTCCGCATATAGCTCGAACGATGTTAGCCAACGCTTCCATCTCGGACCTAGCGTGGCTGGCTCTGTGTAGCATGCGAAATGTTGAATCCCGGTTTTCTCCATACTAACTAGCTAAACTTGATTCTTGTAATTACAAATGCATGTTTCTCCTCGTCGCCAATGTTGAATCTCTACTAGACCTTGCAGAATCTAATCAATAGTTAACAGTGGTGTGCCGTCAGGGCCAGCAAGGCCTTCTCTGCTGGCCTAAACATCATCAGAATATACATTTTATTTTAATATATTTTTTCCACAAATATGTATTAATGATTCCCCATAGTCTATTCTCTTCATTTCATAGCTTTCCTCTTGGTTGCGCTGCTTCCAGTCTCCGATTGAGATTTGGAGGGCTGGCCTTTATGTTAGAGCTTTTATCCAATCAAAATGTGTTGCTAGGGGGCTCCAAAATCTGCCCGCCTGCACGCTAAACGGTGCCGCGGATACGACCTGTAACTTAACGTTGGAACGAGAAAACCTGTGGCGTACCTAGTAAACCTACGTAGATGCGAGCAAAAGCAACAACGGCGCCTGCTGTAAGGCTTAATGATCAGGGGTGCACATAACTTTTTGGGGCCAGTGCTCAGAGGAGCACCTAGGGATGCTGCTTGGTGCTCCCCGAGCTCGCGAGTCACGACCCCGTCCCACAGGATGGATGAAAAAGGGATACATGGATAACTTATATTAGCAGCAAAACGACATTTATTCATAAATAAAGATGAACGAACAAATGATTGTGTGCAGAACAAAAGAAACAAATGCAAAATCAAATGACTGCTCTTTAAGCATGAAAGTCTGTCAGACTCCTTTAAACACAATGAAATCAACTGACATCTCTTTAAGCACTAACTGAACGTCTGTTCTTTAAACACAATGAAATAAACGGACATCTCTTAAAGCACTGCTCTGTTCTGTAAACACTGAAATCAACTTTTCAACAAAAAGTTACAGCCTAAGTATTTATTTACGCTACAAGCTTAATCATCATCATCACTGCTCTCTTGACTGCTGTTATCACTGTCCTCAATTTCAACCATGGTAGAGGATGTTGTAGGGCAGGCCATCACTTTAAATAGCTCGTTATTTTGATTGTGCAACAAAGTCTTTTTTTCATTTTTTCTAATATAATTCCCAACCATATTCCCTGGGTCCGGGGTCTAGGTGCGATAATGAAGCTGTAAAACAAACGTCTGAACGTTTGAAAGTTTCAGAGAAAAGAAACGTGAAGTCCCTTGGTGTTGTTTTTCCTTTTAGCGACGAGTCGTTCGGGACTGAATTTTCACGTGTCGGCGTGATAACCGTGATAACCATGCGATACGCGATACGCGATACGCGGAATGAAAGTACGAGTTACAATACTTTCCGAATGTTTTCGTGAGGGGAGTCGCCGTGGTCGTCGTGATGGATTACTTATTTGGGGACGGCAAATAGTTACTTACTTGGTGGGGCTTGCTTCTTGGACCCAGCTGTTGGTGCGCAAAAGCGCCTTCATGCCGCTGATCTGCCGCGCAGCATGCATTTTGGCGACGCATGCGCACTGGCGCACCAGTTATGTGCACCCCTGTCAATGATGTCAGCACCCAGCACGTCTTTTGATTGGATACGCACTATTGATACGCACTATTGATATTCACTATTGAGATGCGTAACTATGCCGGTAGATGTGAAACTTTTGAAAGTGCGCAGGGAAACGGAGCTCTACAACGAAAGCTTTCGTTGACTGATCGATAATACTGATAGATTGTGTCCTGTTTTTGGGTAAACAATAACTTTCATTTAGGGGACACGATAAAAGCGCCGAGTCCACAAACAGAGGAAACTACGTTGAGCTTCTTTCTTTTCTGGTTGAAAACAACCCAGATTTACATTACCACCTGTCCACAAACAAAGTGTTTACTGGGACGTCAGGCAAAATACAAAACGACCTGATTTTTGCTATTGCTGAAGTGATGGGAGAAGAGATCAAAATGGAGATTAAAAAGGCACCCTTTGTCGCTATTATGGTGGACGAGACGACAGACGTGGGTAATGTAGCGATCTTAAAGATGTTAGTTTAACACTCTTCATTGTAAATGCGGATTTATTGATTAAAAATGCTTCGGAAATATTAATATAACTCTGTTGTACTTGTCTGACTATGTTAAGGTGATGCAACGCCCGGTTATACTGTGTTTCTGTCTAGTTTCTAGAGCCATGGCGTCATAACGATGGTATTAAGAGGTAGAATAATTCAGGTAGGAATGTGTCGGACATCACTGAAGGCCTAGGTGTGAAATGCACCGCCCGCCACTGATAGTTAATAACTGGGGACGACACATCGAACCTGCGGTCTTAACTCGGGCACGCTTTATTATAGAATGAACTGGCCTGAGGGGCGTGGCAATCATAGACATGACAGTACTCTTGACAGTACATTTAAAATGATTGCCCCACTGTTACCATCACACCATTTTTAGGAAATACTACTAGGTTGATAAAATAGATTTGCTAATACAATGACAAATATCTGAAGTGCTGGTGACTCACATCAAGGTCTCATCTCTCAAAACTTCTTACCTTGTCATTCGGTAACACACATTTCAGGTCAGAGGTGTGGACACTTCTATAGTGTAGGCTTGTATGCTTTCCATAGACTCTCATGAACGATAGTGTACTGTACTTGTTGAAGTCATCCTGTGCTGAAAGAAGTAGACTAGTGAAATAATTCCAATCCACAGTATTATTCTACAGCAAATCTACAAATCAATGAATTAACCATTATTTTTGATTCCACACAACAGTACCATTCATTACAAAAGCATTTACCTTTTCTATAATCTATTATATCTCTAACAAACAGGGCTGCCAAGTTTCACCAAAAGTTTGGAGTGAGATTTTTTGGCGGTGGAGCGACCCAAAACTGTGCGCGTTTTGGCAGCGGAGGCCCCTCTCTCCCGCCCAATTATTTGTGCTAGTTTCCTGCAATTTTACATGTTGTTCATAATAAACCAGCACAAGAAATGAAAATAATTAACGTTTTATAAAACAAGAAAAAAATTCAGACAATATATCATATTTATGAAATCTTAATAAACAAATACAGTAGCCTACAGACTCTAAAAGAAAAATGGGCCCCATCAACAGGACTCAGCCCCTTTGGTCAGCAGCAGAAAGATCCTTGATCATCATCTTATATACAGTGCATTGCTCATAGATGGCTATCATGTTATACAGTATATACCAGGGTTTTTCCCCACATTTTTTTGAGGGACCCCCAATTGTTGTATTTGTATTGTAAATTGTAATTATTATGAATTATTGTTATTATTATTATTATTAATGTACCTGGTTATGTTACAGTAGAGAAACAAAAAACAGTTACCAAAACTGAGTATTTACTAGCTAAGATTGGCAAAAGATTGGCGTGGTGCAACCGAAATTAGTAAACAACTAGTTTGAAACTAGCTAGTAACAACTAGGGGTTTAGTAACTACTAAATGTCTGCATTTAGTAATGACTTACGCCAAATTGGTGCAACCCAGTCCAGTAGGCTACCAGATACGATGTTGTAATGTATGCACATATTTTGCCACGGTTGCCAGATGGAATTGACAATGTCCAGCCCAACCGGTCTAAAAGCTGCCAAATCCACCCGTCCAGTGTGACCAAAAGTAGCCCAATCTGGCAACACTGCTTGCTACGTTCTTGCAGCTCGCGTGAACACAGGTTCTTCCATCAGCGCTCGCCTGCCGCTTCGATTGCAGACTCAAGTTAACGCGCGTGCAGAAAGATGCCACGAAACTCATGTTCGGTAGCTTTCTTTCAAGGAATTTAAAACAATTGTTATTTCTCGCCGTGAGAAATAGAGGTGCGGCGTGAGAGCGTGAGAACTGGTTGAAATGCGTGAGTCTCACGGCGATTGCGTGAGACTTGGCAGCTCTGCTAACAAAGCTAGTTAGTTAGTACAGACACACACACACACACCATAACTTGTGTACATTCGTACACAACAAACAAAACCGCTAAGTAACTTTAGCGGTTTTGTAACTCAGTACACTAGTTAACAAGCTAACACCTGTGTAGCTGGCCTTGTAAACACTGACACAGCTTAGCATGTAACTCACTACATAGTTAACAAACTAACACGTTTGGCTATGCCATAGTAAACAACGCATGTAACTCACTTACCCAAAAACAAGGAGAAGCTGTACTGACAGAAAACAGCCCGTCTCCGGTGAATAGTATGTTGACCTACGAAACTTTCTCTGTGGATAGTGCTTGATTGCAGTGTCCTCTCTTGTCAACAAACAGACATTTGAGAATGTGGGTCGGGAGTCCCGAAAGTGACATGCCCATTCAAAAGTAAAGAAATAAATAAAAATACCCCCCCCCCCAAGTTTGCTAACAATGTGTAGGTATTAAGTGAATGTAAAACGGTTGGTTATGATATCGAGTGGGTTCTTCATCGCTTCAATTTTCGTCCAATGACAAAAAACAGAAAACTTTTTTTTTCTCAACAAGACTTGTTTGGCTCGATTGCGAGGTTTCACAATTCCCGACATGAGGACCTTTTCATGAAACGGTGTCACATATCATAATCATAATAATAATACTATACTATACTTATATAGCGCTTTTCTAGACACTCAAGGACGCTTTACAAACTGAAAAGAATGAGTAGTAATAATAAAAAGAAACCAAAAATAAATAAAAGAAAGTATAGGGGCCTAATTAAGGTAGTGCTGGGGACACATGGGAAGGGGAGGGGGAGAGGGTTAACTGGTGAAGGCAAACTTGAAGAGGTGGGTCATATATACACGTGTGTGCCTCTGTTTTGCCTCTTGGCCAGGTTGTCATGGCAAATGAGAACCAGTTCTCAATTGACTTACCCGGTAAATAAAGGTTACATTTAAATAAATTAAAGACATTTAAATAAATACATACTGTGTTTACCTATCGGGTGACAGACGCCACAGGGGACAGATGGCTGGGGGGTATTCCATCAACGTCGCTAAAGGAAAATCCAGGTTTATTTTTATTTAAGTGAGATTTCCGTTCCATGAATGTGTCTTAAAGGAATCCCTGCTCAGTAACCATGGTAATGTATACCAGTGAACTGTCAAGTTCAAGTTCAAGTTCAAGTTCAAGTTTATTGTCATTATGTATTAATACAATGAAATTCTTCAGCCTTGTCTCTCTCTGTAGTGTCACACAGAAACAAACATAGTCCACAATACAAACAAAACAACAATACAGTACAAGGTGCTTATAGTCTAGCAGGAAGGGCCCTCAGATTTTGAGATACCCCTACCCGAGGTAGAGCAAATGACAACAATGATTTTTCTTATCTTTAGGGTCTCCCATTAATGAAATTGATTGTTGTCAAATTTTATTTTTGGGGAAAATATGTTTTTTGGTTGTTCTTTAGAGCTACCCCAATCCCTGAAAAAGAGCCAAATTACACCAGGCCGAATATGGGGAAGGTGACAAAAAAGCCCATAACTTGAGAATGATCACTCCTTTCCTCTTCAGATTTGCTGAGGTATGAACCAGGTGGTTGTCCTACATCACCAAATAGTCAGACAACTATTTACCTAAATAAATACTGAATTATAGTCCTGTAAACTTATCTTTAGTTTAGACGGAAATTGTACTTTTTGGTGACAGGAACATAGAACTCCATCACTTTTCTCTCATTTATCAGAAAAACAGAAATCCCTGAAAAATATATCATTACTGAATTGTCTAGGGTGCTATTGAACAATAACCAGTAGTTGTATGGAAATATCTCATTCAGTTCTATTGCAAATGAGATTTCTTTAGACATACCTACCTCTTCTCTGATACAGTCAAATTCCGAATGGGGGATAAGTGGCATAATAGCCTATAAGTTAAGAATGCTCACTCTGATGGTCATCATATTTGGAGAGGGAAATACCAGGTGGCTGAACTACATCACCAAATAGTCAGAATAAGAGTAACCCAATAAAATAAAGTTTATTAGTTCTAAATTACAAGCCTCTAAAACATAGGTGTAAATAGTACAGGTTTTATTAAAACTGGAACCTTAATTTAAAGTACAATTAAATACAGTCCTCAAACATTAGGGGACACATTTTGACATTCTGCACAGCAGGTGCAGAACTCTGTACAGGGAAGGCCAACAGAGAGGCACTGGCACTTTCCACTCTCTCCACACTTTGCATCTTTGCAATATAAGTGAGTGATGTCTCTCACTTCTGTAGGTGCTGGGGGTTTTGTAAAAAGGACAGGTTGAATGGCCCCATCTCTGATAATCCACCCCTTGCCAATAGGACTCCATAACAGGGGTTTGGGCATGTGGCTGTGACACCATACCGCTGTCTGGAACATTGCTCTCTGCACATGCTGCTGAAATGCATCCTCTGTTGGCGATAGATTTGCAGAGGCTGTATCAGATGTTGATGCAATTATGAACCTCAGTTCATCCAGGTTTGTGCACATCAATCCATTTTCCATTTTATTTTTTCCATATAGGAGTAGCGCAAATTCTCTTGCGACTGGCAAAGACTCTTCCAAGCTGGCAGAGAGTCCAAAATGGGCCAGATCTTTGAGCTCGCTGAGATGGGTCTTGAGTTTGTTGAATGCTGTTGTCTTTCCTATTCTGTACAAACTACTTGTTGTGTCACAGCCAGTGAGTGCATGACATGCTGGTAGACAGTTAGACATGTCTTTTCCAATCTTCTCAGATATGGTGTTGATGGGGACATATCTCTCTCTCATTCCATGGCCTGTATGCATGTACACCAGAGATGAACCAAACATTTCTTTGCTTGCATAGTATATGAGCAGTACTTCCACATCTGTGTCATCAGACCTCACAATGATGCGGGAATATGACTCTGCAAGATGTATGGCATGGAGTACCATCCTTGTGTCTGCCTCCTCCTGATCACTGTACAGTGATGTCAAACTGCTGACTCCTGCTGTGCAGATGCTCTTCACCTCCTCCCCTTTGTCAAATCCACCTGCCAAGATGATGGAGTCATCTGAGTGTAGTCTCTGCGGGGCTGCAGTGACAATGTAGTTGCTCACAAACATGCACAGTGCAGTCTTGTTTCCACTACTCCTCAAGTACTTCCTGTAGTTTGGGACATTTGTGTTGCCAGTGATAACATGTGTAGGCCTTCCATCACTTGCACCTCTCCTTTGCCTCTCCAGGTCTTTGATTGACTGTGGGCCGTCATACCTGTCAAATACCATGACCACACATTGCATTTCATCCTGCCAGCAGCCCGGAACCATGGTATTGCTTCAGACATGCAGTTGAGATGAAGGTCAAAGTTAGCTTCACACTCTGATCGTAGCATTCTGAGTAAGAGATCAGCCCCTTTGAGGAAATTCAGCCAGTACTTAAAAGTTGCTGATTGTTGAACTCCCCTCTCTGAAAACTGTTGTATTCTTCTCCTCAGTTCAGGAAGGTCTGTCTCCACTTCACTTAAGAACTGTCTGGCAGAGACCTGGTCGTTGCCATGAAAGGCATGCTGCACATCTCGCAGGAGGTGTTCTTGTTCAGCAGACAATGGACTTTGGCCTTTTTTGTTCAGCCAGGAGACCAGTGCCATCCAGAAGAGCCTGAACAGAGCCTCTGAAACAACCTTGATGCTCCTCACACCTCTTGTCAGTTGTTTCCCCTGAAGCATCTGCAGAGCTGTTGCGTCAGCATAGACTCCAGACTCGGTTATCATGTCAAAGAGGCCCCCGTCTGCATACACCTTCCCAATGCTTGCCAGAAAGGCCATGGTGACGTGCATTCCTCCAATTCTCATGGTGATCTTGCCATCCAAAGCTTCAGGTTTGCTCCACAGAATTTGCTGTGCTTTGCTGTAGATGGCAAGGTCAGCAGTTACAAGTATATGCCTCTGTCCCAGTTCTTGAGCAAGCTGTGTGAGCTGCAAAAGAGCTGTATAGATTGTAGATAGGTCTGATGGTGAAGCTCTTATGAAGGGCATATATTGTACTGTTGTTAATGGGATGTCTGACGTGGATACATAGGCATTGAATGCAGACCATCCTGGGATTCTCTGGTCTTCTTCTTTCATGATACGGCTCACCTTCCAAAGTAAGTCTTGGCCTTCTGCTGCCTGAGCTTTTGTGCTGTCTGATTTGAGGACCTGTGGTAGAACTGCTGGTGGTTCAGATCGCCTACCTGGCTTGATGTATCTGAAATTCAAGAACAAGTCATTAGGCATCTTTTGTCATATAATTAAATCTTTAACAAAATGCCCTTACAAACAACAACACTCCAGATTCCTTAGATTATGATGTGTGACCTCACAAATAATGTGTAACTTGAATATTGGACAAATGCTAGTCTGACTTACACAAGTGTAATGTGAAACTTGAAGCCTCCAGTGCACATTACACATTTTACATTTTAATATTGGATTATATTGCATTAACATACAGTATATCAGAGCCATTTCAATCAAGTATTGCATGTGTCTGGCAGATAGTTGGTCTATAATATTTACCTCTGAACCTCTTCATTATCCAAATCACAGCTGTCCAGGGCATGGAGAGATCTCTCTGAGATTCTCAGGATGGGGTTGTGTGATGTGGCAACATCACCTCTTCTGTATACAACAATTGCCATGGAATGTGTTGTATTTTTGCCATCCAGCGTCTCTTCATTCTGGTCAAAGTTGTCAATGGCTGCATCAATTATCCCATGTTCTGTGGTTCTTGTCAGTCCATTTGGAATGTAAACACCTTTGCTTCTCTGTAATTGATCTGCTGCTACTGATGTGAGAAATTGACGCACTTCATCATACGACACACAATGACCCATCATGTGTAGCTTGTTGATAAGGGCCTTGCTGCCAAACTCATGATGGATCATAATCCCAAGTCCTAGTGTGATAGGTGTACGTCTGCTGCAGCACTGTGCAATTAGATCATGGCAAAAGGTTATAACACTTGTGTTATTCTTCAGAGCTGGGTCCTCATCACAGGTCTGCACATTTTTAAATGCACCTGCATTGACACACCAGTTCACAAAATCATAGTGTTTGGCACATATTCACTGCACTGAAGAAGGGAAAGCTTGTCACTGCTTGTAGAATTGAGGCTCATGCTCAACCTTTTCCATAGTTTTCCTCAATATACCTGCATCCTGGTGGAGGATTTGAGTGTCAGTGAGGGTCTCTGTTCTCTGTGTCTCCCTGTCTTCTGTTATGTTTTCTCTGAGGAGAGAAGCTTCTCTCATTGCATGGCCAACAGTCATGGCACCAGAACAGATCAGATCAGATTTTCCAGGACGTTCAATGAAGATGAGTTTATCCCCATAATGCTGGTTCATCTTTTCTTTGAGTTTCCAGGAATTATACATTGTTGGTTCTGTAGCTGTACTCAGTTTTCCTTTATAGCTCTCAGTATCAGCACTCAGTGTTGTGACAGTCATATGCTTTGAAAAAACTGTCTTAGTTAATTCTTCAGTTAGCTCAATGAAAGCTCTTTCATGTTCATTTAACTTCTTTTCTGTTAAATGTTTGTTTCTAGCTGCTAGAATGTTCCTTTCTGAAAGATAGTGTCCTAGGCAACTTCTGCGATACTTTGCATCATAGGCAAAAAGATCTTCATAGGTCAGCATACGGTGATGTATTATTTCATCAAACCTCTCTGAGGCTGCATTGAGGACCTTTGACCTTGTACTTTCACCTGTACCGGTACATATAGGGGTCAGGCCTTCTCTCTTTGTGACTTTCTGGCTGCAATTGAAACATTGGCTGCAAATGAAACACTGGCTACGGATGTCAAATCTAGTGTCTCTGCACAGTCTAAGTCTTTTACTTTGACACTGATCCTGGGGTGGTTCTTGATCACTGCTGAACTGGCCCGACATGACCTGTGATATGAAACCTTGACCTTGAGTATGTCATCTGAGTGGGGCGATAGTCTCTTATGAACTTCATTATCTCGTCCTTGAGCAACGTTCAGTATGGTTCTGAGTCCTTGTAAACTGGGATTCTTGACATATGGATTATTTTGATGTCCTTGTAGAGCTTTTTCACATAATAAGCAGACCTTTTCATCCTGTGTCTGTAAATATGGCTGGCTAGCTGTCTGCGTTGGCCCTGTTGGCTCCATTGTTACAGTGAACTCTGGTAAATATGGAAAACACACACACACGCACACACACACAATTAACTTATGCTAGCCTCTGTTAGCTAGCCTCTGTTAGCTAGCCTATGTTAGCTAGCCTCTGCTAGCCTCTGCCTAGATCAGAATGCCTGCACTATGGTTTAAAAGCTCACAAATCTAACAACATATTCAACAACATATTAATATCATAGTTGGACATATGTGTTACCTGTTATCTGTCATTAGATTGGTGATAATCTGAACAGAACTGTCAATCCACAGCCCCTCTCCCTCTGAGATGGAGATTGTTATGGCTGCTGCTGCCCAGTTGGCTACACAGTTTTGAAACATGCAGCTGTCACTCAAACCAGAGTGGCAGAGAGTGTTCCACTGTCAAGCTTAAAAATTATTTCTATACTGTACTTTGAATTAAGGTTCCAGTTTTAATAAAACCTGTACTATTTACACCTATGTTTTAGAGGCTTGCAATTTAGAACTAATAAACTTTATTTGATTGGGTTACTCTTATTCTGACTATTTGGTGATGTAGTTCAGCCACCTGGTATTTCCCTCTCCAAATATGATGACCATCAGAGTGAGCATTCTTAACTTATAGGCTATTATGCCACTTATCCCCCATTCGGAATTTGACTGTATCAGAGAAGAGGTAGGCCTATGTCTAAAGAAATCTAATTTGCAATAGAACTGTATGAGATATTTCCATACAACTACTGGTTATTGTTCAATAGCACCCTAGACAATTCAGTAATGATATATTTTTCAGGGATTTCTGTTTTTCTGATAAATGAGAGAAAAGTGATGGAGTCCTATGTTCCTGTCACCAAAAAGTACATTTCTGTCTAAACTAAAGCTAAGTTTACAGGACTATGATTCAGTATTTATTTAGGTAAATAGTTGCCTGACTATTTGGTGATGTAGGACAACCACCTGGTTCATACCTCAGCAAATCTGAAGAGGAAAAGAGTGATCATTCTCAACTTATGGGCTTTTTTGTCACCTTCCCCATATTCGGCCTGGTCTAATTTGGCTCTTTTTCAGGGATTGGGGTAGCTCTAAAGAACAACCAAAAAAACATATTTTCCCCAAAAATACAATTTGACAACAATCAATTTCATTAATGGGAGACCCTAAAGATAAGAAAAATCATTGTTGTCATTTGCTCTACCTCGGGTAGGGGTATCTCGAAAACTAAAGCCTTTTTTGAGGACTTGCTGCTAAACTATTAGTGCAGGGTGTAAAGTGCCAAGCGCAGTGAGCATGGTTCAGCTGTTCTGAACTTTACACCCTGCACTAAGCACCTTGTACTGTATTGTTGTTTTGTTTGTATTGTGGACTATTTGTTTGTTATTTACTGTTTGTTTGTGTGTCAAGCTTAGTTTAGTTGAGTTTCAAAGAAGAAACAAAATCACAAAAGAACGTTTCGTCAAGTGTCTTTTCGCAATCGCATCACTTTTGTCATGTCCGTGATCGGAAACACAAGTTCAGACCTTTTTCTCACAATGTGACAGCATGAATTTACGTCTTTACTCAAGTTCCAAAGAACGTATTAATGAAAATAAACAAGTTAAGAAAATGACTACTTTCACTATCTTCAAAAGCCAATAGACAACAACAACAAAAGAAAGTGACAATAGAATAAAATAATTAAAAATAAAAATACACATCTGAAACATATTATACAGCAAGAACCACTGATCTGTTGCTAAAGGAACTTCTTTGCGCTGCCACAGTGTCATGTAGAGAATGGGAGGGATTGTGGGTTAATAGTTTAATTAGTTAATTGACATGGGCCTAGGCTATATAAGCAGTGCTGCTTATATATAGCCTATAGTTACAATCAACTATGGCATGTCCATTCCTCAACAACCCTGTGGATAAAGATGCTCAGATTCTACACAGAGCGTTTACCCCACCAGCCCCAAGAGTCTTCAGAGACAGAACTAATCCACTGTGCTTCCCTGATGAGTATCTGTGGGAGAGGTACAGGTTCAGTAGGCCCAGCATAGTTTACCTATGTAGTCTGCTGGAGCCACACATAAGGAAGCACACTCACCGTAGCCAGGCTTAGAATGATAAGGTTCTATCTCCGTTTAGGGTAGTTCAGAGATATTGAGCGTCAAAGTTTTTACATTCCATTATGTTTTGTGAGATGGAACTTTTGTATTTTATTAATTTCTAACTAGAAAATGTCAACATTTTAAAAATAACACCTCACAGGCATTAATAAACACCTAATGGATCAGATTATGTAAAAAACTCAATTTTGACCAAAAATGGAGATAGAACCTTATAATTCGAACGCAGTCACGCAGTGTCGGTGATGCAGAAGGTCTTGCGAAGGCGACCGTATGCCAGGAAATAAGAAGGGTGTACCGTGCTCTAAAGCAGTACCTGAATATTTTCATCGCTTTCCCTGGTCGCCTTGAAACACAAAGAATCAAGGAGGCGTTTTATTCAATTGCAGGTATGTGACAGTTAAAATGTAAAGTAGCGTACAGGTTGACAAGCCTCTGTATTATCCTAATCCTCTCCTCCAGGCTCCCCCACTGCTCTAGTCTAACATCTGTTTTGATGTCAACGCTTCTTAGTCACGCTGAGCAATTTCACATGAATTCTCTGCCAAGCAAAGTGTGCCTCATCAGGTCAGCCTATATGCCGTCAGATTATCTGCAATGGAAGTCGCCTGATATCTAATATCAAAGCAAAGTGGCCTGGCTCTGTCCATGACTCCGAGTCAATTTTTTGAGTATCATCACTGTCACTGCAGAGGTTTGCACACGGCAAGACAATGTTATTACTATTAACCAAGGTTCACTTAATGTACTTGAAGCTTAAGAATGTCATGTATGTTTCTTCACTTCTGTAGGGGATTCTAATGGAGTTCTGCTTGGGGACAAGAGGCTATCCCTGATCAAGCTATCCCTGATTGCATTTATGTATTTGTATTCCTGTATTTGTTTTAAGTCGCTTTGGATAAAGGAGTCTGCTAAATGCCAAAAAATGTAAGTGTAAATGAGGGAAGGGAAGTGAGGGTACATAAAGTATCTGTGACAATTAAACACAGGTACAGGTAATACATCCATGATTGAGCGAGTGAGGGAGTGAGTGAGATGGGGGCACAGTGGGTGACCTGAGGGAGACACCTCGGAAACCACACTGGGAAGTGCGCCCCCATCCATAACAATCGGGGTTACACCCTCATTCTCACCAGTCGTGGCTATCCCCATTGATACCAGACGCAGCCATTAACCAAGCCGGCCAATCACTACACAGACATGATCGCACTCAAGGGCGCAAGGGCGGAGGAGTGTGCTTCATGATTAATCACAACTGACTGATGTACTGATGTGGAGTCGCTCACATCCTACTGTACGTCTGACTTGAAATTCTTGATGCTCAGCTAGACCTTTCTATTTACTCTGCAAGCTTGTAGTAGAATAGGGCCTCTGGGCAGCTGAGAGGAAATGGAGATTATACCTAAAACCTTATCTCTCTCTCCTCCTCAACTACCTCAACTACACCTCCGTTGCATCAGCTGCTAAAGCTTCTTACTACCATTCCAAAATTCAATCCTCTGCCTTTGACCCAAGGAAACTGCTCCACATTTTTCTCACTCCCCAACCCACCTCCCCCCCCCTCCTCCCTCCTCCCTGTGTGCAGGTGACATTGTCACCTACTTTGAAAAGAAGGTTGATGGCATTAACAGCTCTTTCTCTCTACCTCACGTGAACACAGCTACCACCCCTTCCAAACCTTCCTGCGCTACACTCAGTCTCTGGTTCCTCAGCTCTTTCCCTCCTCTCTCCTGATGATATTCTAAAATTGGTCACATCCAAGTGGGCCACCACCTGCCCTCTCGATCCTATCCCCTCCCCCATCTCCAATCCATTTCCATTTTCCTCCTCCCTTTCCTTACCACCATAATTAATTCCTCTCTATCCCCAGGATCTGCCTGCCCCAGCTGCCTTTAAGACAGCCAGAGTCAAGCCTCTTCTCAAGAAACCAACTCTTGACCCGTCTACTGTCCATAACTACAGACCAGTATCCCTGCTCTCCTTCTTATCTAAAATCCGCTTGAACGTGCTGTCTCTAACCAACTGTCTCACAATCTCCTGCAGAACAACCTCTTTGACCCTCACCAATCCGGCTGTAAGGCTGGGCACTCTACTGAGACTGCTCTCCTTGCTGTCACAGAGGCCCTCTCCTCTGTTCCCGTTCGCCTGGACCTGCTGCTGGTCTTCTGCCTTCGACACAGTAAACCTGATCCTTCTCTGCACACTCTCTGAGCTGGGCAATCTCTGGCTCTGCACTCTCCTGGTTTGCATCCTACCTGGCCAATCGCTCTTACCAGGTGATGATCGCTGCCCGCTGTGCTTTCCACAAGCCCTCACCACTGGGGTCCCCCAGGACTCCATCTGTTCTCCCTCTATACCAGACAGCAGTCACGCTACTCGCTCACAACTTTTAACTGTCCTGGTGCCCCGAGCTGCACACTGCTGTCAGGACTGCAGAGTCACTACCTATCTTCAAAGTCAAAAGTAAAAGTCAAAAGTCACTTTATTGTCCCATCACTGGGAAATTTGTATTGGGCTTGCACCCCACAGCAGCCAACAAAGAGCAACAGACAATACAGAATGTTAACACACAAACAGAAGGCAGCCTTGATTAAAACAAGAGTGGAAATAAAACGATAAGCAAGATATGTTCACATTCATCTGGTGCAGTTTAAAAGTTTAACAGAAACGGGAATAAAATATTTTTTAAATCTATTTAGTCTAGCGCGGGGGACTCTGAACCTCCTCCCAGAGGGCAGCAGTTCATACTCTGCATGTAGGACATGGGAGGGATTCATGAGAATTCTATTAGCCTGTCTGAGAGTAGCCTGTTCAAAAATAGACTGCAGGGATGAGTGGTCTTTCACCCCTATGATCTTCCGCCTCTTCAGGCTACATCTTAACTGTCCCTCCTAAAGACATCTTCATCCCCATTACTCCAGTAACAACAGAAACTGCTCTACTGTAAATTAATGTTAATTAAATTAATGAATAAATAAAAAAGCAAATGCATTGGGGGGTAGTGGTGGCCTAGTGGATAGTGAGTTGGACAGGTGATTACGGTTGGGGTCGCCATTTCCTTCACGACTTCTTGGTGCCTCCCTCTGGCGGCCCCTGGTGGCCTTGGGACATTACTACACTCCCTGTTCATGTTCTGTTATGTATCTGCCTTGCACGGGGAGTTGTGAGCTGCTCTAGCCAGAGATTCCCTCTGTAGACCTTTGACCTTTGACCTTTGATCAGGGAGTTGAGGCGTTCTCTCGGTTGTGCCAACCGCTGCCTGCTGTCGTCACTTTGTCCTGCACCACACCTGGGTCCGCAACACACACCTCCCCGTTACACTGAGAACACCACCACTAGTGTGCCCCTTGAGTAATGCGGCTTACCCCTAAATTACTCCAGGGAGACTTGTCCCAGTAATCTCTAATTTTAAGACGCTTTGGATAAAAAGCGTCTGCTAAATACGTTCCCACTGTCATTGTTCGGACATTCTCTGACCAAAAAGCCATGGGTTAACGGTGACATCCATGCTCGGAGAGAAGCACGGACCAACACATTCAGAGGAGCACAAGAGAGCCAGATCCGAGGCTCTCAAGACCGCAAAAAGGAATTACAGAAGCGAGGTCGAAGTGAGAGGTAGTATGTAGAGGTGGCATGTACTTCGGACGGTCATAGACTATAAACAGAAGTCTGACAGCGTGTGTGACGATGCTGCTTAAAACTAGAACAGCCACGAGGGGTCACCTGACCCCTGTGAGTAAAGAAAAATGTTATATCTTTGCACTCAATCAAATTTCAGGACCCTCCTTTCGTGACATTTCCTAGATATGTATCCCAGTATCCTTACATTTTCAAAATCACATCAGGATAAGCTAATATAAAGCTATTTTGCAGTTTTTCTGTGTAGGAAGCAGGCAAATTTACAAGTGGCCAACTAGTGGTCGTTATGTGTAAATAGCAGCTTCCTATTGTAAAGAGGGGTCATTTTAGGGCTCTTTTAGTAGGTAAAAAAGGCACGGCTGTTCTGGTGTTAATAACGTCGATGCGCGGATCTCACTGCTCGCGAGGACAGTGTGTCACCTTCTTTGCTTACTTCATGCTCCTCTTTCCCACCCTCAGTGAAAATGCAGAACTCAATCATATAATTTTTTCACCCAGGCCAGCAGGGTACTTTTCTGTAAACGGAAACTGTCCAACACCCAGCCGGACAGGATCCTCACCCGCACCAAACCCTGGCAGCACATGACCCCCCACCCTGCAACGACTTCACTGACTCCCCATAAAATACAGAATCTCCTTCAAGGTCCTCCTCCTCATCTTTAAGGCACTCTATGGCCTGGCTCCTGCCTACCTAACCGACCTACTCCACCCCTGCACCCCTGCACGTGGTCTCCGATCCTCCGTCATTGACCTTGTCAAACCACACACTAGGCGACACACACTTGGCGACCAAGCCTTTTCTGCTGCTGCACCCAAGCTGTGGAACACCCTTCACCAGCCATCTGATGCTGCACCCAAGCTGTGGAACACCCTTCCACCAGCCTTTACTGCTCCTGCACCCAAGCTGTGGAACACCCTTAACCCCGGCCTTTACTGCTCCTGCACCCAAGCTGTGGAACACCCTTAACCCCGGCCTTTACTGCTCCTGCACCCAAGCTGTGGAACACCCTTCCACCAGCCTTTACTGATGCTACACCCAAGCTGTGGAACACCCTTCCACCAGCCTTTACTGATGCTACACCCAAGCTGTGGAACACCCTTCCACCAGCCTTTACTGATGCTACACCCTAGCTGTGGAACACCCTTCCACCAGCCATCTGATGCTGCACCCAAGCTGTGGAACACCCTTAACCCCGGCCTTTACTGCTCCTGCACCCAAGCTGTGGAACACCCTTAACCCCGGCCTTTACTGCTCCTGCACCCAAGCTGTGGAACACCCTTCCACCAGCCTTTACTGATGCTGCACCCAAGCTGTGGAACACCCTTCCACCAGCCATCTGATGCTCTGATACTTGGGTCCCATGGGTCCTGAGTAACATTATTCCCTATAGTTGCCTGAGCTCTTGCACATTTTTGGTCTTGACTACGATTTTATCTTTTCGTATTTTTTCTTTTTTTGTATATGTTGTATTTTTTATGGTGTTCTTGAGTCTGAGAAAGGCGGTTTTAAAATAAATGTATCATTATGATTATGATTACGATTACGATCATGATTATTATTATTGTTGTTGTTGTTGTTGTTGTTGTTATTATTATTATTATTATTATTATTATTATTAATGCACCTCCTAGTGCACCTAACCCTAACCCTAACCCATGTACCAAGGCAAATGCACCCTTCCTATGTATTACTAATAAACCTAACAACAAAGAAAATACTGTCTTCCGATAGAAAACATAGTAGCTTAATCATTTTAAAGGGTTCAGCATTTGCAATTTTGAGAGAGGTGCCAGAGAGTAAATGCATTTGCATGTGATTGAAACTGTATGATGCTGGCAAGGGTTCAGAAGCGTTGAGCTTGAGGGAAAGAAACTGTAAATGTTTCTAGGCCAAAATGCCTTTCCATAGCAATAAGAATTTAGTGAGTCACCTTGGCTTCTCTCATTAATCACTCTCTATGTACAAACGGGAAGAAAAAAAAAGCTACACAACTATGCATAGATAGAAACATGTTGGCTTAAGTACAAATGCACCGCTGCTAAGCAAAATTTAACACGCAAAACATACAGTATTTTTGACTCATTCTTTAATTAATGAAACCTTCCAGTCATGCAGGGTGTGTTGTGAGGGTCAGATTGTAGCCTTTTTTTTCATTTTGTAGATGTGGCAAGGTTTATTTAGTAGAACTCGTAGGCTTTCTGTCAACACTACATCACCATAGTGACCGACTTGCTGGTTCTGGAGGAGGACATGCCCCCGCCGGACATGGACATGCCCCCGCCGGACATGCCCCCGCCGGACATGCCCCCGGACATGCCCCCGCCGGACATGGACATGGAGGACCCCCCGGACATGGACATGGAGGACCCCCCGGACATGGACATGGACATGCTGTGGACCAATCAGAACACAGCAATGAGACCAGAGTGGAATGAACAAAACAAACTCAAACCGAGCATTCTTTTTATACCTATTTACTCTGTTATGCTGTTCGTGAAGTTTCTTATGTGTCTTGTGAAAACTTGACTTTGACTTGGCGCCAATACCAATTGCCCCAAGTGGGACAAATAACCAAGTGGGACACATGTCACTAGTTGAGGGCACTTCTGCTTCCAGGAGAAAGTTCAGAGCCTAAGACTGGATTCAGGCAACACTCCCAAAAACCTGGGGGGGTATTCCATCAACAACTCTCACAAAATGTATCAAAATAAGCCTGTATTTTTCTTTAGCGACATTGATGGAATAACCCCCTGCCCTTGCAACCCTCAATAATATCTCAATAAACCTAATGAATGGACTGATATGTTAGAGGTGTTGTTCTCACCCAGCTGAAGCCCCTCCGTCCATCAGCCTCTTGTACTCAGCGATCTCCATCTCCAGACGTGTCTTGATGTCCAGCAGCATCCTGTACTCGTTGCCCTGGCGCTCCAGGTCGGCCCTGAGCTCCACCAGCTGGCCCTCCAGGCTGGTCACCTGCATCTGGAAACTAGACAGCTGCATGGAGTAGCGGTTCTGGGTGTCTACCAGGGTGGCTTCCAGTGACGATTTCTGTAGTGGACACACAGGACAGGAGGTGAGTGGAGCTACTGTGATGCATTGATTTCAATTATACAACAGTTAGTTCCGACCAAGTAATTTGATTGGACAAGAGTCATTCCTTGAGTTACGATATACAGTATAACAGCACTGGGACTTTAAACTATATGTATCACTCCGCCGCACAGATGTTCTACTAAATGACCGTTAATTAGACTACATGTTTGTGTTCAGGTTACTAGGCAACAGTCCATTTGAAGTTCAGTTGCGGAACTATTTTTTGTTTATTTTTATGATTAAATAAACAAACAAATCATAATCTGTTGTCGCTTATTACTGTTAACTAATAAATCGCGCTGTAGAACTGTTGTATAAAAGCAATATCACACTCGAGGTCGTGCTGTTATACTGAATATCAGCACGGCTGTGATCATCTTCGGTACTCGGCCTGCGGCCTCGTACCTACGACCGAATCACAGCCGTGCTGATATTCAGTATAACACACTCCCTCTCGTGTGATATTGCTTAAATAACACTTGTCTAACCAAAAGGATTTAAAGTAATTCATACAGCGCAGGCTTTATAGCTGTGGAGGACACATAGAGACTACACAGGACACATAGAGACTACACAGGACACTGTCAATATTTACGTTGTAGAATAAATAACAGACCAAACAATGACCTGCATTTGGGCAATAAAATACTGTATCAACTGCCGGTGTCAGATCAGAACATTAGATTCAAAGGTTGTAAATGTAAAGTTCAAAACAGTAATACTCTCCATTGTACGCTGCATAAATGATGATACTATATTAAATGTAATTAATCAAAGTCAGAAGCTGGGTTTTGTGTGGTGTGTATTGCAGTCCTCACCATGCTCATCATTGCCTGGAGCTCTATCTGTAGGGACTGCAAGGTGCTTCTGACTTCAGTGATCTCGGACTTGCTGGTCTGTAGGACGGTGGTCTGTGTCTTCACTTGATTATTCAGGCTTTGCGTCTGCACAGGACCAGGGGTAGTGACACCAGAAGAGGAAAAGGGGTCAGAAATGACTGAAATATTTACACAATTGAATAATGAAGAAACTGAATATTCAATATTAAAAAAACAATCAATTATGTTCATATTGTATTAGACATGGCTATATAGAAACACATAGATTTCTTATTTTGACTATTACTTCCTGTTTTGACTACTGCTACTTCCTCTGTATTCTCAGACACTCACTTTGGCCTGGAACCAGCCATCCAATTCAGACTGGTTCTTGGCAGCGACGGCCTCGTAGTGTTCTCTGATCTCAAACATGACCTTAGTGAGGTCTTGTTGAGGTGCGGCGTCCACCTCCACATGGACTTGACCTCCCAACTGAGAGCGAACAACCAGCAGCTCCTAGAGACACAGGGACAGTCTGGGTCAACTCATGTCTCTTGTATCGCACCACACACAAAGTATGAACCTGTCTTCTGTTCATTACAGAACATTACAGAACCCGCTGACCTAAAGCCCAGGCATTATCCTAGATATGTATACTACTGTTTTAACCAATATGACATTATCCCCATATGTAATTATTGTAGCTGTGTGTCATTTCTACTGTATAATGTTGGTTATGGCTGTAACTGTGTGTGTTGACCAGTCTGGTGTCCAGGCTAGAGACTCACCTCGTCATGGTTCCTCTTGAGGAACATCAGCTCCTCCTTCAGCCCCTCGATCTGGATGCTCAGGTCCTTCTTGGACATGGTCAGCTCGTCCAGCACCCTCCTCAGCCCACCGATGTCAGCCTCCACAGATTGACGCATAGTCAGCTCAGTCTCATACCTGGACACATAGACAGGGCATGACATGAATAGGGGTTTCTGTTTTGGTGGGTTTCTGGTGGGTTTCTGGTGGATTTCTGGTGGGTTTCTGTTGGGTTTCTAACAACCTACCATCTATACGTCTGTACATCTGTTGTTGCCGTGTGTTGTGTTGTCTATTAAAACTACCGTACATTTTTGTTACATTATTGAAACATACAGAAGTACATTTAACCATAATATTCTATCTAACCCTAACCCTAGCTCACTGTGTGTGATTGTATCTGGGGAAACCGCATTGAAACACTAATCTTACACTGAACAAAAATATAAACGCAACACTTTTGTTTTTGCTCCAATATTTCATGAGTTGAAATCAAAGACCTAAGACTTTTTCTATGTACGCATATCCAGATGCTGATTAGACAGAATGATTATAGCACAGATGTGCCATAACCTTTTATTGGTCACAATAAAAGGCCACTCTAAAATGTGCAGTTTTATCACATAGCACAATACCAAGGATGTTGCAAGTTTTGACAGAGCGTGCAATTGGCATGCTTACTCCCGGAATGTCCACCAGAGCTGTTGCCAGTGAATTGAATGTTCATTTCTCTACCATAAGCCGTCTGCAAAGTCGTTTCCAATTCCAATTCCCACAAACGCCTTTCAAGACGGCTTATGGTAGAGAAATGAACATTAAATTCACGGGCAACAGCTATGGTGGACATTCCTTCCAATTGCACACTCCCTCAAAACCAGCCTAAGGCACATCTGTGCAATAATCATGCTGTCTAATCAGCATCCGGATATGCCACACCTGTTAGGTAGATGGATTAACTTGGCAAAGGAGAAGTGCTCAGAGAAATAGGCTGAGAGAAATAGGCCTTTTGTGTACATAGAAAAAAACTCTTAGGTCTTTGATTTCAACCTGTGAGAAACTGGAGCAAAAACAAAAGTGTTGCGTTTGTATTTTTGTTCAGTGTAGTATTTGTTGTCTAGTGTGTAGAATGTAGTATGTAGTCTACAGTAACCTAGTGAATATCAGGTGGGGACTCACTTCATCCTGAAGTCTTCTGCTGCCAGCCTTGCGTTGTCCATGCTGAGGTGAATGGTTCCATTAAAACGGATGGCATCTTGCATCTGCACACACATTTTTAAAAAAGGTTAATTTCACAGAACATGCCCAACATAATTTAACAGTTGAGGAGTTCACACGCACACATAGGGCTTTCACACCGACAAAGAACCGTGCCGGTTCGCGTTCGCGTTTTGGGAACCTCCGAACGTTGGCGCTGTCTGGCGAACGAGCCCATGTTCACACTTTGCCGGTGTGGAAGCCCTAACAGACGCACAAACATACACGCTGAGGTACTTAAAACTTTTTATTAACAGTACCTTCATTTGGATCTCACTGATGACCTTATAGTGTCTGCCGAAGTCTTGAGCAGAGGGGGAGATCCTGCTCTCCAGGAACTGACGGATCTTCATCTCCAGCTCCGCGTTGGCCTTCTCCAGGCTGCTCACCTTGACCAGGTAGGAGGCCAGACGGTCGTTGAGGTTCTGCATGGTGAACTTATCGCTGCCGGACATGCTCCCTCCAGAGATACTGAAGCCACTTGAGCCGCCACCGTATCCGCCGCCGAAGCCGAAACCGCCACCACCACCGCCAGCAGAGAAGGACCTGGAGGAGCCGGAGCTGGAGATGCGTGTCCCAGAGCCACCTGCTCCCCCGTACACGCTTCCGGCTCTCATGGACATGCGACTACCTCCACCACCCATGGACATGCCGCCACCTCCACCACCCATGGACATGCGGCTACTGCCTCCACCACCCATGGACATGCGGCTAGCACCACCCATGCCTCCAGAGGAGGACCTGTAGCTGCTGCTGCTGGAGTAGGAAGTCATGGTGACGAGGTCTGCTGCTGTCTTACTGCTCTGGCCGGAGAGGAGAGGAGAAGAGAAGAGTGAGTGAGGAGATTTGGTCTCTCGACTCCTTTTAAAGTCAAACGAGGACAATGATAACACTTTGATACAGTAATTACAATCCTTGAAAGGGCAGGCAGGTACACACACATACCTCTCAAACTTGTTACGGCAGTGAAAGTATTTTTGTAAAGGTCACCACCACCAGAGCACCGTGCTTTTTTATTACTCATTGAATGTTGCCTTAACTTCAGCTGGCTTGCAAACAAATGACATTTGAAAGTAATCCCTGTGGTGTAAATCACACATTCTAGTAACCTTAACCTAAGAGCCTTCAGGCTGCAGGTGCCCTTTACCTTAATCCTAAGGTGAGGCCAGCTAGGTAGGTAACAGTGTGGAAAACCCCACCTTACATAGGACGTTTTCAGTCAAATATATCATTGATTTTCCTGCAATTCATTTCACTACATTTGTATTACTATTGTCTATTGTTTCTACTATTTGTCTATTTATCTAATCTCCTACCTCTTGTTTTATTGTATTGTGGTTTTTTTTACTGTTGTTTTTATGTTCAGCACTTGGAGTTGCATTCAATGCACAACTTATTATATGAATAAAGTTTGATTGTCAGTAAAACATATTTTTTTTAACAAATCAGTATTTTTCCGATGCTATTGGTGTTATTTACTCTTATTTTATTTTATTTTTTATATATGTGTTATTTACTCTTATACAACAGTTAGTTCCGACCAAGTAATTTGATTGGACAAGAGGCATTCCATGAGTTACGATATACAGTATAACAGCACTGGGACTTTTAACTATAATATTATGTATCACTCCGCCGCACAGATGTTCTACTAAATGACCGTTAATTAGACTACATGTTTGTGTTCAGGTTACTAGGCAACAGTCCATTTGAAGTTCAGTTGCGGAACTATTTTTTGTTTATTTTTATGATTAAATAAACAAACAAATCATAATCTGTTGTCGCTTATTACTGTTAACTAATAAATCGCGCTGTAGAACTGTTGTATAAAAGCAATATCACACTCGAGGTCGTGCTGTTATACTGAATAACAGCACGACCTCGGCCTCGTACCTACGACCGAATCACAGCCATGCTGATATTCAGTATAACACACTCCCTCTCGTGTGATATTGCTTAATTATTTTTTACATTTTTTTATATACGTATATATTATTATTATAAGTATTATAATGATTATAATTATATTTAGTGTTATAATATTATTATTGGTGTTATAAAAGGTCATGTTGTGATCGAGGACACCCCCCCCACCCCACCCCAACTACTGTTTGAACCGATGCCGTCCAAAAGGCGTAGGCTCTTCCGAAACCGGAAGGCCAACACTCAGATGCTAACCAGCTGCTACTTCCCCCAGGCCATCAGGCTCAAACTGCCTAGATTCTTACTGTCTACAAATTGCAAGATACTGCTAATTGTAAATAATCTTATTTGTCACTTATGTCCTGTACTATAGTCACCTTTTTATTATCTTGAATTATGTCTATTGCCTTATTGTCTTGTGCTGCACTCTCAGGAACCGAAGCCTAAGAATTTCACTCTCTTGCACTTATGTAATATGACGTAACAATAAACTTGAAACGTGAAACTAGTATGTGTCAGGAAAGAAAAATCTGCATTATCACAGCCAATAGCCCCTAGCCCTAGCATAGATTACTTTTTCTTGCTGTGATTGATGGACAGATGGTTCACTTACTTTGACAAATGTATTTGTTGTAAGTCACTCTGGATAAAGGTGTCTGCTAAAAGCCAAAAATGTAAAATGTAAACAAATATACATTGAAGTACAACTTTGGAAGCTAATAAATGACGTTGTTAGTTTTGGCATAGATTATGATCATTGATGGATAGATGGTCCACTTAATTAGACAAAATATATTTGGTATTTGTTATATACTATTGTATATATTATTGTATTTGTTTTAAGTCGCTTTGGATAAAGGCATCTGCTAAATGTCCAAAGTGTAATGTAATGTAAATGTAGAAGGTCAATCGTGTGAAAATACACATTTTGCTTTGCCTTGCCTTGATTGACCCTGATGAAGGCAATTGTGTTGAACTTGGCAAACCAGTTTGGTCTCAGACCAGAGAGAAAACTTAAATAAATCACTCAGAAATGTTAAAGCTTTCACAGGCTTTCAGCAAGTCTCAGCATGTGTTATCTTTTCCGGGCAGACTATATTGTCTTCAGGTATGAAGGGGTGTGAGGTACCTTTCTTCTACCCTTAGTCACTTGACATGGCTTGAATACTTGGGTACTTTCTCAAGTCCCATGAGAGCAGTGGTGTAGTCTACGTGATACGCAGGACTACGCCGTATACCCACTAGGAAAGGCCAAGGATTTAAAAATGTGTGAGGATACGTAACAGCGTTTTGTGACAGAACTTTCACACTTTCATTCATAAAATTCACCCCGTCTGTGTTTTACGAAGCACTTGACTTTTGGACCATTGGGACTGACTATAGTGTCATATACCATCAACGGGGGGGAAATGCGACATGAAATATGTCAAAATGCAGCACTATCATGCACAGATCAGCCTTGTAACATGTAATGTTAGATATATATAATGTTAGACAGGGAGCGCAGATTTAATGTTATGGCATTCCGAAATGAGGCTGGAGGGAAAAATCACAGTATACCCACTAGAAACAACTAGACTACAACACTGCATTAGAGCAAGTGTTTCTGCTAAGGAAATACAGTATCTGGTCAAAGCTGTTGCCCTAACACTCATTCAGCACTGTACACTGTATGTTTCTATCCAAAGCAATTTATCGAACAGAGATTGCATATAATGTGTGTGTATAGATTAGATTAGATTAGATTAGATTAGATTCAACTTTATTGTCATCGCAGAGTACAAGTACAATACAACGAAATGCAGTTTAGCATCCAACCAGAAGTACAAATAGTGATATAAAGGCATGATATAAATAGAACGAGGTAATGATAGGTAACTATGTAATATATAGTATGTGCAGAGGTAGTATTGTAAACATCAGTATAGTTTAGAGGTTATATACAGTTATGAGCAATATGCAGTTATGAGCTATGTACAGTGCGGCAGTTTATGAACAGTGAGGTAGTTTATGTACAGTGAGGTAGTTTATGTACAGTGAGGTAGTTTATATACAGTATCTAATGTGCAGAAGTATAAAAGAAGCTATGTCAGGAGACATGTGCAATGTGCAATATACAATAGTTCAAAGGTAGTAATGTAAACATAAGTAGTGCAAAGGTTATAGAGTGATCACATTAACCAGGGATGAGCAGCCAACAAGTATATATGTTACGGTACATGTGGGAAGACGGTACATGTGGGAAAACTAGGATTAGGGTTAGGTGCTACGTCGACTTGGTACATGCTGGCATGCCTAACCCTAACCCTAATCCTATCCCTAACCCTAACCCTAACCCTACCCCTAACCCTAACCGTAGCACCCTAGCACCTAACCCTAACCCTAGTTTTCCCACATCCCCAACTAATCCTAATCCTGTGGGAAGTGTTTTCTTGGCACACTGTGGGCCGGTTAATACCAATCAATTATCTCTTGAAAGCCGCAGCCTGTTTGAGCATGGTTGCTGACCATGTGCATCCCTTTAAGCCAGTGGGAAGTACAGAAAGACTGTGTAAAAACTTCAATAAACAAAGTTGTGAAAAAAAAAAAAAAAAAGACTGTGTAAGGTAGGGAGATGAAAGGGATATGGAAAGTTAGATCTTTACCTTTTCTTTTTACTGTTTTCCCCTGCTTTTATATTCATTCTATGCATGTATATGTTTTTATGTATGTTTTTATATTCACTTTATGTTCTTATTCCTGTTGTAAAGCACTGCATTTCTTGTATGAAAGGTGCTATATAAATAAAGATTTACTTACTTACTTACTTACTTACTTACTTACTTACTTCATGGCCACAATGTACCCATCTTCTAATGGCTACTTCAGCAGGGTCATGCACCATGTTGTAGAGGGAGTTGGGGTGTCAGCCTTGATTTCAATGTGTATTCAACCGTCTTCCCACATGTACCGTAACATATAATTATAATAATAATAATAACTTAATTTGTATAGCGCTTTTCCTGCAAACGTTGCAGCTCAAAGTGCTTTAATCATTATATAATCTTAATTAAATTATTTTGTAACTTAAATGCAATATTAAAAGGATGGGTTTTTATCATCTTAATTTAATTATTTTGTCATTTAAAGGCAATATTAAAAAGATGGGTTTTTAGTCTTGACGTGAACATATTTGCTGAGGTTGCATCCCTAATGTAAACTGGCAGTGCATTCCACAATTTGGGTGCATAAAATGAGAATGCAGCCTCACCAAATCTCTTCTTTTGTACATGTGGTACACAGAGAAAACCAGCGTCAGATGTACACTCACCAAGCGCTATAATAGTAGCACCTGTACACCTGTCAACAGTCCAAGCTGGTAATCCTGTGGGGAGTGTTTTCTTGGCACACTGTGGGCCGGTTAATACCAATCAATTATCTCTTGAAAGCCGCAGCCTGTTTGAGCATGGTTGCTGACCATGTGCATCCCTTCAAGCCAGTGGGAAGTACAGAAAGACTGTGTAAAAACTTCAATAAACAAAGTTGTGTAAAAAAAAAAAAAGACTGTGTAAGGTAGGGAGATGAAAGGGATATGGAAAGTTAGATCTTTACCTTTTCTTTTTACTGTTTTCCCCTGCTTTTATATTCATTCTATGCATGTATATGTTTTTATATGTGTTTTTTATATTCACTTTATGTTCTTATTCCTGTTGTAAAGCACTTTGAGCTGCATTTCTTGTATGAAAGGTGCTATATAAATAAAGCTTTACTTACTTGATTGATTGATTGAGAATGTTTATTTTGGTCCCTTATACAATTCACAATACATATATATATATTTTTAAAAATGTACACAGTCACAATGCGTACCAGGACCAAAAAAGTGTAGGCTGAAGCCATGGCTTATTGCGCCTACCCTTTTTACATGCATGTTTTCTTTCCCCATGAGTGCATAATCAAAAACAACAACAACAACATTTCACTTGTGCATCTTAACAGAAAACTCAAAAGTACCAAACAAAAAACAATTAATTAATTACTATTAAACGCCTTCTTCGCAGGGAAGAGCACACCGGTGTACAGCACCACCAGGGCTAACCTAAAGCGTGGAATCAAAGCGGCCAAGGCAGACCACAGAGAGAAGATTGAGGAACGCCTCCTGAGCAACGACTCCAGGCGGATGTGGCAGGGGGTTCAGCACATGACAAACTTCAGAGCCAACAGGCTCACAGCCGCAGAGGACGACCCCCTGCTGGCGGGAAAGCTGAACACCTTCTACGCCCGGTTCGACGAGGGGCGAACGGAGGTAACCACAACACAAACACCACTCTCTCCAGCTCTCAGCAGCCTCACCCTCACAGAGCATGAAGTGAGACGCGTGCTGAAGGCGGTGGACCCCAGGAAAGCCTCGGGGCCAGATGGCGTCCTGGGACGGGTGCTGAGGGACTGCGCCGACCAGCTGGCCGGGGTTTTCACCAACATCTTCAACCAGTCCCTGTCCCAGGCCACCATCCCACCCTGCCTGAAAACCTCAACTATCATCCCAGTCCCGAAGAAAAGCACGGTGAGCTGCCTAAACGACTACCGCCCGGTGGCACTCACACCAATCATCATGAAGTGCTTCGAGAAACTAGTCCGGGCCCACATACTCACACGCCTCCCGCCCAACCTGGATCCATACCAGTTCGCCTACAGAGCCCACAGGTCCACAGAGGACGCCATCGCGACAACTCTCCACGCCACTCTATCCCACCTGGAGAGGGGAAACAGCTACGCGAGACTGCTCTTTGTGGACTTCAGCTCCGCCTTCAACACCATCCTTCCAGACAGGGTAGTGACCAAACTACTAGACCTGGGTCTATCACACTCTATATGTGCATGGATCAAGGACTTCCTGACCGACCGCCCCCAGAGGGTGCGGGTGGGCCCCCACACCTCCACAGCCCTCAGACTCAGTACTGGGTCCCCCCAGGGCTGCGTGCTAAGCCCCATCCTCTACAACCTCTACACCTACGACTTCACCCCCGTCCACCCCAGCAACTCCATCGTAAAGTTTGCAGACGACACCACCGTGGTGGGATGCATCTCGGGGGGGGACGAGGCGGCGTACAGGGATGAGGTAGAGCAACTGAGCAAGCTGTGCAAGGTTAACAACCTGCTGCTGAACAAGTCAAAGACCCAGGAAATCATCGTAGACTTCAGGAGGAAAAAGTCCGAGATCCAGCCCCTGCTCATCGACGGAGAGAGCGTGGAGAGAGTCTGAACCCTCCGATTCCTGGGGATGCACATGCGGGATGACCTGACCTGGAAGGACAACACAAAAGCCACCATCAAGAAGGCACAACAGCGGCTATACATCCTGAGAGTCCTCAGGAAGGAACACAACAAGCAGGAGATACTGGTGACCTTCTACCGCGGCGCAGTGGAGAGCATCCTCACCTACGGCATCTGCAACTGGTTCTCCAGCTGCACAACCGCGGAGAGAAATGTGCTACAGAGAGTCGTGAGAACAGAACAGAAGATCACCGGCGCCCCCCTCCCCTCTCTGGAAGAGCTGTACAACACACGCTGTCTCAGGAAGGCCTCCAAGATCTCCAGGGACCCAACCCACCCTGGGTACGAACACTTTACCAGGCTGCCCTCGAAAAGGCGGTTCAGGACCTTGGCCGCAAGGACAAACAGACTGAAGAACAGCTTCTACCACAGGGCCGTCCAGGCCCTGAACACAGCAAAGACCTAGGTTCTGGGCCCTGGACAGTCTGGACGGATTGATGGCAGCTGCTGGACTGAAAAAATCAGGTGTAGTGCTGAGGCACAAATATGTACATTTCAAGCCTGCAAACTGCGACACTTTAAATAAATGTGCAATAACACTATTGTGCAATATGACAACCCTAGTCGTCTATCTGTACAGTATAGTATAGTGGATAGTGTACATAGCCTTTATTTATGTAAACCAGCTCCTTCCCTTCTTGTGATTTTTTTAAAAGTGTTTTTTTTTTCTTTCTTTCCTAACACCAGGGGAGCCACCCCTCCTAAATTTCGTTGTTTGGTACCTGTACTGTAGCAATGACAATAAAGACCATTCATTCATTCATTCATTCATTAATGCGCCTCCCCTTATAAGTGCATAATCAAGACATAGAATACTTACTTACTTACTTCATGGCCACAATGTACCCATCTTCTAATGGATACCTCTAGCAGGGTAATGCACCATATGTAGAGGGATTTTGGGTGTCAGCCTTGATCTCAATGTGTATAACTATTTGTAGCTGAATAAGCCTGGTAGACATCCTGAAGAAGTCACACCTAGTCCCTAGAGCACCAAATGCCAAATTCCAACAATTGACTGACAAGTTGATTGCATGGCAAATACAATTATTATATAATATTAATAATAATAATAATAATAATAATACACCCTCACCACTTGTCAATTCCTTTGCAGTTGTAACGTGTAAGTTGGTCTTGTGACGACTTGTATTGGTATCTCATATTTATCATGCAGTGACATGTTTTTCCTTTCCAATGGGAAGTTAAATATACTGTTATTTGAATATCAATCTGTGATTACATATGTTTTTAAGAAGGATCTGTTCGCTTTGCTTCTCTATTGTGATTACCTAATCGTATTTGAATGTTACGGTGAGCATTTATGTAAAGGAGCCAAGCTCATCAGACCATCTCAAACGTTTTGATTGAGATTATGTTCGCCTACTGGTTGTGTGTATACGTGGTTGTGTGTGTACGTGGTTGTGTGTGTAAGTGGTTGTGTGTGTAAGTGGTTGTGTGTGTACGTGGTTGTGTGTGTACGTGGTTGTGTGTGTACGTGGTTGTGTGTGTAAGTGGTTGTGTGTGTACGGCAGTGGCGTAGGGGATGGGCCCGCAAGCGACGCACCGCGGGGGGGCCCCCAGCCTCTAGGGGGCCCCCTAACATTGGATACTGTGGTGGGTTGACATAATTCACCCACGGTGGGTTGGGAGTATTGTTCCGCACAGACAGTTAAGTGCGTGGTACCCGAGTTGTTTATTCAGTTACTGCTTGAGTGTGTTGTGTGCAGCGAGACACAAGACCCTGCAGAAAAATGAGCAAGCGAAAGTACCTCAGTGGTGCGCAAAAACAGCAAGAGCGATATAAAATGTAACAAAATGCAGCGAAACTTCCCAAAATGTCATATTTTCTCACAAACCGACCCAAAGCAGCATCTGCGACTAACGCGGGTAGGGATGCAGTTAGCCCTGGGTCAGGGACAAACGTCGTGGATGCACCTGTGGCACCGCTGTGGAGGTCAGTGTTACTGCAGCAGGCTGACCCGGCCGAGAGATCGTTTTCAAAACTCAAAATTATCAAAAGCTATCTGAGAAGCACCATGTCCCAGGACAGACTCTCCAGACTAGCGATTCTCAGCATTGAAAGTCAGCGCGCACGTCAAATGGATTTAACAAACAACTATGTTACATAGTGAAGGACTTCGCACAGACTAATGCCAGGAGGAGAGGACGTTTTGGTCATTGTTAAGGTAAGAATAGCCTATTATTTTATATTATTCGAGATATGTATTAATCTATGAATCAAATTAACTCGGGGTGGTGTGTAGCCTGTCGGTCTGTTCTTGTTGCCGTTTGTGTATGGACATGTCACACACACAGTCACACATACGGTGTCAGAATGATTCTGAGCAAACGGCCAGCGCGCTGTAGCTGATAGCTGTCCAGGCCAACCATACGGTCTATGCTGTAGGCTTTATGCAGCCTTAAAATAAATGTACCGCTACATCCGTTTGAGTTAACCTCCGTTGCGAAAGGGCCCCCGCCGCCACCTTGCGGGTGGGCCTCGGGATTTTGCGGTACGCCACTGGTGTACGGTGTACTGGTTGTGTGTGTAAGTGGTTGTGTGTGTAAGTGGTTGTGTGTGTACGGTGTACTGGTTGTGTGTGTACGTGGTTGTGTGTGTACTGGTTGTGTGTGTACTGGTTGTGTGTGTACTGGTTGTGTGTGTACTGGTTGTGTGTGTACGGTGTACTGGTTGTATGTGTAAGTGGTTGTGTGTGTACTGGTTGTGTGTGTACTGGTTGTGTGTGTACGGTGTACTGGTTGTATGTGTAAGTGGTTGTGTGTGTATGTGGTTGTGGTCAGTTTGGAGAGTCTCTGTCAGCGAAGGCAATTCCACTCAGGTGAACCCCATCATCCCTAATTAATTGTCCCGCTGCCATGGGAACCAACGTTCGCTACAGTTTAGCCTTTATTTAACCAGGGTCGGTACAGTACTGTATTGACACAAAAACACAACTTTTAAAAAGAGTTTGAAGAGTTTTTGTAAGAATTGTTTGCTTTTGCAGGAGATGTATAATGTTTTGCTGGTTTGGTGTACGGTTTTATGGTTAGTGTTTAGAGGTTATATTATGGTTTCAAAGGTCGGCAATCAGGTAAAAACTGTAAGCTGAGTGTTAACATCTGGTCAGTTAATGCAGGGAGGCTGGAGATCACAGGGAGAACAACAGGTGATGACCCTCAGCTGCATGTGAAATTGAATTCACTTACAACCAAAAAGCAGCACAAATGAAAAATGTGTCACGGCTTGGTGAAAAGGTCTGCATGTCGGGAATTGTGAAACCTCGCAATCGAGCCAAACAAATCAAGTTGTTTTACATGACACAAATTTAAGTGATGAAGAACCCATGCAATATCATAACAGTTTTACATTCACTAAATACCTACAGTTTGTTAGAAAACTTGGGTGGGGGTCGTATTTGTTACCATTTAACATTTTTGGCATTTAGCAGACGCCTTTATCCAAAGCAACTTACAACACTTGTAAGCGACTTGTGTCTAAATAAGTGAATCATCTATCCATCAGTCAAGTAATCTCTGCTTAATGGGGCATGTTTCAGAGCAACTGGATTGTCTAATAATGTGTAATGGTACACAGTCCCATGTGTAATGTTTTTTAGGCCAGACACCACACACTAATATGCTTTGTTTACCTTTACTAATATCAAAATAAAACTTGACATAAAAATACAGATGACTTTTAGAATTATGTTTATTTTTTTATCACGAGAATCACACCAATCTTTCTAATAACACACTGTTAGACATACTGAGAACAGATTCTCCAAATATTGTTATTTCATGGATTTTCTTTTCTTCATCATTTCACACATATATTTTATGCATATTTTGCATAGATTTACAGATAAAACATCACATCAAATCAAAATAACACAAGTTATAAACAAAAAAATTAAATAAAACTCTGGACCTAGGAAGTCATAGGAACCAGTTATAATAATGTAAATGTGCCTCCTTTGAAGGCTAAGACAAATTACAAATTTGAAGGCTAAAACAAAGGACTTGGCCCATGGAAAAAAGGTGATTTTGTGAAAATTGCCCATAAAGATAGGTTGATGCAAGCTGATGTCAGGAAATGTCTCCAAAGCAAATGACCATATATGGACTAGCTAACAATATGGTATGGAAAAAAAGCTCTTGAACACTTGCTGCATTGGAACAACAGCACATGGTTTGGAGCTCGTCAAAAAACAAAAGTGAAAAATTATTTGTCCAACATAATGGGAGATGTCTGGAGATGAGGAGATGCCTCCAATTAAAGCTACATTGATCTGCTGAAACTGAAGTACCTAAAAGCTCCACCACGTTCCTCCTCAAATTTCTTCTTCATCTCCTCCAGTTTCTTAACATAGTCTTCGCTTCCTATGTTCCTCATGCTCTCAATCAGGAAGTCCAGGTGCTCTGCAGTGGACAGTGAAATAACCAAGCCGGTCGTTTCCAGTTCAAGAATAATTTCGTAGCATTCCATCAGCAGTTTGGCTTTCTTCTTTTTGTCGACCTCCAACTTGTTCTCCTGTTCCTGAATCAGAGCTTCTTTGTCAGCAATTCCATATTTTTGGGCCAAATCTTCACCTGTCAAGGCAACAGTCTTTTGCTTGATTACCCATATATAATCGGCTTTGACATGATTAGTATAGTGACACTTGTTTGAACAAACAGTGCAGTTATAACCTGTCATCGCACTACACCATGAGAGATCTTTTACCCACCAGCATCCTGGGAAATGACAGTTCTCCTTACACATATTGCAAGTGGTGGCTTGTCTGGTCAGTCCATGCCAGGAGGTCATTATTTGTAATTTCTCCTTCACATATATTTCAGACGACATTTTAAATGTTTTCAAGTCAGCCTGATGGGCCTTCAAGGCTATTTGAGTCTTCTCAAGTTCTGTCTGCTTCACATCCATCAAGTCGACGCGTTCCACTAGGTTGTTGACACAAGACTCCAGCTGTTTGTGGTGCCTCAATACACCTTCAGTCATCTTCACGCTCTGGGGTTCTACGTTATTTAGGAATTCTGAGAACTCTTCCAGACCATCCATCGACATGTCCCAGTGACCTTTCAAGACCCGCTGTTCTTTCATTGTTGCCTTCTTCTGAACATTTGAGCAGGCATTTCTACAGTTGTTGAACTGGAAGAAAACGGCTTTATTGGAATGGTCTTTAGCCATTGGTATTTTAGCATCATTCAATGCCTGCAGAGCATCAGTTGGTTCCAAGCCAGAAGAATATGTCAATAGGGCTACAATGTTGTTCTCCATGTCTTTACCAAACAAAGACACAACTGCTGCAACTATGTACTTCTGTCTGTCACTGAGTCGATTAGTGCTCTCCTTCATCACAAAGGCAACTGCATCAATTTCTCGTACTCCATTCTCAGATCTAAACAGCTGATACAATTCTTCCTCAACTATTTTGTCTTCGATGATCCCTCTGGTGTCTCCGAACCCAGGAGTGTCGATGATGGTGAGAGAGTACGGGACTCTACCGCCCTCAAATCCAAAGATCTCATAAACAGTGACTGCTGATGTTTGGCTTTCAGATTGACTTGTTTTCTCGTCTTCGATGATGTCAAACCAGACATCGTCGTCCCACTCTACTCCCAAGACATAGTTGACCATGGTATTGATCAGAGTCGACTTCCCTGTTCCTGTTTCTCCCACTATCAGTACGGTTTTGTTAATCTTACTGGGATCCTTCTCTCCAATGGTCCTTCTTCTTAGTTTGGACAATGATTCACCTTGAAGTTTACCATCTAGACAATCCTTCTTTGGTAAGAGCTGATATCGAGCAGGAGGTCCTTCTTGCACAAGCTTGCTCTTCAAAATAATGTCTCTAAGTTTGGATGATATGCCACTAGTCCTGTGTAACAAAGTGAAGATAAGTTATCAAAGCAAATATATTGATTGAATATCAATGAAGTTATCAACTACAGGTCAACATTTGGAATAACAGTGCAATGTGCTGACTGCCACT
The DNA here is from genome assembly GCF_963989245.1 of Nansenia antarctica. Lineage (NCBI taxonomy): Eukaryota > Metazoa > Chordata > Actinopteri > Argentiniformes > Microstomatidae > Nansenia > Nansenia antarctica. Next base: position 84,921,432 of record NC_137675.1, read on the forward strand.
CACATGTTTGCCATGTTGATCTCTGGTTATGACCCACAGGAGATGTAGTAGATGAGTTGACTAGAGACTGGGTGCTGTGAAATTAGAACAGATACCGTCAGAGATATAAACTACAGTAGCATTTTAGAATGTCTAGGCTATTTACCAATTGTCATTCGTGACTTGACAGGGTTGGATAAATTAACACAATGCAGAGTTGTTAGCTATCAGACATTGGATCCACCAATCAACATTGACCAATGAAAAGTATGGGTAGGAATGAATATGAATATTAATCCATGGAATACAATAAGATGGAGGAGAGTGTGTGTGTATGTATGTGTGTGTGTGTGTGTGTGTGTGTGTGTTTCTATCTCTGTCTGAGGGGTGTTTTTGAATTCATGCAATTTTTGATTATGCTTAATTAAAAGAAGAAAAAAAACATAACCACCCAACCACAATGTCTCCAATGTGTAACACCCTTTGTTATTTCCAGAAACCTGATTTAACACCATCAGTTAACACACACTGTGTTCTGTCCATTAAATCATGTTCAACCATCTACATGAAGCCTGATCCAGGCCAATTTAGACAACTTCTGAACAAGTAATAGTCGACCGTATCGAATGCCTTGGAGAGATCTATAAATAAGGCAGCACAATGTTTAGTTTTCTAAAGAAGGCAATTTAACATCTCATATAAGTGTTGCAGCTAAGGTTGTGCTATGACCACGTCTAAAGCCAAATTGGTTTTAGAATGAGAATTTCATTTAGAATGAGACTAATACATTGGAAAGGCAAGGTAGCATGGATATTGGGCAATTGTATGTAGCATCTACTACATCACAAGTCGAGAATGGTTGAAAACAAAGATTTGCTAGGAGGTGAATAATCTCTCTCATCGATCAAAAACGTCTTTAGTAAGAGGAATTTAAACGCTTCTGGGCATTCATTGTTTTCCAAGAGTGTGTAGGATCACCAGCAGAATCTGAAATAGCACTTAGAAAGTAGCTTGATTTAGCTTTCTTAAGCCTGACCACAGACTTCAAAACTAGACAGCACTAGGACCCAGTCAGAAATAAGAGAAAGGAGCAGAGTTAAATGATTGTCTGATTGTGGGTCAATGACGTGACGCCTACTTTTTCTGTCCAACTGATTTTTTTACCTTCAAAAAAACATAAAAATACATAAAAAGATAACATGTATGTCTAATACCTTCCCCATATACATAACCACTCTAACTTCTCCAAACATTTTAGTTATTGGTAATTTTTCTGCTATCTGAAGTGTCAAAACATCATGTGGGGCGACCGTCCAGCCTTGACTTCTATTTAGACAACCGGTTTAAAATCACTTTAAATCGATTTAAATATATCCCTTGCTCTATTTGGCATAATTTCAAACATGTTTTACATTAATTGACAAAATTATTAAGCATTTGCACTTATATTTCCATCAGAAAATACAAACGAATGTTGTCCGAATATGTTAATTTTATGAAATATCATCTCGGGCGACCATCAAGAAAACACAATTGTGGGACTTTTATTTTGAAACCACCTCAAGGACAGATGTTGCATCCGCCAGTCACATGTGAGGGACCCAGAGAAACAACTGGCATGTTAGTAAGTCTCTCTCATATTTGCAAATAAATCTATTTTTTAACTGCTGTCATGTACTTGCCACTTTTGGATATCATGTGGGACGACCCCCACAAAACTGTGAATAATACGTTTTATCTGCAAATCTATATTTTGATGATACATTTGATAGTGACATGTGGTAAGAAGTAGCTAGTTTGGTTTCTGTAGCTAACTGTTAGCCTGTAATATTTGACTGAACTTGAAAACATCATCTGGGGTGACCTAGTATCATGTGGGGCGACCACTGCTGAGTGTCTTACATGATAGATATACGTCCTGTATTTGTAGTTTCTGTATATTTATATTTTATTAATGATTTATATACATACAGTTCTTTGTTTTAGCATAACTCTTTGTATACTTTAACACATATTTGTCTACATTTCAGTCATTTTCCATTCCTATTTAGGAATTAACGTTTCTTTTTGATTATTGTGCAATCTTATGAAAGAAATGTAAAAAATTGTATAGCATGACATTCCATTTAGGTAATTGTAGATGTATTAGTTATGTTTAACTAGTTTAACCTATGTTCTAGATGGCACCACAAACAAGCAAACAGAAGACTGCTCGATACAGGCAGCGGGTCAACGCAGACCCTGCAGCAAGAGCCGACTATCTTGCCAGGAAAAAGGAAAGGTAAAAAACTATAGGTAACATGCAGTAGGCTATATCTTTCTCTGGTGTATTTGGAACTGTCATGTTAGTAGGATTAGGAATGACCTTTTCTGTAATATCTTGAACTTAAGTTTGTATGTAAGTTAGGCCACCAGAATGCTTCTCGCGTCTCGAAGCTGACTTGCCAAGACTGGGTAAAGTTCAGAAATGCCTGGGGGCTCATTTATAAAAATTTACTTGAACGTCATCTTTAACTTGCACGTAAGCACATTTTTCTAAATGGACGTAAGCATTATTTATAAAACGGGCTGTGCTTGTTTAAAATTGCGTACGTCTGTCGTACGTACTTCCGTCTATAAATAACAAATATACTTGAAATTGAACGCAGGTGAATGAGCTTTGTATTTACGCCCTGTGATAGCGGCTCAATTATAGCAGCTGAATTAAGCCAAGTGCTATAAATAGGCTTGATTGAGGTGTTGAGCAGCACCTTTGACGAGTTCACATGATGGTAGACAAACAAAAGAAGAGAAACTTTACTGAGGAGGAGATCGACTGTCTTATCAGAAATAGACGCGCGGTCGCAAACGCTCGCCCCCGAATTCCCCTGATCACATCAGGCAGGATGCGGCTGAAGGAGGGCTGGGATATACCCGACTGCCTTTATCACGCCTCAATTTAGAATGATTACACCATACAATAGCCTAATGGCATATAAAGGAAGACTGAAATACAATCATAAACATCAGTTCCCTTTAAATCTTGAATTAAACTAATTTTCTCGGCTGATAACAACATTGTTAATTTTATTACGAGCCACTTTCACTTCGCATGAATTACAGTTAAGTAGGCATTAACGTGTTCGAGTGCGGCTCACATGCCTGTAATAACTTTGCATAACTAGTAGGTAATGTGCGTACGTCAAGTCAAGACCTGACGTAGAGCTACGATCGTTTCCACTGTCAAATTGACTCACGTTGACATTTTATGATTCACTATTTTGACATGGTTTTCTACGTACGCCAAGGGTAAGATCACATTTTATCCAGATTCTATAAATGAGGCCCCTGGTGTTAAAGAAATGCCTGCAGTTTACCATGAGTCTGGTCACAATGATTAGATGGTCATTGGTCACAATGCAATGAGTAAGGAAAATGAAATGGCAATAAAATGGGGAAATAAAGGAACGAAAAGAAAATGGAAGTGACAAATGAGAATGAAATGACAATAGCAAAGACAATGAAATTACAGTAACAATTAAATGGAAATAGCCTAGTTTGTTACATGCTGATGTTCCTAAACATCGTTTTAATGTAACAAATGATCCACTGCTCCAACCAGCCTGTGTTGTAGGTCATATACAGGGAACTGATACAACTGTGTTGTAGGTGTTTAGTGTTGATTTCATCCATGCAACTATGTTGGTGTTTATTGTTTATTGACTCTATAGAACTGTGTTGGTGTTTAGTTTTTATTCCATATACAACTGTTTACTTTTTATTGACTGAAATTGTTGATCCCTGTGCAATGTGACTACCAGGGTACACAAAAGTGATGCTACTTAACCCTCCTTCTCTCTCTCATAGATTGACAAAACCAAAGATGAGATGACAAGGATGTGAAAATTTACATTTGTGAAATATTTGTTCTTGAAGAAGTTCCTGAAGCATATAATGTGCATTGCACTTTAACTTTTTAAATGTTTAATGTTTTTAAAATTTGTGATATTTGAATGTTCCTGACGAAACTTGTAACCTACGCGTTTTACGTTTGACATTTTTTTTGTTCTGTGATATTTGAATGAATTTAAGAATATTTTTGACTTGACCACTTGAAAAGATTGTAATAAAAACTTTGTTCCGTTTTCTTTAGTCTGAACTGTATTGTGTAAATTTTAAATAGACTTTTAACTACTTGCGGTTTTTTCATCATTTGGGGCGACCATCTGTCATGTGGGGTAACCAACTATTGGCAATTACTGTACTAAATTCAAAATCGAATATCCATCAGTTTTGGCTCAAATATTAATCAATTGTATACTATGCTTAAGTGGATATTATCTGTACACATTTTAAATCAGTTTTATGGGTTTTAGAACAAAAATGGGTATTGTAACTGCATTACGAGGGAGACACTGCCATTATAGAATAAACTTGTGAAGACATGGTTTACAAAAAATGAAAGGGCACACAAGCCTGTCTTTCTTAAACAGTTTATTTAATTACTGATACTTGTTAAAATATTAGTAATGTTAAGGAAATATATGAATTTTTAGATAAATTACGGTCGCCCCAAATGACTTTTTTTAAGGGCGTGTCCTATTAATTCAACTTTAAAAACACTAACATCTCTTAATTTGGTTTTTTTGCATAAATGCATGTGTACACTACATTCCAAATGTTTGAATAATGGCCAAATATATTGTTATTGTTAGTATTTTAAAATTGGCCCATTCAAAAGTCTTATCCGTCAATGACCCTTGTATAATATCTTGGACTTACCTAGCGGTGCTCCAGGTGTGTGATCAGTCAGTCAGTGCTGCAATCAGTCAAAGAGAGAGTGAAAGAGGTGATGTTCGGTGATGGTGTCAGGAAACTGCCCATCTCAGTTATATAGTGTCTATAGTGTCTGGCCATCTCAGATCCCACCCACCCTGGAACTACAGTCCCTCCTCCCACCAAGACAGATGTTTCTTTTTGATTGAGAATGTTTATTTTGGTCCCTTATACAATTCATAATACAGATATAAAAAATGTACACAGTCACAATGCGTAACACCAGGACCAAAAAGGTGTAGGCTGAAGCCATGGCTTATTGCGCCTACCCTTGTTACATGTATGGTTTTTCCCCATGAGTGCATAATCAAAACATTGAAACTTTTATAAACAAAATTTCACTTACGCATCTTAACAGAAAACTCAAAAGTACTAAACAAAAAAACTATATTAATGCGCCTACCCTTTTTACATTAGTGGTTTTCCCCTTATGAGTGCATAATCAAGACATAGAAACATGTATAAACAACATTTTACTCACGCATGTTATCAAAAAGTTCAAAAATACCAAACAAAAACTATATTTATACCTCTGTTTTATACTTGTTAATCATCTTATTTTTTGTAATTTTTTAAATCCTTTTAGTGTACTACACATTTTCATTTCCTTTTCAAAAGTATTCCATAAGTTAACTCCTTTAACTGTTATACATCTTTGTTGTATAACAGTTAAAGGTTATATAACTGCTGTTTGCATTATCTTGTGAACCCACTGTCTACAACTGATTGAATTAGGGCCTAAACACAGTCACGGGTGACTGGTATCATGATTACATTTTTAACAACATGATTAGAAGGCTTACACATCAATCAGGTAATGCACATCTTTGTTGTATAACAGTTAAAGGTTATATAACTGCACCCTGGAACTACAGTCCCTCCTCCCACCAAGCCAGCTGACTTCAGAGATAAGACAGATGTTTCTTCAGAAGAATGTGGAGGTGATCCACATGTGGAGGCAGAATCTCATTGTATGCTGTAGTATTAAGATTTCCCTTCACTGGAACTAAGGGGCCTAGCCCACCCAAGGAAACACAGCCCCAGAGCATAATTGTGTCCTCAGACTTTTGGCATTCAAGTACTCCTCTGAAGCTCAGATGTACATGAATTGTCTTAGTGTTCCTATGAGCAAATGATCACAGCATAGTGTCCCCTGTAGCTTATTAGGGGACTAACAGGAGTACTAGTGTGCTTCATTGTGTCCTTTATCTGATTAGCGTTACCTGATTGCTGTGTAAGCATTCTAATCATGTTGTAAATGTAATCATGAGTCAGGTGTAGACAGTGGGTTCACAAGAGAATGCAAACATAAGCATGTTCTTGTGTGCCAATAATCAATATAGAGCTCGAGTCATTTGGTCAATAATGGTCAATGGTCCAATAGAGAGTGATTTCTGCATATGACAGGAAGTGACAGGGAACCTGCTGTCTGCCTCTGAGAGAATGGGGCTGGTATTTTGGTCTGATCAAGAGAGTAGGTTTGGTCACAACATTGGTAGGGACCAGAGCAAGTGAAAAAAACTGCGTGTGCAGGGAATTATATTTGTCTAATGAAAATTAATAGTGTGTGACCAGTGACCACTGCAAAAATGCTGTATGTTTAAAAGCATGTTTAATCACACTATCATTTTTAGACAACCTCACCTGACTCCCTACTGCTATGAATTTTGGATCAGGCTGCTATGGCTTACTCCCTATGTCCATGGCACTGCTTGCTTGAGGATCCCTGACACTGACTGAGTCCTAAAGGGAAAACAACATTTAACCTCAACTGTTTCAAGATTAGCAAATTATGGATCACTAAATACGTATACTTTAAGGTGACTGTGACCTCAATCCAGCACAACACTAGCTAGCTTCTCATGGGCTAGGCCAGCCAGCTAACTGTTACAAATCTAAACAGCTACAGGGCTCTCAAGTTTTGAACGGAGTTCAGAGTGAGATTTTGGCGGCGGCGGGGGGGGGACGGGGTCTGATCTGATAAATGACATCAATTTGTGTAAAAAAAATAAAAATAAATCTCACACACACAGTCTCAGCGTCAAAGGATATGGTCTTCTCCCACGTCGACCAGTCTGTAGCCACTTCGAGATGTGAATGATCAATTCAAATAATCTGTCCTCTTCTGTGTAGCGAGCATCTGAATCAATAGCTCCAGTCAGCCCGTGTCGTTGGAATCAGAACGTTGTTTGTTGTAGCGGGAATATCAAAATGTTACCCGGATACAGCAATGCTATTATTTTCTGATTGGCTGTTCGGTAGCTATATATTTTTTATTTGATTAGCTGGTGCGTGGCATTCTGAACTCTAGGGGAACCAGAGGGAACTCACTTGATTCTCTACCTGTTCTATTTTTAAAAATAGCGGCGCAACTTGGTGGGCGCCCCTGGTAATTTCTCTGCGTGAGAAATACAAGGTGTGGCGTGTGAGCGTGTGAATGGGTTGAAATGCGTGTGTCTCACGCCCAATGCGTGAGACTTGAGAGCCCTGCAGCTATGTTAGACTTTAGTTAGCTAGCTTGCACAGCGCACCAGATGTGGCTGTAGGTTTGACATGACATACATCCAGCAAGCTACCTGTTTCTGTCCATCGGGTGGTTTGGACTTTTTAGACATCTTCTCAAAGTTGAGAGCTGTCTGTCTCTGTCTTTTCATAGCTAGTCACACGTTCAGCCAAGCGCAGGAAGATTTTCTCCAATTGAAAAATTGTTTTCCCTCACGATTGGAGTGGACGTGGAGCCCCTAGACTTTTGGGGGCCCTAAGCAAACAACATTATGGAGGCCCCTGGTAAGGGTCTTAGGCGGGTGACGATGTGGACATTTTTAATTTTATTTATTTCCCTGACACTAAAATATAGTGTTACCTTCAAAAGGAGGCAAACCCCATGCAATTATTCCAAATGCTTCAAGAACAGCTTTCAATTTACTTTGGGTATACATTGGATAGGCGTTTTAGGCTAATTATACAGGAATGGTAATTAAGCTCTGAACCTTTAAGTTTTCTTCTACTGCGCTTTTGTTGAATGAGGAGGGTGAGAGAAAAAAAGTGTGTGTTATTGTTCAGAATACACATCCATACATTTGGATGCATGTGTGTTTACTACATGTATGACAACACTTTATTGCAAACTGTTATGCTCTGCACACAGAAACAGCAAAAGTGAAGTCGGTGCCTCGTCCTGCAACGCCGGCTGCGAATTTGCGGAACCTAGGATGGTAGGGGAAGGTAGGGCAATACCGCTACCTGATTGGTTGGCGAAGCACTCGTGAAGAGCCCCCTCATTGGCTGGCGACTCGCCAGCCAATGAGGGGGCTCTTAATGAGTGCTTCGCCAACCAATCAGGTAGCGGTATTGCCCTACCTTCCCTGCTTCGCCAACCAATCAGGTAGCGGTATTGCCCTACCTTCCCCTACCATCCTAGGTTCCGCAAATTCGCACCCCGGCTACCTATCTTCCCAGCCGGCAGCCCTATACGGCATGCAAATGACACCCACCCCCAATCGGTTCTTGAGTGCAATTAATCAGGTTGCTCGGCGGGGCATAAGCCCTGTATCGTCCCCCAAGCTCCGCTCCCCAGACACGAACTGCCCTCGCTCGGCCTCTGCTTTATCCGTAAGTGGTTGGGTGTGTAAGTGGTTGGGTGTGTAAGTGGTTGTGTGTGTACGGTGTACTGGTTGTGTGTGTACGTGGTTGTGTGTGTACGTGGTTGTGTGTGTAAGTGGTTGTGTGTGTACGGTGTACTGGTTGTGTGTGTACGTGGTTGTGTGTGTACTGGTTGTGTGTGTACGGTGTACTGGTTGTATGTGTAAGTGGTTGTGTGTGTACTGGTTGTGTGTGTAAGTGGTTGTGTGTGTATGTGGTTGTGTGTGTAAGTGGTTGGGTGTGTAAGTGGTTGTGTGTGTAAGTGGTTGTGTGTGTACGGTGTACTGGTTGTGTGTGTACGTGGTTGTGTGTGTAAGTGGTTGTGTGTGTACGGTGTACTGGTTGTGTGTGTACGTGGTTGTGTGTGTACGTGGTTGTGTGTGTACGTGGTTGTGTGTGTACTGGTTGTGAGTGTACGTGGTTGTGTGTGTACGTGGTTGTGTGTGTACGTGGTTGTGTGTGTACGTGGTTGTGTGTGTACGTGGTTGTGTGTGTACGTGGTTGTGTGTATACGTGGTTGTGTGTATACGTGGTTGTGTGTATACGTGGTTGTGTGTGTACTGGTTGTGCGTGTACGTGGTTTGCCTGTGTCGACGTAGCTTGTTTGCAGAAAGTTGTTTCAAGGACAGGGCATGGGACATCATCAACACAGGAGGTAGAGCTGGCGTCTAATGATCGCAAGGTGAGGCATGGCTCTCTCTCTCTCTCTCTCTCTCTGTTTCTCTCTCTTCTCTTTCTCTCTCTTCTCGCACAGAAGCAAAGACTCAACAATTCTTTGCACATAGTGATAATTACATTGGATTCAGATTATCAATATTAGATATATTTTTATATCGTTTTGAAAATATAGCCGAAAGTCTCAAACTGCCTTGTCTGCCCTCTACTACCCAACCCTTGCAGCTCAAAGAACTTTGCAGACTGTGTAAAGAAATGGGAAGCTGTCATATAACCACCACGCTTCAGAGAAACGAAAAGAAGAAGAAGAAGAAGTCTCAAACTGGTATATAATAAAGAGTTCAGTGTTTTTCAGTGGCCTTGCCAGTCACTGGATTTTAAACCAATAGAACACCTTTGGGATGTGGTAGAACAGGAGATTCACAGCTTGAAAAGTGCACCTGAAAAATCGGACCAGGAACGTTTCCAACATCTTGCAGAATCAATGCCACAAAGAATTGAGGCTGTTTTGAGAGCAAAGGGAGGCCTTACCCAGCATCATATTTGCTAGCATATCAGCCCAATAGAGCTGGTTTTCTCTGTGTACCAAATGTACAAAAGAAGAGATTTGGTGAGGCTGCATTCTCATTTTATGCACCCAAATTGTTGAATGCACTGCCAGTTTACATTAGGGATGCAACCTCAGCACATACTGTATGTTCAAGTCAAGACTAAAAACCCATCTTTTTAATATTGCCTTTAAATGACTAAATAATTAAATTAAGATGATAAAAACCCATCCTTTTAATATTGCATTTAAGTTACAAAATAATTAAATTAAGATTATATAATGATTAAAGCACTTTGAGCTGCAACGTTTGCAGGAAAAGCGCTATACAAATAAAGTTATTATTATTATTATTATTATTATTATCAGTATAGTGGTCCTAATAAAGTGTTGTATACTGTAGGCCTACTTTTAGTCCCTACAGGAATCAAACCAGTGGAGTCTGGTGGAGGTAGAAATCACCCATTACAACGAGTCTGTCCTCACCTGCCACGCTCTACAAATGACAGGGCTTGTTGGAACACTGACGGGAGGGTTTCCACAACTCTAACTGAGTAGCGGTTTTTGAATGCTGCAATAATCTCCCAATTCTACCAATAAGTATGTATTATATTAAAGGGATAGTTAAAGGGATGGGAAAGATAGGAAGTGGCATAGCTATCCAGAAAGGGCGGTGGTTAACCTCGTGACCGTTGCTCCACTCATACCTATCAAGCTTACCTACTCGATCAGTTCCCACGAAACTTGTCTCCAGAGAGTGAAGAGGAGATGCTGACTTGATGCCAGAAACAAAACACACCCTTTACAAGGCTTGCCATTATCAATATGCAGGATATGCAGGTATGACACTGTATCAACAACACAAACACACTCGTTGAGAGTATGCCATCATTTGTCTAACCCAGAGGGGTTAGACGAAGCACGCACGAACATGGGTGTGTGTGGGTGTCTGTGTATGTGTGCGTGTTGAGGCAGGTTTATGGAATTGTGCCTCAGGTAAAAGTGAAGCAAGTAATGCAAGCAATTAGCATCTTTTTGATCGATTGATTCTTAAATCAGCATTTCAGAAGCTCTATGAATTTACATAAATTTGACAATTCAATAAATCACATTTTCAATCTTTCATACCATTTAAATGTAAAACAGACATATTCTGTATACTCTACAATATAGACATATTATGTATACTGTTGTTTTATACTTTTGATTATTTGTACAGACAAAAACTAATTTGCCAAAAAAAACTAAACAAAACAGACATTTTGATGTCTCTGTGTGTGGATTGGCACTGTGTCAAAAAGGCCTTCATGCTTTCATGAATTTCGAAGCCTTCAGTGTTTTGTGCGAGGAGCTACATACTACACGCTAAGTTGGATTTGACATTTAGTTTTTGAAAAGCTTATCAAAAGCTGCCACTTCACAACAACACCATCGTGACACACAAGCACTGATGAGCCAAAACGTTATGACCACCTGCGTAATATGCTAACATGCATGCATGCATCGGTGTGCCACCAAAACAGCACCGACCCAGCGAGGCATGGACTCTACGAGACCCCTGAAGGTGTCCTTTGGTGTCTGGCACCAGAACATCAGCAGCAGACCCTTCAACTTCAAGTCCTGTAAGTTGTGAGGTGGAGCCGCCGTGGATCGGACTTGTCAGTCCAGCACATCTCACTGCTGACCGGGAGCAAATAAATAAACAAACATAAACAAGGAAACAGGCACCCCACAAGCCTGGGAGCACCCCACAAGCCTGGGAGCACCCCACGAGCCTGGGAGCACCCCACAAGCCTGGCTGTTTCAGAGATGCTCTGACCCAGACGCCATAACAATATGGCCCTTGTCAAGGTCGCTCAGGTCTTAACTCCTGCCCATTGCTCCTGCATCCAACACATCAACTTCAAGAACTGACTGTTCACTTGCTGCCTAATAACGACACCGGCCACTTTATTAGGTACACCTTGTTAGTACCGGATTGGACCCCCTCTTTTGCCTTCAGAACTGCCTTAATTCTTCGTGGCGTAGATTCAACAAGGTGCTGGAAACATTCCTCAGAGATTTTGGTCCATATTGACATTATAACATCACACAGTTGCTGAAGATTTGTGCCAAGAAAATATCCCGCACACCATTACACCACCACCACCATTTTCGCCCAGAGAACTGCCGCTCACTGGATATTTTCTCTTTTTCGGACCATTCTCTGTTACCCCTAGAGATGCTTGTGCGGGAAAATCCCAGTAGATCAGCACTTTCTGAAATACTCAAAACAGCCCGCCTGGCACCAACACCCATGCCACGTTCAAATTCACTTAAATCACCTTTCTTTCCTATTCTGATGCTTGGTTTGAACTTCAGCAGACGTCTTGACCATGTCTACATGCCTAAATACATTGAGTTACTGCCACATGATTGTCTGATTAGATATTTGCGTTAACAAGCAGTTGAAAAGGTGTACCTAATAAAGTGGCCAGTGAGTGTATATCCCACCCCTTGACAGGTGCTGACATGGCAAATAGTGTCCGGGTGCCAAAATGTGTCCACGTGATGTAATCATGTCTTTCGAACGCCGTTACTATGCCAACGCGCATTCCGGACTGCCGGCGCTTGCATTCCAGACATTCCATCGCTCGCTGTGTACTTATTACCACAGATGAATGTGTATCTTAAATTGGGAGGACAAATGTAATCGTCTCGTACTTGAATACCATTAAGGTTGATGCAGGCTCACTAGTCAGCTATAGCTTTTATGTTGGCATGGCCATTTTATATTAAAACACCCGCTAACATGCTAATTTCACACATATTTCGCTACGCTAATGTTACCGAGTTGGCTAGTTAACTATAGCAAACAAACCCACATCACATCCAAGCCAAAGTAGTGATAAATATCATTCTAAAACTTGATGCCACTTCGAGTTCAATAGCTGGCTGCGAGGGTTTACACAGTGCGTACCGGTGGCGTAGCCAGCATTTCCAGTCACTCTCACGCTTCGACTGTGCGTAGGCTACTCAGGCCTGATTGGTGTGTAAAACTCGGGCTTTCAGCCTCCTCTACCCCCTGGCCCGTATGATGCCAAGCGGGGCTGTGACGCTGAGGTGTGCGGTGGACCCAGGTGCGGTGCAGGATGAAGGAGTAACAGCAGGCAGCGGTTGGCACAACTAAGGACTCTTTACTAAACAGACAGAAACCTGACATGAACGCCACAGGAGGAAACCCTCTTCATGTGCTAAACAAAACCGAAGTCCCACAGGGAGAACGCTGCTCAAAACCAGTGTGAATACTGTAGACCGGACTGGCACCAGGTTCTACCCAGAACCACCGGCTAGAGCGGCTCACATCTCCCTGTGCAAGGCAGACAAAGCGAGAAGTGAATGAGACCAATGGTAATTAGGGTGTGGTATTTTAAAGGTCAGTGTTTTCCAGGTGAACAAAGTGCGCTAAATGATGCGATTTGTGCTTAGACTTTTGCAAAAATGTGATTAAGAATTTGAGTGAAAACAATGGAATTGTGCTTCGAGTTTAGCAGTCTAGAGTCCTGTTGTTGATGCATGAGTTTCAAGTTTTCAGACTTAGTTACATTTTTTGTGTTTATACAATGGAGAAAAACTGTATTTGAAGCATCTCCTTAATCCTTATTTGGATTAAATCCTTATTTTAATCCCCTGATGACTTTATTCATTCTTACAGCAATGAGGAGAAGAGAGGAGAGGGGAGAGGAGAGGAGGGGAGGAGAGGGAAGGGGAGAGGAGGGGAGGGGAGGAGAGGAGAGGAAAGGAGGGGAGAGGAGGGAAGGGGAGGAGAGGAAAGGAGAGAGGAGAGAAGGGGAGGAGAGAGAAGGGGAGGGGAGGAGAGGAATGATCCAATAGATGATCAGGTATCCATTAAGGAGGATGACTGTGTTTGTTTGTGTGTGTGTGTGTGTGTGTGTGTGTGTGTGTGTGTGTGTGTTGGGGGGGGGGTGGGAATCCCAAAAATGCTCTGCCATGACTTGCCCATGGAAAAACCTTTTCCTTTCTATTCATTCCAGTTAAATACAACATGAGTCGTGAGCGTGTGAATGAGAGCATGTTTTTCAGCAGTTGTGTTCTGTGTGTCGCGTTGAGTTTAGCGGCCCCTATAGTGACTGCTCAATAACCCCGTGCTGCGTGCAAGCCTGAGGCCTGTAGCGGCGCAGTAGTTATGCTTCAGTCGACTCAGCACTTGAACATGAATAGGTGATGAGTGAGGACTGGCACTCGCTACCGTCCCGACAACATTCACATTGCTCCACGCCTGAGCACATCCTAGACACACCAGATACTCCTCATGGGTATATTTTGCACATGTTAATCAGGCTGTCACATAGGGTTATATCACTGCCAGTTTCCCATGGTACATAAAGACGTCGAAGAAAAATGACAACATTAACTGACTTAATCACAAAGCTCCAGGCATCTCTGCCTCTGCTTGTTATTCTCGCAGGTGAGTTCGTCTCATCTCCCGCGGGGGGACCTTCCCCTATGTCACCGACCCTGTATAAAAGACACTTCATCCCTCACTCTCTTCACTCCTTTCTCTTCTCTCCAGCCGGAGCAGTTAAGACTGTAAGCAGCAGCCTAACCCTCAAAGCAGCCCTCTGTCACCATGGCAACCTTCAGCGCCAGATCGTCCCGCATCTCCATGGCCGGAAGTGGCGGCGGCGGTAGTGGTGGGATGTCCTTCGGCAGCGGAGGTGGAGGAGGTGGTGGGGGCATGTCCTTCGGAAGCGGCCGCATGTCCATGTCCGGCGGCGGCGGCGGAGGTGGCGCCATGAGGGCCGGCAGCGTGCACGGGGGCGCCGGCGGGTACGGGACGCGCATCTCCAGCGCCAGCGCGTCCAGGTCCTTCTCTGCCGGCGGAGGCGGCGGGGGCTACGGCGGAGGCTTCGGTGGAGGCTTTGGTGGCGGAGCCGGTGGAGGTGGTGGTGGAGGTGGAGGTGGCTTCGGTTTCGGTGGCGGTGCCGGGGGCGGCGGCGGCGGAGGTGGCGGAGGCTTCGGCGGGGGTCAAAGCGGCATTCCCGGCAATGAGAAGGCCACGATGAACAACCTGAACGACCGTCTGGCCGTCTACCTGGGCAAGGTGAGCGCCCTGGAGACGGCCAACGCCGACCTGGAGCTGAGGATACGCCAGTTCCTGGAGAGCAGGACGGCCCCCGACGCCTCCGACTACTCCCACTACTTCGGTGTCATCCATGACCTCCAAGCTCAGGTAAGAAGAAGAAGAAGGAGGCTTTAATCCGTTTAAATGTCTCTACATACTAACACGTGTTGGGACAGGCCTGTAGGGTGTGTAGAGAAGCAGGGCCGGCGCCAGAAGCAACACCTTGAGTGGGAGGAGTGCGGGGGTGGAGGTGGCGGTGGGGTGGGGTTGGGGGGGGGGGGGGGGGTGTAGGTAGCTAGGCCGGCGGTGGCTCATGTCGTGAGCTTAGAATGATAAGGTTCTATCTCCGTTTAGGGCAGTTCAGAGATATTGAGCGTCTAAGTTTTTACATTCCATTATGTTTTGTGAGATGGAACCTTTGTATTTTATTAATTACTAACTAAAAAATGTCAACATTTTTAAAAATAACACCACACAGGCATTAATAAACACCTAATGGATCAGATTATGTATAAAACTCAATTTTGACAAAAATGGAGATAGAACCTTATAATTCTAACGTCACGATGTGTTGTGGCAGCGCTGGATAGAAAGATGTTATGAGGTTCTAAAGGTGTGGATGACAGATGCAGTGCAGGACAGGGGAGGACGGTAGGCAGGTTTGAAAAGTTGTCAAGTTTTCTTTCTCTTTACTTGAGAAGAATAAGAGAATAAGCTGTTTACAGGGTACAAGCATACTGTAATTCGATAAAGACAATGCTCCAAAAAAGCTAGGCGAAATGATAACATGCACAAATAACAATGACTTAACATAAATAACAAGGAGGATACTTCTCAGTGCTTGACAAACAAACAAAGCTTAAACAGATGACATAAATGTATCTGATGTGTATAAATGTATACATGTACAGTATGTAGACATACAGTACTTCAATATACTAAATGTGTGTATAGATGTATGCATGTATGTAGACATACGGTACATAAACAAACTACGTGTGTGTGTATAGATGTATACAAATCTAAACTAATCAGAGCTGTAGTTGTTTCTAAAACTGAAAAGATAAAGATTACATCATCATCATCATCCAAATGCTGTAGCTTTGCTGTTTCCTTCTTCTATCTCGCTGACTGCCAGTGGCCCCTGGCTCTGAGCTCGATTACTCTTCCTGCTACGACAGGCTGATTAATGGTTCACTTGCTTAGTCAAATGTAACGATTGTAAGTCGCTTTGGAATAAGGCGTCTGCTAAATGCCAAAAATGTAAGTGTAAATGTAAAATGTTTCTTGTCCCACCTCTTCAACAGTTTTAACAGCAGACAGACTCACTGTATCTAACAGCAAACTGATAAAAATCAAAAAAACTGATAAAAACATATGTAAGGTGTGATTACTTGACTAACAGGATGTGTAAAGACCGACTGTGGGATGAGACTCTCTCTGTGTCCTGGGGGGGTTCAGGCCTGTAGTCTAGAATCATCTAGTTCAGTCAGCACTGTTTTGGGTGTGGGAGTCTTGATTTGTGATTCGTGATTACTGATTCCTGGTTTGTGGGTCATGATTCTGATTCCTGATTCCTGATTTCAGATCGTGAATTCCCTCAACGGATCTATCCTCCTGAGCATCGACAACGCCACGCTGGCTCATGACGACTTCAGGGTGAAGTGAGTCTCATTAATCACTCAGGGTTACAACACACACACACACACACACACACTCTCAGATCTAACACACGCACAAACACACACACACACACACACACACACTCTCAGATCTAACATACACACAAACACACACACACACACACACACTCAGATCTACATGTCTCACACACACAAACACACACACACACACACACACTCAGATCTACATGTCTCACACACACACACACACACACATACACTCAGATGTACATGTTACAACACACACACACACACACACACACACATTCACACACACACACACACACACACACACACACACACACACACACAGATCTATCCATTACACACATAATCTCAGACACATTACACACACACACACACACACATACACACACACACACACACACACACACACGATGGCATCAATACCATTCCTAATTCCATTCCCATGTCCTGTTGCGCTGCAACACCAATGAGGCATGATTCCCTTAGTTAGACCAAAGCAGAGCCCAACGCTGGAGTAGCACGCCCTCTGCTGGTCCATGACAGTAGTGGAGATCAGACACTGAAGAACAGCGCCTATTTGACACTACTGAACACAACATCTGAGAATGCCTTGTACATTCAACATTCCCTCAATAATTTCAGTGTTCCCACTTTTTAACATCTAAAAGGAAAAGTGACATATCTCATAAACTCATTGTCATAATGTTAAACGGTAATTTCACACATGCGTTTACAGTATGTATTCCAGTAGAGGTCACCTCAGGCCTCTGTTATGCTCTGACACATGATTGAAGAGTTTTGCCAATTGATTTCGAGCTGGTGAGATGTGATTTAGACCCATGTGGTAATTAGGGTGTGGTATTTAGGGTGGTAATTAGGGTGTGGTATTTAGGGTGGTAAGTAGGGTGTGGTATTTAGGGTGGTAATTAGAGTGTGGTATTTTAGGGTGTGGTATTTTGAAAGCCAGTGTTTTCCAGGTGAACAAAAAGTAAATGATGCGATTTGTGCTTAGAGATCGGCAATAATGTGATTAAGATTTTGAGTGAAAACAATGGAATTGTGCTCAGAGTTTAGCAGCCTGGGGGACATTCCATCAACGTCGCTAAAGGGAAATCCAGGCTTATTTTCCACAAGTCCCGTGAGATTTATCCGAATAAGCCTGTATTTTCCTTTAGCAACATTGATGCAATACCTGGAGTCTTGTTGTTGATACATGAGTTTCACGTTCTCAGACTTGTGTGCATAGTTCCAGAGCAACGTGAACCAGCTGCACTGTACTGTCCAGTTAGGATGGGGTGTTTCAGTGTATGTGGAATGTTATTTTGAATGTTATTTAAATAATTATTAGTTATTATTAATAATTAATTATTAGATACTAGTAACATTATTTTGAGTTATGCCTCACAACTGCGTGGGAATTGTTTGATTATAGTGATCACGTATGCGTAGGGATATTGGGGGCTGTGATTAGGTGCTTAAATAGTGGGATACCGTGCGTATGGGTTCATTGTGTGATGCCAGGACTTGAGGGATGTCACGGTTAGTGTGTATGATGCGTGCTTTGTGTAACATTTATATGCTTTGTTTTAGTCTTTGAATGTGTCAGAGCTGTGTATGCATGTATGTTTTGTTGTCTGCATTCGCAGGTTTTACAATCTATTCAATTTTCACTAAAATAAGAGAAAAACGAGTTGAATGGTATCCGTGTCCTTCAGTCCAGCCTTTCGGTCGGCGTCAGTAGACCGAACATGCACCATTCCAGAGTATTAAGTGTCTGCGTCTGCGTTGCGGTCGGCAGGTACGAGAACGAGCTGGGCATGCGTCTGTCGGTGGAGGGGGACATCGCTGGGCTGAAGGGGGTTCTGGGAGACTTGGCGGTGGCTAAGTCAGACCTGGTGATGCAGATCGAGGGTCTGACAGAGGAGCTGGCCTACCTGAAGAGCAACCACGCTGAGGTCAGAGGTCACGGGCTGACACTCACACCCGTCACTAACACCCACTCATTTAGAGTTAGAGTTAGGGTTCAATCATTACATTAAATATATATATATATATTATAATTATTATAATAATAATATTAATTATTATTATTGTTATTATTGTTGTTATCGTTATTATTATTACCGTTATTATCATTGTTATTATTATTATCGTTATCATATCATATCATTGTTATGTATATATTTAGAGAGAGAGATATAGATAGATATATCATATCATTGTTCTTATTATTATTATAATTATTATTGCTGTTATTGTTATTACTACTACTATTATTATTATTATTATTATTATTATTATTATTATTATTATCATTATTAAGGACAGACACAGGTGATGTATTGACACATTGAATCCAGGGGAGGCTGGTGGAGGTAGAAATCGGAGGGCGGGCTCATTGTAATGCATGTAATGGCACCAGGAAGCGTATCAAACACCGTTCCATGCATTACAATGAGCCCGTGCTCCTCTTGTCTACCTCCACCAGATGGCGACATAGAGCTTCAGCTACCTGTATATATCATAATGCCGTGTACCCCTGTGCTTAGCAACAGACTAACTTCATGGGAGTTTTCATTTCCAAACGCAATTCAATGTGTACTCAATTTACACAGTGAAGGAATATGAGACAGTGAGGAAATGTGACCTTTGAACCACTGCCATGTGTCCAGGAGCTCCTGACTATGCCTTTAGCTCGGCAGGCTAACCCAGTCTTGTAGCTGACCCAGCCTGTCCCCCCTGTGTGTGTGTCCAGGAGCTGCTGGCTATGCGCAGCATGTTGGGCGGCCAGGTGACCGTGGAGGTGGACGCGGCGCCCCAGGAGGACCTCAGCATGGTCATGGCTGAGATGAGGCAGCACTACGAATCAGTCTCAGCCAAGAACCAGAAGGAGCTGGAGGGCTGGTTCGAGGCCAAGGTAACAGATAATAACCTGCGTGGAACGTTTAACTGACAGACAGACAGACAGACAGGAAGATAGGCAGGCAGACATTTTGTTGTCATCAATTACCTCATCACACCTCCCTCACTGCACAGGAGGAAGTGTGTGTTCTGGCTAGAGTTAGATGGACAGGATCTCTGATAAGTGTCGTTGTCGTCTGTCCCACACACACACACACACACACACACACACCTCCCTCCCACACACACACACACCTACCCCCCCACACACACCTCCACTACCTCACACACACACCTCTACTACCTCACATACACACCTCCCCCCCACACACACACCTCCCCCCCCCCCCACACACACACACCTCCACTACCTCACACACACACACACACACCTCCACTACCCCACACACACACACCTCCCCCCCACACACACACACCTCCACCCCCACCCACACACACACACCTCCACTACCCCCCCACACACACACCTCCACCCCCCACACACACACCTCCACTACCCCCGCCCCACCCCACACACACCTCCACTACCCCCCCCCCCCACCCACACACACACCTCCACTACCCCCCCCCCCACCCCCCTTCCACCCCCCAGAGTGAAGCTCTGACCAAGGAGGTAGCGACCACGGAGATGACCATGCAGTCCACCAGCTCAGAGTCCAAAGAGATCAAGAGCACCCTGCAAGCCCTCCAGATCGAACTCCAGTCCCAGCTGAGCATGGTGAGACTGACCTGTTCCTTTGTTGTTGTTGTTTTTAAAATATGTTTTTAGGGCATTTCTGCTTTACTGGGATAGAGACAGTAGAGATTGACAGGAAGGATGGGTGAGAGAGAGGAGGATAGAGACAGTAGATACTGACAGGAAGGATGGGTGAGAGAGAGGAGGATAGAGACAGTAGAGACTGACAGGAAGGATGGGTGAGAGAAAGGAGGACAGATACAGTAGAGACTGACCAGAAGGATGGGTGAGAGAGGAGGATGGATACAGTAGAGATTGACAGGAAGGATGGGTGAGAGAAAGGAGGATCGACACAGTAGAGATTGAGAGGAAGGATGGGTGAGAGAGAGGAGGACAGAGACAGTAGAGACTGACAGGAAGGATGGGTGAGAGAGGAGGATGGATACAGTAGAGATTGACAGGAAGGATGGGTGAGAGAGAGGGGGGATGACATGGCAGGATAGGTCGATGGCCGGGATTAAACCTGGGACCCTGCGATTATGTGGCATGTGCCCTAGTGTTGCTATGCCACCTAGGCGCCCATTTGGTTAGGTTTTTATTAAAACTTTATTCAAAACTAGGATCAACAAAGATATCCACAGTTTTAGACCTAGCTTGCTTCAAACCAGCTAGTCCCTGTGTAGAGGTACAGCCTACCCTGCATGCACTAGTACCATCTTTATAGGGTTCGAATTTTGGATTAGGGGATCCGGGAGGTAGCTCCACTCCACAGTGGGGCGGCTGTGGGACAGGAGGTAGAGCTGACGTCTAATGATCGCAAGGTCGACGGTTCGAACCCTGGCTTGCCACATGTCGAGGTGTCCTTGGGCAAGACACTGAACCCCAAACTGCTCCCAATGACCGGGCCGGCGCCTTGCATCATAGCTTGCCGCCGTGTGTGCCTGTGTGCGTGAACGGGTGAATGAGAGGCCGTTGTAAAACGCTTTTGAGTAAGGCTCTATATAACTGCAGTCCATTTATCATTTTTATTTATCGCTCGCCTCCTGTCCTGTGTGCCCTCTTTAGAAATCTTCCCTGGAAAGCACCTTGGCAGACACCCAGAACCGCTACTCCATGCAGCTGTCTAGTTTCCAGATGCAGGTGACCAGCCTGGAAGGGCAGCTGGTGCAGCTACGAGCCGACCTGGAGCGCCAAGGCGGCGAATACAGGATGCTGCTGGACATCAAGACACGCCTGGAGATGGAGATCGCTGAGTACAGGAGACTGCTGGACGGAGAGGCCAGCTTAAGGTGGGGACTTGCGATGATGTTTTATGTAGGTCTTGTGAAGGACTTATGTAGGTCTTGTGAAGGGCTTATGTAGGTCTTGTGAAGGGCTTATGTAGGTCTTGTGAAGGGTTTATGTAGACCTTGTGAAGGGCTTATGTAGACCTTGTGAAGGGCTTATGTAGGTCTTGTGAAGGGCTTATGTAGGTCTTGTGAAGGGCTTATGTAGGTCTTGTGAAGGGTTTATGTAGGTCTTGTGAAGGGTTTATGTAGGTCTTGTGAAGGGTTTATGTAGACCTTGTGAAGGGTTTATGTAGGTCTTGTGAAGGACTTATGTAGGTCTTGTGAAGGGTTTATGTAGGTCTTGTGAAGGGCTTATGTAGGTCTTGTGAAGGACTTATGTAGGTCTTGTGAAGGGCTTATGTAGGTCTTGTGAAGGGCTTATGTAGGTCTTGTGAAGGGTTTATGTAGACCTTGTGAAGGGCTTATGTAGACCTTGTGAAGGGTTTGTGAAGACATTAAAGCTCTCTCTCCACCTCTCTCTCTACAGCGTTGGTGGTGGGGGGTATTCGTCCTCCTCCGTGACTACGAAAATGTCGAGCGGCGGAGTGATGTCGAGCGGCGGAGGGATGTCAAGCAGTGGAGGGATGTCCACCTCCATGAGGTTTGCTTTCTGATCCGGGGGGGCTGGTGGAGGTGTAAGGTATAGGTGTAAGGTATAGGTGTAAGGTACAGGTGTAATATATAGGTGTAATGTACAGGTGTAAGGTATAGGTGAAACATATAGGTGTAATGTACAGGTGTAATATATAGGTGTAATGTACAGGAGTAAGGTATAGGTGAAACATATAGGTGTAATGTATACAGTAGGTATATGCACCAAACAAGAGAATAGCTTCTTCCCTATCATGAGTGTTTAATTGAACTAACTAATTAACTATCCTGTTTTCAATATGGCGATTAACCCTCTACTAACCCTCTAACATTCTCCCCTCCTTCTCCTCTCTCCGGCTCTCTCTGTCTTTCACTTTCTCCCCCATCATCCAGGTTCGCTCGTCGTCATCGTTTGGGGGCCCATAGCCCACTCGGATAGTAGACTTTTTTCCTAGGGAGAACATTTCTGAATAAAATGTTTGTCGGCGGGGGCAACGGTGGGGGGCGAGTGTACTAGCGGAATGTTTTTTTCTCATTCTCTCTCTTTCACCTCCGTGCCCCATCTCCCTCTCTCTCCCCTATCTCCCACTCTCCCCCCCCCCCATCTCCCTCTCTCCTCCTCTCTCTCATCTGTGCAGCAGCAATGGCAGCTCTTCCTCCTCCTCCACCACTGTGACCACCAAGACAGTGACCTACATTACGGAGGAGGTGGTTGAGTAGATGGGTCCACTACTACATCCATCATCATCTCAGCAACGTCAGCTCCACCACCCCTTCACTCTGCTGGAGTAATCAATCCATGTTAATCAATAGTGGAGGAGGAGTGGATACCAATCAACCAATCAATCCCAGATCACTTTGGCTTTCCACTCAACTGTTTTAGTAGAGCCAGAGAGAAACCACAGCAACACCTGACATGATACAGTTAGGGAAGTCGGAGTTAAGATTATTTTCCCATGCCTCCAGATAATTCTCTTATCTCTGTCTGTCCTAAATATAACATTTTTAGGTATTGCTGTGTCGTTTTAAGCTACTTCCATTTCCTTCAATGATAATGATCTGTTCTCTAAGGGAGAGGCATCACACATGACAACAACAACCGCTCAGCTTGTGTTTGGTGGTGTGAGGAATAAACGATATAAAATCAATATTTAGTCTGTGGTGAATCTTTACCGAGTGGGTGGAGAGGTCCTATATAGCTTGACGTAGCAGAGGTGATATGGAATCATGCTCTTGTGACAAAGTAGCCCTGCCTACAACCTCTAAGCCCTGATATTACCCTCATACAGCTTCGTATGTCCTCTTGATATATAAAGGTTTAAGACTGTGACATCCATGCAAGAGGTCCCCTGTTTTGAACCCGACCAGTAAACATTTGATTTCTAAATTCACAAGTGCTTCTCTTCGGGTTAGTGTTCAATGGGTAACAGTTCCTAAGCTATCCAACATGTTTTTTCTTAGAACATCTAGAAGTATACTTCCAATTTAGCAGCTCTCTTGTAATCTTTCACCTCCAGCAGCCTCCATGCTGTGTGCTGCGCAGGCTTTCACACAACACACACCACGACACTGATGGCGCTGCTGATAGACGGCGATGTGCAGCCCACTAGCGGCTGTGTGAACGCCTCGAGGGAACAGGGTTGTACTGTCGATGGCCTGCTTTACATCCAGCTCCGCTGCCGCCTGCTGTGCTGTGCTCCAGCTTCATAGGAGCACTCTGATAAGAGGAAATAATAGTAAATAAATAATAAAAGTACTAGTTATTCCATATCTTTAGATTTAATTGGATTTTTTGGGGGCTGTAAAGTGTCCTTGGGTGTTTTTAAAGGTGCTTCAAATCACATGTATTATTTATTAGTAGTAGTGGCAGCAAGGGTAAAGTAAATACAGTAGCTAGGCCCGTATATGCAGTGGAGGCTGGTGGAGGTAGAGGCCGGTAGAGGTAGACGCTGGTATCGGAGGACAGGCTCATTGTATTGCATGGAATGGAATACAGAGAACATTCCTTAACATTCCTTATTCCAATCCTTACATTACAATGAGTTCCTCCTCCTCCATCAGCACATACATACATACCTGCTGTTGTACCTTCAGTTCCGGACAAAACAACTCTTAGGTGACTGTGTTACACTTTACTACATTACAGACATTCCCCAGCTTTGAGACATGAACTTGAACTCTGAAGTGACGCATCTAAATCTACACACAATGTCTCAATTCCTTATCTTTGTTCTTTCCACTTGCAGTGTAGTGCCTATTAATAAGCAAGGTTACACACAACACACAAGAAAATGAGAAAGTCTGTGTTACATTAGTTTCTTTAATAATTCTTTCCAGTACATGATTTTTTTAAGGAATTACATGTTATCAATAAGTGTGAACACAGTGAGCGATTTTACTGGAGGAAAGAAACTGGAATGGCACTCACTAACAACAACAGATCAGCAGACGACAGATACACAGTCTGTTTTTCTACAAGGCCCTCAGTAAACGCCTCTGATCCACCCAGACACACAGACACTTGCATAATCGCAAATCAGTCACAACAAGAGTTTTTTGAACCCCCCAAGATAGAACGTAATGCAAAAAGCACAAAAGGTATGAAAAAAAACGTAAGAAAAGGTGTAAGGAAAAAACATATATATTTATATATAGTACTGTATTTATAAAAAAAGGGAATAATACTTTTTGAGAGAGGTTAAACTGTACTTTTTTTAGATACTATCGTTACTGTGGGAGCTGCTGCTGCTGCTGCTGGAGCTGCTGGAACTGCTGCTGCTGCTGATGCCACCGCTACGGAGGTCTGCCCTCTCTCGTTTGTGAATCTGCTCGTGTGCTTTGAGGTGGCCTGATTGGCTGAAGTTCTTCCCACACTGGGGGCAGGCGAAGGGCCGCTCGCCCGAGTGGATCTGCTGGTGTGCTTTAAGGTGTCCCAAACGGCCGAAGCTCTTCCCGCACTGCGTGCACCCGAAGGGCCTCACGCCCGAGTGGATCTTCTCGTGCGTCTTCAGGACGCCAGAGTTGCTGAAAGTCTTGCCGCACTGCGAGCAGCAGTAGGGCTTCTCCCCCGTGTGGATCTGAAGGTGGTTCCTGTAACTCATCTCCTTGGTGAAGCTCTTGCCGCAGTGCTGGCAGCAGTAAGGCCTCTCGCCCGTGTGGCTGAGCTGGTGGGCTTTCAGTTCCTTGGACTGGCCGAAGCTCTTGCCGCAGGTGAGGCAGCAGAAGGGCTTCTCCCCGGTGTGGAGCCGCTGGTGGGAGCGCAGGTCGTCCGCTTTGGTGAAGCCCTTGGGACAGTGGGCGCAGGTGTAGGGCTTCTGGCCCGTATGGATGAGCTGGTGTCTCTTGAGGTTGCCCGCCTGGCCGAAGCTCTTGCCGCACTGCGAGCAGGTGTAGGGCCTCTCGCCCGTGTGGATGCGCTGGTGGGTCTTCAGGTTGCCCAGGGTGCTGAAGTTCTTGCCGCACTGGGTGCAGGAGAAGGGCTTCTCCCCGCTCAGGTTACGGGGCCTCCTGGGGCCGGCGCCGTGGCCTTTCGAGGAGCCCGTCTGGTTGCTGGACCCCCCGGGGCTCTTCCCCGCCTGGGCTGCCTGGAGCTCGTAGAGCCCCCCTCCCCCGGGGAACTCGGGGTCCGCCTGCCCCATGGCGCCTATGAGGCTGTCGGGCCTCAGCTTGTTCAGCTCCGTGCGGAGCTCGGCCATGTGGATGGACTCCAGGCTCATCTCCGTGCGCAGGTGGCTGGACATCAGGTTGTTGGGCTCGTACTCTGTCTTGATGGCGCCCAGCTCCGTGGTGTAGTAGCACTGCAGGTCGGCGTGCTGCTCGGACTTGATGTAGTCCAGGGTGTCGGACATGTGGGTGATGTAGTCGAACACCAGGCTGGGCTCGTAGTGATGATGGTGGGACTTGTAGTCCAGCTCCGTGGCGGCGTGGTGGTGGTGGTGGTGGTGGTGATGGTGGTGGTGGAGGCTGTGGAAGGGGTGGAGGTGGAGGTGGTCTCCCTGGTGGTGCTCCGACTTTATGTAATCCAGCCCGCTGATCTCCATCTTGATCTGGTCGTGACCCAGCTCCGCCGTGCTGAGCGGCTGGATCTCCGACAGGTCGATGGTGCTGATGTCGTCCAGGTCCGGAGGCTCCGTCTTCACGTAGGGGAGCATCGCCATGGGCTCGGCGATCTCCGACGCCAGGGAGCTGAGGGTGGGCGTGGCGCACTCGGACGACGACAGCAGGTGGAGGCTCACGGAGCCCGGCGTGCCCGGAGCGTTCCGGGAGTATTCCGGGTCGATGGAGGACGTCGGCGAGCCGCCGCAGCAGTCCGAGGCTCGCAGCGCGCCCAGGCCCAGCGTGATGCAGTCGTCGTCCGTCGATAACTCCCGCAGAGTCATAACCGCAGAGTCCAGTACAGCCAGCGGTCAGCGTCCGGGCACGTTAGGGTTCTGAGGGGGGCCCGGTGGGGGTGGCCAGAGGCCTGGGTCCGCTCCTCTGGTTCCCTTCTGGCAGCCGAGCTTGCTCTGGCGCCAAGCCTTGTTCCGTGGGTTAGGAGGAGCTCCGCTCTCTGCTGGCCCTGATGAGACACAACAGAGGGAAAACAACCGGTTAAAACATCTTCAGCTGGAAAGGCCTCACGTTCAGGCTTAGGTCTGCTGCTCATACTGAGAGGGATATAGAGAGAAGGGAATAGCATGCTTGAGCTCTGTTGATATCAGCAATCTACTATGTACATGACTAAACATAAGCAGGATAGTAAGACTAGGAAACAACATAACAGATCTACTTCGTAAGTCTATTTCACTATTTTTCACAGTAAATCATCACTTGCATGGATAGACTTGCACTGAAAAGTAAATAATTAAACCTACAAACCCAAATCTAATCTCACAATGCATAACAAAGGAACATTGACAGGTTTTTAACAACAGGCCTACTACTTTACTCACAGTAACTACTGACAACAAGCTGGCTGTATTGGAGAAACAATTCAAATTAAAAGGGAGGACATAAATATGCACAATAAATGACACTTTCACTTGTTTTCCCCCATGCATTTCAACGATGTTGCATTTTTAATAATAACAGTTTGATGAAGTTATGCTATGACAAGACTACACAATCGGTCTGGGGAAAAAAAGTGTGCATAGCTGGTGAGTTGAACTTGGCAGCCCACACACACACCAACTGACATGGCATAACTCCACCAGGCTGATGTCAAACCGAGACAATAGTCGTCCCCAGATGTTGCGATGAATATGGGGTCATGGCTCCAGAAGCGGCAGGGTCAGGTTCAGGGTCAGGGTGCCTTACCTGACTTCACCTGCCTATGCTTGATCAGTCAGGTAGGGTCGCCTGCCAAAGTCGCCACGCACGTCATCATGCACTTTTTTGGGGCTGTAAGAATCTGGCGCTGATTTTTTTTTTTTTTTTCTTGCCCCCAGTTGTTGGTTTTGAGGATGGGGTAGTATTAATAAACTAGTGAATGAAACCTGCACCACTCTGAACTTTCGAAAATCACTTTTCGCTCTGGGGAAAATTTTGGACCCGTCGATTATTTCAAGGGATCATTTGACACTTTTCCAATCGCTTTCTGTCATACAAAGAGGGGGCAAGATGCCATGTCTAAGCTAGCAGCTAACCAGTGGCCATCTTGTTTATGCTGGTTGCGTTGCTAACCTGCTAGCAGCGAGCTGACTGACATGGAACGAAGGGAGAAAGTGACTTGCGCCGCAGCTACTTTTTCCTGCTTTTACTTTCGGAGCTTTTGCACGCTGAGCCTCTGGAAGCGGTGATACCCGGGCCAAGCATCGCGAAACAAAAATATGTTGTGTATAATAATACATTATGAAACCTGTGCTGGGCCATGCACATTCACACACTCACACACTCACACTGGCTTATGAGGAAAAATGACAAAATAGTAAAGCGATAGAAAAATAGCAAGCTTAGCAATAGCTACCTGCCGTTTCCCCGATTCATGGCTCTCTCTCTCTCTTGTTTCTGCTCGCTGTCACCAGTTTCTCCGCTTCAAACTCAACCGGACTCGCCACGTCCACCTCGACCGTCCAACCCTGCAGCCTCCGTATGTCTCTCTCTCTCCCTCTCTCTCTCTCTCCTTCCTTCCTTCCTTTCTTTCTTTCCCCTACTCCCTCTCTCCTCTCCTCCCTCTATCATTGACTAATTCCGCTTCGTTTTTCACTCCCTTGTCGCTTTCCTCGATGTTTTTTCTGCTGCGCCGTAAACGCGTCCGTCGTCAGATGTACGTCGCGTCACGCTGCAGCGTGCGTTCATCTCGCGTCAGATTGATGTCAAAGCGATGATGGCGGAGCGTCGTTACGTTGTATCATCCTCTCGCTTCCTAAACGCTGCTGGAGTAAATCAATCATAGCGCTGTCAGAGAGCAAGCGGCCCGCCATGACAGGAGGAGCAAACCGCTGTTTAGAGACACTATTGGAACGCTTTCTGGACTCCGTGTGCAGCGCTGCATACCTAAACATATTTTTTTCAATAAAAAAAAAAGGCATTAACTGAACTAATGCTGTAGAATGAACAACACATTTATCACCTTGTCAAATTATGTCCAATAATATTCCTCTTCCGTAAACAGACAAATGATATGACGACTATAAAAAGATTATTAATAATAATAATAATTAAAAAAAATAATAGTAATAATAATAAAGTCATAATCGGAGACTGGTTAAATATGTTTCAGTTTAGAACCGTGGAGAATGGCGACCCGAATATGAACTTATGTTTGTATAATGCATTATGGAGAAATAAACTGTGAACACAATGGCTTTACTGTATCTGCCACATGTGTGTAGACAAGAGCCGTTATTTAATAGAATAACTCAATGCTTGGAGTTATTGGTTCACAATTCATTATCTGTAGATCAGTTGATATTCCGCATGCATTCATTCTGCCAATTATACCTCGCTGTTCATCAACCTGATCTGTTGTAGGAAGACATCGTTACTCTTCGGCATGTCAGAATCACCTTCCAGGTTTACTCATACCAATGATGCATTGCCTTGACTCATGCCTATAGAAACACAATACCTACGCTTAGCAACACACACTCAATAGGCTATATAATAATAATAATAATAATAATAATAATAATAATACATTTTATTTGTATGGCGCCTTTCAAAACACCCAAGGACACCTCACAGGGCAAAAGACAGCAAAATACAGTCAGGTTAAAAAACGATGGTCTACTCAAATGTTATTTGTCACGTATACATCGCACATTGATATAGTGAAATTCTTTGGAATCTTGCTCCTCGTTCAACAGTCAAAAACAATACAATATGATATAGTAATAATAAAACAATAACCTAACGTAATAACCTAATGCAATATTAATTACCATGCAATAGGCTAGTAGACCCATGTTTATGAAGTTCAGGACAGACCAACACCTCATCTCTTCACCAGTCTAACCAATCAGTATAAGCCTGTGTGTCCCCCCCCCCACCTTACTCCTTGTTTTCCGGGATGTAGGGGGTAGGGGGGACGACGACTGTCAGTCTTCCTGCCTTGGTACTCCTGAATACGCTCCTAGTCTTTCCATCTTTTTAGCAAAGTAATGTTGTTCTATGTTGAATTGTATGATGTTAAATCATATGTCTTAATTCAAGTGTCTTAGTTAATCATCATACACACCTGTGCACCTGGTGCAGAGATGAGGTGTTGGTCTGTCCTCCTGAACTTCATAAACATGGGTCTACTAGCCTATTGCATGGTAATTAACATTGCATTAGGTTAGGTTTTTTACTGTTGTTGAAAGAGCAAGATTGCATTGGTGTACAGGTAATAATAAGAATAAGAATAATAAAAAGAGTTTTATTGCCATGCAATGAATCAACTTGTCAGTCAATTTTGCTGGAATTTGGTATTTTTTGCTCTAGGCACAGGTCAGCCATAGTCGGCGCCCCTTGAGCAAATCGGGGTTAAGTGCCTTGCTCAAGGGCACATGCAGCCCTCAGCTGGTCGGGGATCGAACCAGCAACACTCAAAATGCTAGCCGGCCTCTCTAACCTGTAGACTACCGCCACCCGCAGTATAACAACGGTACAACAACATCAACAACATCAACAACAACAACAACAACAACAACAACTCACCACTAAGACAAAGCAGCAATTAGACAAGACAAACATGACTATTATTATACAGACTGTTAACATTTATTGGTTCATCTTCCTTACACTAAGTACCCAGTTTTCATTGTCTAACGTGTATAAAACACCGTCACATTGCCCACATAATCATATTATCCTGGCAGAGTTGACTGGGTGACATTCAGAGTTCTCATATGTTTGACATGGGAGATACAACCTCCTTCTGGGTCAGAAAGTGACACAATGACAAAAGGGCTTATTTTCACACAATTAATCAAATTTAAACATAATCATGACAACAATAATAAAATATAATAATAATAATAAGAAGAAGAAGTCACAAATGGAATAAAAATAAATAGTAATGAATTTGAACAAAAACGAAAAATGTTCCCTGTATTACAAACGTGATTCTACTTTCTACAAAAATGAAAAAAACTAAACAAAAATAAAACATGCAATCAAATCAATAATTCTAAAAACAAACACATCCCTTTTAATTCCCTCATTAAAAATGTGCATGACATTGAGAGCTCCCTGCTGTGATCATGTGTTGCATTGTGATGATTAATAAATGCAATTATAGTTATACAACATAATTAATAACTGCCATTATAGTTATACAAACATGATTAATAACTGCAAGTGAAAGCACAGGGGCCGTAATTCTAATTTGAGATCTGTGCAGGTAACTCAATCAGGTAAATGAAAGATTTGCGCCGGGCTTCGAACACGCAGATCTCAAATTAGGATTACGGCCAAACAGCTGACCTTTAGATGAGCAACATAGGTAAGCGCTAGCATCAATGAAACCCTTTTTTCACAGAAATCTAGACAAACAAAAAATAAAAAATAAATAAAGCCATAAAAACTAAAGTCAATGTTATTTGGATTCTGGATTCCACATACTATACTTTTCACACCCAAATGTGCTTGTTGAACATCTCAAAACCCAACACCATTAATATGGAGTTGGTCCGCCCTTTGCTGCTATAACAGCCTCCACTCTTCTGGGAAGGCTTTCCACTAGATTTTGGAACATGGCTTCAGGGATTTGCTCCCATTCAGCCACAAGAGCATTAGTGAGGTCAGGCACTGATGTTGGGTGATAAGATCTGGCTCGCAGTCGGCGTTCCAGTTCATCCCAAAGGTGTTCGATGGGATTGAGATCAGGGCTCTGTGCAGGCCAGTCAAGTTCTTCCACACCAAACTCGTCAAACCATGTCATTATGGACCTCGCTTTGTGCACCGGGGTATTGTCATGCTGAAACAGGAAAGGGCCTTCCCCAAACTGTTGCCACAAATTTGGAAGCATACAATTCTCTAGAATCTCATTGTATTCTGTAGCATTACAATTTCCCTTCACTGGCACTAAGGGGCCTAGCCCAAACCATGAAAAACAGCCCCAGACCATTATTCCTCCTCCGCCAAACTTAACAGTTGGCCCTATGCACTGGGGCAGGTAGTGTTGTCCTGGCATCCATGACACGTCACTCCAGAGGACGCGTTTCCACTGCTCCAGAGTCCAATGGCGGTGTGCTTTACACCACTCCAGCCGATGCTTGGCGTTGCCCGCGGTGATGTTGGGCTTGTTTGCGGTCGCTCGGCCATAGAAGCCCATTTCATGAAGCTCCCGACGAACAGTTCTCGTGCTGACGCTGTTTCCGGAGACGGACTGGAACTCGGTGGTGAGTGTCGCAACCGAGAACAGACGGTTTTTACGCGCTACGCGCTTCAGCACTCGTTGGTCCTGTTCTGTGAGCTTGTGCGGTCGGCCGCTTCGCGGCTGAGCCGTGGTCGCTCCTAGACGTTTCCACTTGACAATAACAGCGCTCACAGTCGACCGGGGAAGCTCTAGCAGGGCCGAGATTTGACGAACTGACTTGCTGGAAAGGTGGCATCCTATGACAGTGCCACGTTGAAAGTCGCTGAGCTCTTCAGTACGACCCATTATACTGCCAATGGTTGTCTATGGAGATGGCATGGCTGTATGACTGCTTTTATGCACCGTAACGATGGGTGCGGCTGAAATAGCCGAACCCACTAATTAGAAGGGGTGTCCACATAGTTTTGGCTATGTAGTGTATATAACACACTGATAAATGAATCTGTTTCAGTGCCAAGGAGGTTGCAGATACAACTAAAAAGGCTAAAACACCAACTTGACTTGAAAAGACTTGTCGATGATGATGCCACTGTTCAGCACTGCTCAAGGTTAAGTTTACCACGAAACACAGACTTGTTTGTTTTGATTGGTGGTGACGGCGGCAGTGTGTGTGTGTGTGTGTGTACCCTCTACTCCGTACTAGACACTTGCTTTTAGTAGGAATGAAGTGCACTTAATGTCACATTAGACACAAAAATGAAGCATTAGCATACAGGCTAACCGTGAGCTGGTACTAGCATGCAACACTGGCCGTCTCCGATGCGGTGAGACAGAAGGTTCAACCACTTAAAGCCTGAGAGGTCTCAGCGGTCCGAGGCTCGCAGCGTGCCCAGTCCCAGCGTGATGCAGTCCGTCGCTAACTCTGCCATAACCGCAGAGTCCAGTACAGCCGGCGGTCAGCGTCCGGGCACGTTAGGGTTCTGAGGGGGGCCCGGTGGGGGTGCGCTCCTCTGGTTCCCTACTGGCAGCCGAGCTTGCTCTGGCGCCAAGCCTTGTTCCGTGGGTTAGGAGGAGCTCCGCTCTCTGCTGGCCCTGATGATGAGACACAACAGAGGGAAAACAACCGGTTAAAACATCTTCAGCTGGAAAGGCCTCACGTTCAGGCTTAGGTCTGCCACTAGATTTTGGAACATGGTTGCGGGGATTTGCTCCCACTCAGCCACAAGAGCATTACTGAGGTCGGGTGAGAACGCATGGCTCGCAGTCGGTGTTCCAATTCATCCCAAAGGTGTTGGATTGGGGTTGAGGTCAGGGCTCTGTGTGCAGGCCAGTCAAGTTCTTTCACACCGAACTCGTCAAACCATGTCATTATGGACCTCTCTTTGTGTATGGGGGCATTGTCATGCTGAAACAGGAAAGGGCCTTCCCCAAACTGTGGCCACAAAGTTGGAAGCATACAATTCTCTAGAATCTCATTGTATGCTGTAGCATTACGCTTTCCCCTTCCCTGGAATTAAGGGGCCTAGCCCAAAAACCATGAAAAACAGCCCCACACCATAATTGTGTCTGCATACTTTTGGTGATGTAGTGTATCAGGAATCAACTATGTGTCACTATAACACACGACTACACATTAGCAGACCGCAAATCAACACCAATAGGAGTGGCTTTCAAGGAAAGGGGCCATGAAGACTAGGCTACAACATAACAGATCTACTTCTCTAGTCTATTTCACTATTTGTTACACTAAACTAAATCATCACTTGCATGGATAGACTAGCACTTAAATGTAAATTAAGTCTACAAACCCAAATCTAATCTCACACTGCATAACTGACAGCTTTTTACAATAGGCTATATTCACAGTAACTACT
This sequence comes from Nansenia antarctica, assembly GCF_963989245.1. Classification (NCBI taxonomy): domain Eukaryota; kingdom Metazoa; phylum Chordata; class Actinopteri; order Argentiniformes; family Microstomatidae; genus Nansenia; species Nansenia antarctica. The sequence continues at coordinate 84,954,997 of NC_137675.1, forward strand.
AACAACTAACAAGCTGACTGAGTTGGAGAGGCAATTATAATAGAAAGAGAGCACACCAAAATACTTTTTTAACGCATTTCAACGATGCTGCATTTTAATTATACTTGTTTGATGAAGTTATGCTACAACTCGGGTCTGGAAAAGTTTACATCTAGCTGGTGAGTTGAACTTGGCAGCCCACACACACACCGACTGCAGCCCATAACTTCACCAGGCTGATGTCAACCGAGACAATAGTCGTCCCCAGATGTTGCGATGAATATGCGGCCATGGCTCCAGAACCTGCAGGCCAAAAATATGGCTTCCGTGCCTTACCTGTGCTGGGCCATGCACATTCACACACACACGCGCACACACACACATACTGGCTTATGAGGAAAAATGAGAAAATAGTAAAGCGATAGAAAAAATAGCAAGCTAGCAAATAGCTACCTGCCGTTTCCCCGATTCATGGCTCTCTCTCTCTCTCTCTCTCTCTCTCTCTCTCTCTCTCTCTCTCTCTCTCTCTCTCTCTCTCTCGTTTTTGTTTCGGCTTCAAACTCAACCGGACTCGCCACGTCCACCTCGACCGTCCAACCCTGCAGCCTCCGTGCCTCCGTGCCTCCGTATATCTATCTCTCTCTCTCTCTCTCTCTCTCTCTCTCTCTCTCTCTCTCTCTCTCTCTCTCTCTCTCTCTCTCTCTCTCTCTCTCTCTCTCTCTCTCTCTCTCCTTCCTTCCTTCCTTCCTTCCTTCCTTTCTTTCCCCTACTCCCTCTCTCCTCTCCTCCCTCTATCATTGACTAATTCCGCTTCGTTTTCACTCCCTTGTCGCTTTCCTCGATGTTTTCTCTGCTGCGCCGTAAACGCGTCTAGCTGCAGCGTGCGTTCATCTCGCAATTGAGATCAAAGCGTCGTTACGTTGTATCATCCTCTCGCTTCCTAAACGCTGCTGGAGTCAATCAATCATAGCGCTGTCAGAGAGCAAGCGGCCCGCCATGACAGGAGGTTGGAATCTTGCTCCTCGTTCAACAGCATTAACAACAACAACAATAAACAATACAATATAATATAAGAAAATAAAACAATAACCTCATGCAATGTTAATTACCATGCAATAGGCTAGTAGAGCCGTGTTTTATGGAGGACAGACCAAAGCCCCTTTTCCACTATCGTGCTGGCCTGCTTCTTTGGCGCTTTTCCATTTGTCGGCCCGGGTCGGGTCAGGTCGGTTCGGCTCGCTTCTTTAGCTCCCCTTCGATACCAGGGTCTAAATTTAGACCCGGAACCTTTTTGCCAGGCTGCATGTGACGTGTGACGCTGCACACCGTTGATTGGTCAATGGAAATCGTCATCCCATGTTCATAGATTTCTTCGCTAACTGCCATCTTGAAATACCACATTCGCTCTTGGAAAATGTCACTACAGTTTCTGTAATAGCTTATTAATAAAGATTCGAAAAATTATTTCAATGCATCATATAACTTTTATTTACAACAAGCATAACACAAAAATCGCTATTATGCACCGTCTTTGCCCGTGAATAACACCGGCTGTGAATGTGGTAGAAACACAATACTCCTTTGCTAACTTCACCATCGGTATACGGTCATTTTGAGCCCTTATGCTTTTAACCGTAAACTCGATGAACCAGCGGGGGCAGAGAAACGTTTTAACAGGGAATTCGCTCCGCGCTGTCGACGGTGATAGGAGTGTAGGATCGATACAAATGGTTTTGGATTCCCTGTCCTCTCCTCTATCCGGACACGTTGGATTTTTTTTTTGCCATTTTTGATGGAGAGCAGTGAGCGGATGACTTGATGTGAGCATGTATTTGACTAATGCCGATAGTCTTGCTCCGAAACCGGAGCTGTCTACAGCGGATTCAAACTATCGTAATTCATTATGCCCAATCTAAAAAATTCAAAGAGTTTCTGAAAACAGAGAAGTTGCACTTTTTGAACAGTTGAACTGTACAGAGATTCCGACCCGAGTTGAACATCCTATTTCCTTGTCAAATCGTGTATGCTGTGCACCTAATCTATCCTGAGATGACACAACACATTTAAGATCACAATCCTCAATAGATTGATTCCATCGTTTTACCGACAAGAAGATTCTACAATCTATCAGCCTTTCCGTAGAAATACATCGCTCCCTGTATAACGTTATATCTAACGTTACATGCTTTAAGGCTGATCTGTGCATGATGGTGCTGTATTTTGACATAATTCTTATCGCATTTCCCCCCGTTGTGCTGTGCCGTTCCATAGTCCAGAGCTTCATCATCCCCCTTCTAAAACTGCCATCACCCCTTTCCATCCCTGGCGTCATTTTATCAATGAACGTGGTATTATACATATTTACATATTACATATTTGTTGTTATTTATGGAAGTGTCTGGTTGCTGGAGGAACCAGTACGCCGGCTACACTGCACAGTTTAGCCCAAAATAGAGAGAGTGCAGCACCGCGCCAGCTGGTTGAAACTCCTGTTGACAGCGGGGGGAGAGAATCGTTTTAACAGGGAATTCGATGCCGCACTGTGTCGACGGTGATAGGAGTGTAGGATCGACACCATTCAAATGGTTTTGGATTCCCTGTCCTCTCCTCTATCCGGACACGTTTGAATTGTTATCCTAACCCACGGTAAACCGAAGTTATTAACCCGCAAAGGGCACCGTGTTTGTCAGTGAATAACACGGCACACAATGATACTACAGTTCATAAAGCAGACAAGTGAAGGCAGTGGTTTTATGGGTTCAAAAAACATGACTTTATTATGTGTACATAGCTTCCTCTCTCTCTTTCTCTTTCTCTCCAAAAAAATCACGGTTAGTAATATACCACATGCCGAGGGAAAGGCATACGATAGCTTCAAGTTCCTCCATGTCGCTGTTGTTGTGGCTGTGTTGTGTCTCGTGAAAATATACGTCACCACCATGGCGCGCTGTTATGACGCGTAACTCCGCCTACTATCGCCTACTCCTCCTACTAGTTCCTGGTCTGTTGTGTATAGTGGAAAACCAGAACTGTTCAAAAGCGTGCCGAAGCGTGCCGACCCGAACCGGGCCGCTGATGGAAAAGCGCCACAACACCTCATCTCTTCACCAGTCTAACCAATCACAGACAGTATAGACCTCTCTCTCTCTCTCTCTCCCTCTCTCCCCCCCCCCTCTTGTTCTCCTGGATCGTGTGCGTGTGCATGTGTGTGTGTCAGTCTTCAAACTGTCAGTCGTCCTTCCCCGGTCCACCAGAATACTCTCCTGACCCCTCTTCTTTTCTTTTTTTTTTGCGAAGTAATAGTAGTATTGCAGTATAGTAGTAGTATTATTCTTCTTTTCTTTCGCAAAGTAATAGTAGTATTACAGTATAGTAGTAGTATTATTAGTACGTTTTATTATGTTAAATCATGGTGTACTTTGACTCCCTAGCTCCCCAGTAAAGGACATGTCTACATCATGTGTCTCAGTTAATCATCACACAGCAACTCACCACTACGACAAAGAGAGAGCAGCAATTAGACAAGACACACATGACTATTATTATACAGACTGTTAACATTTATTGGTTCATCTTCCTTACACTAAGTACCCAGTTTTCATTGTCTAACGTGTATAAAACACAGTCACATTGCCCACATAATCATATTATCCTGGCAGAGTTGACTGGGTGACATTCAGAGTTGTTTGACATGGGAGATACAACCTCCTTCTGGGCCAGAAACCAAACTACTCTACAATTTGGCAACACTAGCTTCAGAAGTGACACAATGACAAAAGGGCTTATTTTCACACAATTCATCAAATTTAAACATAAGCATGAGAGCTTTTCAAAACTATAGAACAATTTTCTAAAAAGAAAAAGAAAAAAAAAAGTCACAAATGGAATACAAATAAATAGAAATCCCAATTTCTAAAATAATTTTTAATTTGAACAAAGTCCAAACATTTTTTCCCTGTATTACAAACATGATTCTACTTTTTAAAAAGAAGAAGAAAAAAAAAGGTTTGTTTTTTAAAAACATAATCAAATCAATAATTCTAAAAACAAACACATCCCTTTTAATTCCCTCATTAAAAATGACTGACAGCTCCCTGCTGTGATCATGTGTTGCACCACCCCCACCCCCACCACCACCACCCCTTCTCTTGAAGGACTCGGAGGTTTGAATTCATATCACTTCTGAACGGGAACAAACTCAACCACTTTTCATTCAATTGCCAAAATTGAATAAAACTCACTATTTGCATGATGTGACCAGAATCAGCTTCACAACATTATTATATAAAACATTGTGAAGGAGTAAACCGAATGTACAGTTTAATGACAAGTAAAACGTCTTAAATCATCAGTGTGCATACTCTTGGTATGTCATGACTAATTTCTATAGCAGGGGAGGCTGGTGGAGGTAGAATTCAGAGGACGGGCTAATCGCTCCGTTCCATGCAATACAACTAGCCCCGTCCTCCGATGTCTACCTCCACCAGCCTCCACTGTTCTATACCCCAAATCACCCGTCACACAGGCGATTCAGGGGACCCTGTGTCGAGAACTGGGAAGCAGGATTAAACCTTCTCTGTCAAACCACCAGATCTCCCTACATACGCTGTCCTCATGTGACCGAGGGAGTGTACACTGTACAGTGAAATGATAAAAACTTACGTCAAACAGGAGAGGTTGGTGGAGGTATAGAAATTGGAGGTCCTCCTCATTTCTAACCTCCACCAGACTCCCGATAGTCAACAGATTTAGTGCTTGATCTGTCTGGGAGACAGAGAGCTCAGCCCAGACCAGGCAAACACGCTACAACTGTCAGACAAGACTACTATATAAACAGACTAGCATAGGATACAGACGTCAGGGGAGGCTGGTGGAGGTAGAAATCGGAGGACGGGTTCAATGGAACGGAATGACGAATTAGTGTATTTGATACTTTTCCTTATTCCATTCTGAATATTACGAGGCCTTCCGCCCGTTTCTCCCTCCACCGGCCTCCACTGATAGACGTCATATACAGAGGTAATATGGTGTCAAACAACCATTTATTTCCTTAAGTAAGGTAAAAAAAAAAAAAAAAAAAAAAAAAAAAAAAAGTTGAGGTATGGATTTGTAGAGTAACAGAGGATTGGAAAGTGCAAGAGGAAATATGTCAGTATGCACTTAGACAGCACATCAACAGTACACATACACAGTACTTGGCATTTGAAGAAAAGCGGTTGGGTTTTCCGTTAGCAAAAGCAAAAGATGACAGCAAAGCACTCTGCTGAGCGATTCATACGTCTAGTCGTCCACGGTTACTGATCCCAACATGGAGGGTTAATATCACGGGGTTAAATCACGGGCTGTGGTCCCCATTCTCCACCTTTCTCCCAAAGTCTACGCTTTCGCCCAAAGTCTACACAGTCCTCCCTCATAAGTTTAAAAAAACGAATGGACTGGAGTAAGCAATATGGCGGAATCTCTCTCCACTCATACTTAGGCCTATCCATCCTCTCTCCACTCATACTTAGACCTATCCATCCTCTCTCCACTCATACTTAGGCCTATCCATCCTCTCTCCACTCATACTTAGGCCTATCCATCCTCTCTCCACTCATACTTAGGCCTATCCATCCTCTCTCCACTCATACTTAGACCCATCCATCCTCTCTCCACTCATACTTAGGCCTATCTATCGTCTCTCCAGCCATGCTTAGGCCTATCTATCCTCTCTCCACTCATACTTAGGCCTATCCATCCTCTCTCCAGCCATGCTTAGACCCATCCATCCTCTCTCCACTCATACTTAGGCCTATCTATCGTCTCTCCAGCCATGCTTAGGCCTATCTATCCTCTCTCCACTCATACTTAGGCCTATCCATCCTCTCTCCAGCCATGCTTAGACCCATCCATCCTCTCTCCACTCATACTTAGGCCTATCTATCGTCTCTCCAGCCATGCTTAGGCCTATCCATCGTCTCTCCAGCCATGCTTAGGCCTATCCAATTAGAGCTTTAAAAGCGTGACGGGGAGTGCAGGAGTGCACACTTCTGGGTGCAGGGTGGAGCGGGGGACCTCAACCACGGTGAGTGTGCTAACATGCTAGCATGCTAACCCGTTAGGAGGCCAAGCGTCTGAACAGCGGAAGTAGAGCAACAAAGTTAAGTGTTATCAAATCAAAGCAGAGGGTATGCCCTAATCCTAATTTGAGATCCGTGCAGGTATCTCAATCGGGTCAATGAAAGATTTGCGCCGAACTTCGAGTTAGGCACGCAGATCTCAAATTAGGATTACGGCCACCGAAGAGGTGACCTTTAGAAGGACGAGATCGGTAAGCGCTAGCATCAAGAAAACCCTTTACTCCCAGAAATCTAGATTATAATTTCTTTTTTTGTTGTTTTTAAAGCCACAAAAATAAAGCCAATGCTATTTACAATATACAGTTGCAATGGGAGTTCAGGCGGAACAACTATATAGCAGGAACACACTGATAAATGAATCTGTTTCAGTGCCGAGGAGGAGGATGCAGGTGCAGAGAAAAAAAGATAAAACACCGACTTGACTTGAAAAGACTTGTCGATGATGATGATGCCACTGATTTGCAGTTCAGCACTGCTCAAGGTTAAGTTTACCACGAAACACAGACTTGTTTGTTTTGATTGGTGGTGGCGGCGGCGGTGGCGGTGTGTGTGTGTACTCTCTTCTCTGTACTACACACTTGCTTTTAGTAGGAATGAAGTGCACTTAATGACACATTAGACACAAAGATGAAGCATTAGCATACAGGCTAACCGTGAGCTGCTACACGGTTAGCCTGTAGTTAGCCTGCAGCGCGCAACACTGGCCGCATCAGACGCGGCGAGACAGAAGGTTCAACCACTTAAAGCCTTAGTGGGTTTCTAAGGGGGTTCAGTCTAAAGAGACGAGTCCTAAAAAAAAACTTCAAATCATCATCTTATACATTGGTAACAACAACCCACAATTCAAAAGTGGGTTAATAACATCATTTGTTTCTGTTGATATATTTTCATACATTTTAACTCTATGAAAATGTTAATACAAGCATGCAATTCCTTTATATGATTCTACGGTCAAGATGCAAGATTGTTGAGTCCCAAACCATTTTAAAAAGATAAATTGTACCCGTGTAAACGTTACTGATTGTTTGACCTGAACAAAAACAACATCACAGCTGGTGAACGGCATTTCAGGCTGTGTCCTGGTTATGATGCTTTATAACACATCATGACTTATTATTCAAAGTACTGTAAGAAACCGCCACACTTGTGTGTCTAGGATTTGGAAAATACTATTGCAACAAAGAACAGTAAAAAAAACAACAACTGTAAACTGAAATGCCAACAGTCGGCTACAACTACGCCAGGTGAGGCTGGTGGAGGTAGAAATCGGAGGATGGGCTCATTGTAATGCATGGAATGGAATGAGGAAAAGGTATCAAACACGTGTTCTACTTCCACCAGCCTCCCCAGAACTAGGAAGTCTACAGTATGAAAGGCTGGTACAAGCACAGCCTTAAGTCTGAAGAAGATGAAAAGTCAAAATCATCATCATCATCATCACTGTGTTCCAAGAGGCTGACACCCTCTATAGTCTGGAGACTCAAGTCATAGAAAAACAAATCAAGGTGAGAAATAATCAGTATTGACATACAGGTGTGCTGATGAGAATGTGTTTTTACCTGAACAGTGATCTAACTCAGGTTTCAGTCTAGAGTCTAGAGCATCCAGATGGCATCCAGATGGCTGAGGAGAACCTACCTACGACACCAGAGGGAGCAAGCAGTGGGCTGAATTAGGGAGCTAATTTACAACGGATTGGGACGTAGATCTGGGTGGGTAGACCTGGAGCTTGGAAACAGACTTCAGCCAGCTCCGTTTCACACTGAATACGAGTCTGGACCTGCCTCAGTTTAAACAGGGTACTGTATCATCCCATTAATATGTTTCTTATATGCAAAAGAGGGAGGCCGGTAGAGGTAGAAATCGGAGGACAGGCTCATTGGAATGCATGGAACAGAATGAGGAATGGTATCAAACATTCCCTGTTAAGTTCCATGCATTACAATGAGATTTTCCCCTGGTGTCTACCTCCACCAGCCTCCTCCAGTGATGCAAAAGAAAAATGTCAGTGATTGGATCATGACCTGCATGTCTGGCTAAAGCCCGCCCATTGTTTTCTGAAACAATGATTCTGACCCGTGGCCTTTCTAGCCAATCCCAGTGGAGACCGGTGGCCTTTCTAGCCAATCCCAGTGGAGACCGGTGGCCTTTCTAGCCAATCCCAGTGGCCCTGAGGAGCTGCAGGTCCAGACAGATATCCATGAAGGAGAGCCAACCTCCAGTCTGGCTGCAGGCCAGCAGAAGCCTCTGTGTGGCTCCAGGTCTTGATTCTGCGTCCCAAACCTCTCGACTAGGAGCGGAGTGCCACGCGGCCCGCCAAGAGCGTGCTCTGGTCCACGTGCGTTCCTACGTGCGTTTGAAAGCTTTGGATTGGCCCAAGCCCAAGCCGTGTTACACATAAATATAACCTACACCATTTAGCTGACGCTTTTGGACGCTTGTATCCAAAGCGACTTACGTTGCAGCGAGTGCATACATTTTTCAGTATATACGGTCCCAGCGGGAATCAAACCCACAACCTTAGTGTTGTTGGCACCACGTTCTCTATCGACGGAGCCACAGACTATTCCGTCTCCATCCACCAGGGGGAGGGGAGGGCACACCTCCTAGAGAAACCGTGACGCAGCGTCAGCAGAGACTACAGCCGCAGAAACAAGCTTCCCAGAGGAAGACTAGATCATTCCAGTGGACTCATGGGAAAAAGTTAAGAGGAGTATTTTTGTATTATTTTTTTGTCCCATCCCTCGATCGTTGAGTGAAGTAGCCACACCTCCAAACTAATTTAAGGTACATAACTGTTATGGGGCTTGGCCACAAACACACGCATGACACACGTAACATTGGCCACACACAACATGTAACATTAGCATGACCTGTATGGCTGGTCGTACACACACGGTATTGCTGGCTAGTCATGCTTTGTGTCACCACAAGCTGCAGACCAGGGGACGGCGGGGGTAGAAATTGGAGGACAGGCTCGTTGTAATTCATGGAACGGAATAAGGAATGATATTCATTTTGCAGCAGATTAATTTTGGAGACGTTTAGCGACCGACTGGCAGGTAACCAACCGACTGGTGTTTGAGGACGGTCCGTAGCCGCCGCAAAAAACCAGCAAGCCGCCGCAAAGGCACAAACTCGACACGTCGGCCCCTGACGACACCGTTCGAGTCTCCTCGGCGAAGCAGACAGAAACGCATGAAATGGCGACTAAAATGTCTGCCTCTGTGTGTCGGTGAGCACTTGTTTGTTTGTTTTTAGTTTTTACATCTCTTCAGGCTACACCTTAACTGTCCCTCTTAGAAACCTCTCCGTCCCTTCTACCCCCTTGTAGAGTTTCTCTACTGTAAATAATTAAAAATGTATTTATTAAAAAATGAATTCTTCCTTCTTCCTAGCATATTGATTGCCAGTGGCCTCTGGCACAAGCATCGATTACTTTTTCTTGTGATGACTGATGGAGAGATGATTCACTGACTTAGCGTGTGCATAGTGTTGAGGGCGTATTCAGAACCAGAGCAGACCTAAAGATCGTTTGCTGTCAAGATTCGAACCAGGTCCAAGTGCAACATTGTGTAGCATATTATGAATTGGAACAGTCTGAACAGTCTGAATCGGACCAAATTACAGGTGTGAAAATACACCCTTAGAAAAACAATGTATTTGTTGTAAGTCGTTTTTGGATAAAGGCGTCTGCTGAATGCCAAAAATGTCAATGTAAAATGTATTAAACGTGTGTTATCAAACATTCCTCATTCCATGCATTACAATGAGCCGGTCCTATTTCTACCTCCCCTGTTGCAGACGTACGTACGTTATCTACCAGGAGGAGACAAAGCACAATCAAACAAGGAAGACACTACGACACCTAAGGAGTCTGGGGGAGGCTCGAGAGAAGAGTTTGCCCCTCTGAAAGACACCCGAGAAGGGCAGAGAGACATCCAGCCGATGCCAGTTAGTCTCCAAAGTCTATACAACCCCCCCGCCCCCTCCCTCACCATTATTACAATGGCCCCTCCCTTTAATTTTTTTCAACCGCTGTTCCGTTCGCTAGGCGTGCCCACGACCCAACAAGGCGTTCGCTAGGTGTGTCCACATGAGCATGAGACAACAATAATAGTCTCAACATTTAATCAGATATCCTATCTGATTATTCCCCATTGCTCTATCTGGAGCTAGATAACCAAGTTGATGAGAACTGTGTATCCATGTGGCTCCAGGTCATGTGACGCGTGATGTCATAAAGAGCGGTCCCGCTCCGTAGCAAGCGAAGGGGGGGGGGGGGGGGTGTGGATGCTAATCCCCTCCAATATCCCCCTTCCACCGAGTCAACGAAAAAAACATTCCGGTATGAAGGATATCCCACAATTCATTGCTATTCAATCAACACGCTTCTTCCTCCAACATTTTCAATGAGGGAGGGAGCCCCGTCTCTCTCCCTCCTCCTCCCTGTCCCGTCTCCCTCCCTCCCTCCCTCCCCCCGCCCCCTCCCTCCCTTCCCCCCACGCTGCTGTTGTCAGGATCCCTCCACAGAGACACACATTGTTGTTGTTGTTGTTGTTGTTGTGGGTGGAGTGACAAGGGACCACAATAATGTCATAATTATCATCATAGCTAGCTAGCCGTGAGGGACAGGGGAGGGGGGACGGGGGGGACGGGGGTCTTGTGTTTCTGGAGTAAATAGTAAAATTGCACTGTCATGCTTGGAATCTGTGGTTCGTCAGCTTCGTATGAAAAAACTGAAAAGGGTCACCAGGTTAAAACAATCCCTTTCAAGAGATCTGGTTGGTGGAGGAGGTATTTGTGGTCGAGAAAGAAGAAATAAAAAAATACTGTCAAGCGAGGTCTGAAGGAAAAGTGAGGAGAACGAAGGTAGAGGAAATCCCTGGATTGTCTGTTCTGACGTTCCGTCCCGACTGTAAAGAGGTTCACATTCAGAGGAAAGCAAGACAAATACGTCCTCTGCTACTAGAGTGAGCGGATGGGGAATCGAACCTAAACCCCCCCGCTGTTAGCCCGGTGAGCTAGAGCCTAGGCTCAGGGGAGCTCACGCAAGTCTCTCCGGCTCTCAGGCAACATGCAAGCATGTTTCACCGGACCACTGTTTTTCTGTTATATTGGCTTCAGACATCTGTGTGCGTATGTGTGCGTATGTGTGTGTGTGTTCTCAGTCTTTCTCAGGAAACATATAGTTGTGATTCACATTCAACTTCAGACAACAATGTCTCTGCTATGCCACTGATAGTTTCTGATTCTTTAAAATCAGAGTAGTTTTTTTTTGTTTTTTTTAGTCAGTTTTTTTTTTTTTTTTTCATTTTTAGGCTTACAGCCCACTAAACACATTCTGGCCACTTTATGCAAATAAAGTCTCGATGTAAAAAGAATAAAAAGGACAAAAAAGATCCAAAAATTGGTATTCCAAAAATGTAAAAAAACAAAAAACAAATCTATGTTGAGAAAACTAAAAAAGAGCACTTAAAAAGGTCACTTCATTGCCTGTTGTGACACACTACGCAGTCCCATGCGGTACACTGTAGGCTATGCTAGCTAGTCTATGGCTAGCTAGTCTATGCAAACCACTAGCTAATCCATACTAAACCACTAACTCCAGCGAGATCCGTAACGACTTTGACAAAAAAATAATCATCACGTTTAAGAATTCTAAACAGAGGTAACCAAACAATAACAACAACTACACAGGCTGCTAAACTACCCGACACCAAGATGGCCGACATCGCCTCTTCACAATCTGCAACAGGTGACACGAAGCCTCACATTCCTATCTCCAAACGTACTCTGGGATTTAAAAACCAGCGTGGAAGAATGTGACCATCATGCCCCTTCTAATATGGCTTTGACTCACTGACTCACTGACTGACTGACTCACTGACTGAGATGAACTGTGAGATCTGACTGACTTGACTGTGTGAGATATATGAACTGAGAGCTCTGACTGACTGACTCTCTTATTTCTGCTCCCTCCCTCCCTCCCTCCCTTCCCTCCCTCTCTTCTCTGTCCCCCTTCTCTCCATCCCGCCCCCCCCCCCTCCCCCTCCTCTCAGGACCTCTTCCCCGTGTGTTTCCTGAGGTGCGTCTGCAGCCGTGAACTCTGGGAGAAGCGTTTGCCGCACTCCGGGCAGCGCAGCGCCGAGGAGGCCGGCGTCGGGCCGGCGGTGACGGCGTCGTCGGCGACAGTCGCCGCGGCGACGGCGACGGCGTGCGTCTGCTGGTGGTGCGCCCTCAGGAGCGGAGCGCGGCTGAACTTCTTGCCGCACTCCTGACACTCGTGGGCCTTCCTCCCTTTCGGCGCCTGCGCACTCTTCACCTTCGCCCTCCCTCTGTTCCGCCCCCCTCCCTCCTCCTCTTCTTCACCACCACCACCACCGTCCTCCTCCTCCTCCTCTTCCTCATCCTCCTCTTCCTCGCGGAGTCTCTTCGGCGGAGGCGGGGACAGGCCGCTCTGGTTGGGCGACTCGGCGGCGGCGGTGGCGTTGGTGGTGGTGGTCTCGGGGAGGGAGGGGAGCGTTTCCATGATTACGGCGGCGCCGTCGCCCTCGTCGTCCTCCAGCAGCTGGGCGGGCAGCGTCAGGAGGCGGTGGAGCATCGAGGAGGGAGACCTGAGCTGAGAGTCGTCACCTGGAGGGAGGGGGGGGGGGAGAAAGAAAGAGAGAGGGGGGGGAGGGAGGGGAGGGTGAGAGGGGAGAGGAGGAGAGAAAGAAAGAGAGGGGGGGGGGGGGGGGGGTGAGAGGGAAGGGAGGGGGAGGGTGAGAGGGGAGAAGGAGGGGGAGAAAAAGAGGGGGGGGGGCGGGGTGAGGGAAACAGAGAGAGAGAGTCAAACACAGATAATGGGCAATTGAAACTGACTAGGTGGGGATAACCCTAACCCTATCACTGGCCATGTCCAACCATAATAATAATAATAAATAATAATAATAATAATCATAATAATAACTTTTATTTGTATAACACTTTTCCTGCAAACATTGCAGCTCAAAGTGCTTTAATCATTATATAAATCATCATTTAATGATTTAGTACTTTAAAGGCAATAGTAAAAAGATGGGTTTTTAGTCTTGACTTGCGGCCTCACCAAATCTCTTCTTTTGTACATGTGGTACACAGAGAAAGCCAGCGCCAGAAGACCTGAGAGCTCTACTGGGCTGGTATGCTAGCAAAAGGTATTTCAGATATTCTGTTGCTGTGCCAGTGAGAGCTTTATAAAGAAGCAGAAGGATCGTGAAATCTATTCTGAACTTAACAGGAAGCCGGTGTAGACTGATACTAATGAAACTGCTGATACTGCTGACACACACTCACACGCTCACACACGCTCACACACGCTCACACACGCTCTCACATGCTCACACACACTCTCACACACGCTCTCACATGCTCACACGCGCTCTCACACACACACACCCACACCCACACCCCCACAGGCCATATCCAACCATGAACCAATCCCACTGCCTCCATCCCACAATTCCACCACCCGGTCCCCCTCCCGCCCCCACCCCACGTTGACTGACCAGTGGGGAGGAGGAGGAGAGCGGAGGACAAGGGGTGGGGCTGGGTGTCCGGGGGGGACGACAGCACCTCCATCTCCTCCAGGGGTGTCCACTGGGGCTCCCGCTGGGGGCTGGTGGGGGAGGGCTCCAGGTGCTCCCTGATCAGGGCGTTCAGGCTGGGGATGGAGCCCGACCCGAGGCCCAGGCCCAGGCCGAGGCCTAGCCCCACTCCCACCCCCAGGCCTCCGTCCTCCAGGGACCTCCCTCCTCCTGACGACGACAGCTCCTTGATCTGCCACACGTCGCTGCACCACTTCTGACCAAACACCTTGTCGATGATGGGGACCCAGTCCTGGGCCATGCACAGCACCGCCTGTCTGTCTGGGTCTGGGGGGCGGAGGGGGGGAGAGGGAGAGAGAGGGAGAGGAGAGAGAGAGAGAGAGAGAGAGGGAGGGAGGGGGAGAGAGAGAGGGAGGGGGAGAGGAGAGAGACAGAGAGAGGAGAGAGAGAGGGGGGGGGGGGGGGGGAGAGAGAGAGAGAGAGGAGAGTTGTGAGTAGAGTACACTACACTTCATTTCCATACTCACAACTATTGTGGAGGCTGTCTATTGTACTGTGCTGCGCGTGTGTGTCTATTTATACATCACAGCCTGAGGAAGGTTATTTCAAAGACAGTTCTATATTGACCTGCATTCACTAACATCAGCCCTCCCTCCCTCCCCCACCCCCTCTTCCCCTCCTCACGTCTCAAAAACATGCACGCTGGATGCTCAGTCCGTTCACAATTCTTTAGCCCAAACTGACCCCGCGTAGCTAGGATTGTGCGTCTGTGTTAGCGGCATGCCTTTTTTCTGTTCTGCATTATTGGTGTGTTAGCCTAATTTAAGTATTCAAAGAAAGAAATGAATGAGGATTAATAGCAGAATAAATCAGATTTGTCACTGTGTGTTTGTATTGCGTTTAGGGATGTTATGTGATTTCTTGCCGATGATCCACGGCTGCCTTTGTGAATGTCGGCACACACAGAAAAAATGTATAATACGACCATGACAAATTGAGTTATGCACATCCCTATTTGATACCATTCCTCATTCCATTACATGCATTACAATGAGTCCGTCCTCCAATTTCTACCTCCACCAGCCTCCCCTGGACTGTACCTATGACACGTACCACATGGTCTACTACATCTTATCCTAGAGCAAGGCACTGACTGAACCCCTAATTGCTCCAAGGTCAGCGTCTATGGCAGACCCCTTGCCTAGAGCATAAAATACCAAAATTAACAATCGACTGACAAGTTGATTGCATGGCAATAAAAACTATTATTATTATAAATATCTCAAGCTAGGATTGGGCTCTAAGAGATCGAACCAGTCCTGGTGTGGTGTGTGTTTGTGTCGTGTGGTGTGTGTGTGTGTGTGTGTGTGTGTGTGTGTGTGTGTGTGTGTGTGTGGGTGTGGGGGTGTGTGGGTTGGAACAACAGCCAGCCAATCAGCCAGCCAGCCTGCCTGCCTGCAATCAGCCTGCCAGCCAGCCAGCCAACCCCGTGGCTGCCTAGTAGAGAACAGGGGAGTTGTGTCTACAGACTGCTGCTGTTAGAAGCCATAACTTGCATAGAGATTGTGACACAAAGCCTCTGGCGATATAGTTTTGAGGTGACCTATTTGATGTGAACGGCTCCACTCCTGCCACTCACGTGCTTCGACACAAGCCACAGCACTGACTTTAGTCTTTCCTGGAGTGTGCCCATGGGTACGCCTTGGTTTCCTGTTTTGACAGGAAGTCGTGGTTTTACGTCCGGTCCCTCGTCGGACCGGAACGCCACCTAGCGTACGGCAACGAGGTGAGTGAAACCCTCTTGCCGTTGTTCGTGCCATACGAGTGAAACCTCCTACCATTGGTCGTACCCTATGAGTGAAACCTCCTACCATTGGTCGTGCCCTACGAGTGAAACCTCCTACCATTGGTCGTACCCTATGAGTGAAACCTCCTACCATTGGTCTTACCCTACGAGTGAAACCTCCTACCATTGGTCGAGCCCTACGAGTGAAACCTCCTACCATTGGTCGTGTCTTACAAGTGAAACCTCCTACCATTGGTCGAGCCCTATGAGTGAAACCTCCTACCATTGGTCGTGCCCTACGAGTGAAACCTCCTACCATTGGTCGTGTCCTGCGAGTGAAACCTCCTACCATTGGTCGTGTCCTGAGTGAAACCTCCTACCATTGGTCGTGTCCTCTGAGTGAAACCTCCTACCATTGGTCGTGTCCTGCGAGTGAAACCTCCTACCATTGGTCGTGTCCTGAGTGAAACCTCCTACCATTGGTCGAGCCCTACGAGTGAAACCTCCTACCATTGGTCGAGCCCTCCGAGTGAAACCTCCTATCATTGGTCGAGCCCTACAGGTGAAACCTCCTACCATTGGTCGAGCCCTCTGAGTGAAACCTCCTACCATTGGTCGAGCCCTACGAGTGAAACCTCTTACCGTTGGTCGTGTCCGTGTGACCTTTGCCCCGCGTGACCTTGGAGGGGGGGGCGTCGCCAGCGTCCTCCGAGCCGCTGGGAGACGGGGACGGCGCCGGGTCGTGTTCCGAGCCGCCCCGCCTCCTGGTGGCCCCGCCCCTCCCGGGCTTCCCGGCCGCCTCCGTCTGGGCGTTGCTATGGCTACGCAGGAGCCGCTCCTCCAGCGCCGCGTGCTCGCTCTCCTTCTGGGTGATCTCCAGCAGGAGGTCCTCGAAGCTCGCCTCCACGATCTTAGTCAGCTCGCACACGGCGAACTCCAGGACGCGCTCCATCACTGTCTTTAACTGGCCTGGGGGAGAGGGAGGGAGGGAGGATTTAATAAAAAAATAATGCTTCTTATGACAATGAAACACACACACACACATAATTAGGCTTGTAACAATTATGAAATCATTGTCTAATGGCAGTTCAATTATCGAATGGCAATGTTGACCGTGCTCCAACACGCTAGCTAGCTAGCTGGCTAACAACAAAGAACATGGCGTTAGCTAGCCAGCTACTCTGCATGATAAGCACATCACAACACGCTGATAGAACATGAACATGCTAAAAACACACAACCACACAACTAGATGACACGCAGTCCCTTGTTTATTGATGAGGTGTATTGATGTTCAAAAATACATTTCATGATAATAAAGAGGCATGTTTTAGGCCTATTTTTATAGGTTGCTGTGTTATTACATTATCTGGGTCACATAACATTGAAACACTTATATTGTTAATCGCAATTATTTCAGAGACAATTAACTGCACAACACTTTGGAATCGCTACAGGCCTACGCACACCACGCCACGCACACGCACGCAGGCACACACACAATGCCCGTTTGTAAAACCTGGAGCTGCAGCCTCACATGTGTTGGCCATAACAGTCTAATCCTCACACCACTTAGCAGTTGGCACACGCCAGGGTGACCCAGATCCTACCGGCCCACCAGGCCTGTTCATCAGCACGTTGGCTCTGCGTGGGACCCATCACAGCTCCAAATCTAGCCTACATACACACACGCGATATTAAATGTGTCTTTGTGTAGCTACAAACTCAGATCTGGCCCACAAACAGTATATAAGCCGTTTTAAATGTCTCTTTGTGTAGCTACAAACTCAGATCTGGCCCACAAACAGTATATATAAGCTATTTTAAATGTGTCTCTGTGTAGCTACAAACTCAAATCTGGCCCACAAACAGAATATAAGCCGTTTTAAATGTGTCTTTGTGTACAAACCCAAAAACTAACCTAGAAAACAGAAGTCTTACTACCGTCGTTCACACTAGAGCCGAGCTGAGCCGAGCCGGGACAAAGCGAAAGGAATAATGTCCCGAGGCAGCGCAGCACAGCACATGGTTTGGGTCGGGCCTCTAGTTTCAGAAAGCCTGTGTGTGTGTGTGTTTGTGTGTCTTTAGTCTGATTGGGAGAGGGGAGATAGGGAGAGAGAAAGGGGGGAGAAAGGAGATAGGAGGGGAGATAGCTAGCTGCTTACACCCCCCCCACCCGACCTTGCCCCCCCACGGTGCTGTTTCTGGCCACAGACAGTTTGAAGATTGAGAGCATCATCATCATCATCATCATCATCAACCACCACACTGATGATCCATACGACCCCATCAGATCACAGCGTTCCTTGTGCCAGGTTCTCTCTGCGCTGCGTTGGTCAGTGTTGTTGCAGTGTACACAGACATGAAGCGTTTGAACACCGCCGCCGCAGGCTCTAACAGCAGCCCCGCCTCACTGGCCCGGAGGTCATAAACCAGAGCTTCTCAATCAGAGTGAAGGGCTACTGAAGCGGCTACCATCAAAGGCTCGTCAAGCGCTGATGAAGGGAATCATTTGCAATGCGATGAAGAACCATCATAGCGCAGACAGCTAGCTAGCTAGTAGGGGCGCAACGGTTCAGTCGGCCCACGGTTCGGTATGAACCTCGGTTTTCGGGTCACGGTTTCGGTTGGGTTTCAGTACGTGTTTTGTGCGTAAGAAGAAAAGAAATGCTGCTATTTATTTACAAACTGTTACTTTACTTTATACTTATGGACACATTCCAGAATATGACTGGTATATTGTATAATCTAAAAATAAAACAAATATATAAATAAAAAACACTTCCAAATGTAAAAGTGCCTCTTAGCCTTGACTGCAGGTATAGGAGAAGAAGAAATAAAAGTAAACGTGCACTTAAGCCAAGACAGCTGGTAGCCCATATACGCATATGTGACACACGTGAAGCAATGCTTGCAAGCTTGTTTTCTGTTCACTGTTTTCGTTCCCTCATCATTGTATTCAGATTTGCAGCAATCCGGGGCTTCCTCAAACTGTTGCCATGTTCTCAACTCCACTCGCCATGACCAAACATTTGAACAAGAAGCAACCGCGTTCCAGACAAACTCAACCTCCGACTTTCAATGGAACGCAGCATAAACCGCAAAACCGACATTCACTAGTGCATTGAACCGTGGATGGTGAACCGTACGGTTCAATATAAAACGGCGAACCGTTGCACCCCTACAAGCTAGGCCACACCCCCGGGTTTAACAAGGCCAAACCTGGTTGAACTCATGACTATCCACTAGGCCGCCACCACTACCCCTAACACTCTGATGTTAGTTTCACACATATCCCATTAAGAAAATTCAATAATCATTGAAGTGAATGTTGAAGTAAACACAGCTTCCTCGGAGTGAATGAATCAGTCGATACCTGCAGGAGACTAAACAAATGTGGTGTTCCTCTTCCCAGTAAAAACATCCAGATGTGTGGTTCTGTTATGAAGCAGCTCTTAGCAAACACAGTGACACACCCACAGGCACCATGGAGGGGGAGAGGGGGACGGAGGGAAAGACAGAGAGAGAACCACCGGGACCCACAGGCACCATGGAGGGGGAGAGGGGAGAGACAGGAGAGCAGGAGACAGGGGGAGAGACAGAGACAGGGAGAGCGTGAGAGAGACCGAGTGGGAGAGAGAGACAGACAGGGAAAGCAAGAGAACAAGGGAGAGGGAGAGAGAGAGAGACGGGGACAGCGGGAGACAGAGAGACAGGGAGAGAGAGAGAGACAGACAGAGAGGATAGGAAGAGAACCAGGGAGAGACAGGGAGAAAGAGAGAGAGAGAGAGAGAGACAGGGAGAAAGAGAGAGAGGGAGAGACAGGGAGAAAGAGAGAGAGACAGGGACAGCGGGGGAGAGAGAGACAGGG
The DNA here is from genome assembly GCF_963989245.1 of Nansenia antarctica. NCBI lineage: Eukaryota > Metazoa > Chordata > Actinopteri > Argentiniformes > Microstomatidae > Nansenia > Nansenia antarctica. Next base: position 84,974,320 of record NC_137675.1, read on the forward strand.
AGACAGGAAGAGACCTAGGCTAGTACTACTAAAAACATGTACGACAAGGAAAGGACACTCCACTATAAAATTCAGTCTGATGAAAGTGTCTTTGGGGGATGTACAGCCCACGGATCATCTAACAAGTCAATAACACAGCCAGCACTGCAATAGACAAATAAATAAATGGTTGCACAAAATGGAAATGGTCTCATGTCTGCAAACATTATGAATATTCAAATGTATATAGGTCTATCATTCAACCATGTTTACATAATGAGCAATTATAATTAGTTTTGTTTTGCAAACTGTGTTGGTTACGAACACGTCAAGACAATCAGACGATTTCTGTCAGCTGCAGCTTTGGAAGTGACTCATATCCTGGTTCTTGCATGAGAGAGTGTGTGTTTGTTTGTGTGTGTGTGTGTGTGTGTGTGTGTGTGTGTGTGTGTGTGTGTGTGTGTGTGTGTGTGTGTGTGTGTGTGTAATACCCTTCCACAGTGACTCTGCTGATTATGCATTTAAACCTGTGCTGGCATCATTAGGCCTGTAACAATATGAAATAATTGTCTAATGGAAATGTAAATTGTCTAACGGCAACTAAACTGTCTAATGGCAATTTTGACTAACAACAAAGAACACGTTACCTAGATAACTAGTTCGCATCACAACATGCTGATAGAACATGAACATGCTAAAAACACATA